>NW_017971520.1:0-329264 GCF_001883845.1 Diplodia corticola
CCGTTTCGGTAAGCGTATACGCGTCTACGGTAATATATAACTAAGAGAAATTTAGTACGCTCTTAATAGTAAGTAGTATTTAAAAATAGAAAAAATACGGATATTTAAAAAATAGTTAACTCGTATAATTAATCCTAAGTTTAGCGGGGATTAGAGATCTAAATACCTATTCTATAATATTAAACTTATAATTTATATTTTTTATAAATAGCGAGCTAATAGTCCGCCTAGTAATAAAAATAAATAGTTATTATTATTATAAAAGCCTTTTTAGATATATTATTACGTTTTCTCTTTTTTTTTTTCTTTTAGTATTAAGGCCGGCTATTATATATATATAACTAGATTAGAGGGGTAGATACTAAAGTTTATCTAATATATATAAAATAAAATAAAATTAGTAGATAGTAAAAGTAGCGACTAGTTTTATTTAATTAAGCGTCTTACGCTTTTTTTAAGAAAGAATTAATATTCGCGTAAAAAATCTAGAAGAAAAAAAAGACGTTTATTAGTTACTAGATACTAAGACGCTAGTATATAAATTAATAATATTAATCTTTTATTCTACGAATCGTTAGTCGTTAGATAGCGTAATAGTAGTAATAAAAAAGCGTAGATAAACGCGCGTATAAGAGACGTATAAACTAGTTTTACTTTATTTATTAGATAGTATAGGCGCGCGCGCGCGCGTAAGAGAAGATATATAAGCTAATTTTATTTTATTAAAACTAAAAACTATCGTAACGCGGGCGTATAGCCCGTTTATTTTTAATATTATATCGCGGACGACGCGCGCGTTAGACGGTAAAAGTTACTATATAAAAAATACTTACTAGAACGCGGCGCGTTAGACGCATAAGATTACGGGCGGATATAGCGGGGTTTCTATAAATATATTATATAAATATATCGTATCCTTCGCTAGAATATAACCCGGCGAAGCTTTAGTAGCGCCGTAAATATACCGTACTAACGGTATATTTACGCCTTTTAGTTAGGGATCTAAATATCTATTCTATAGTGTCTAGACGGCGAGCGTTTACTAGTAACGGCGGCGGTAAGCGTTTACTAATAACGACGGCGGCGAGCGTTTACTAATAATAGCTACGGCGTTTACTAGTAGCGGCGGCGGCGAGCGTTTACCAGCAACAACGGCGGTAAGTACTAGTAACGGCGGCGTCGAGCGTTTATCAACAACAGCGGCGGCGAGCACTAGCAACGGCGGCGTTTACCAGCAACAACGGCGGCGAGCACTAGCAACGGCGGCGGCGAGCGTTCACTACTAGCGGCGAGCACCAGCAACGGCGGCGGCGGCGAGTATTACTACTAGTAGCGACGGCGGCGAGCGTTCACTACTAATAACAACAGCGGCGGCGGCGGCAAGCACTAGCAGCGGCAACGGTAAGCGAATACTACCGGTAGTAATTACGAACCGTAATTACTACCTCACCATATCACGAGTGATAAAGCCCCAGCTTCGCTGGTGGACCCTCTGTCGATAGATTCTACCTTCGCCAATCTATCGACAGCTCATGTTACCCTCATCCCGCACTACTACCATTGGGGCGTCCTCTCGCCACGCGCCCATAGATGAAGCTGTAGTCCTGCAGAAAGCCGCCACTTGGGCCAGCTGGGTGAGCGATGGCAACAGGGTGGTCATAAGAGATGAGACCCGCGTCCGCGAGGCCCTTCGCCTGCTGGCTGATGAGGGCAACACGGAGCCATACCCCGTCGCTGTGCGGCAGGCCCACGCCCTCGGTGGTAAAGAGCTCACCGTCATGCTTGCTCTAGCAGTCGGCAAATCGGCCTTCCGGGACATGAGGCAGGAATTGAGGCGGGGGCTACCGGACGTGCTTCTAAAGCAGGGTTGCCATCGGTCGACCTGGATCCAAAAGTATGTGCGCAAAGTGGAGCGCCGTGTCTCGCCAGGGGGCAGATCAACAGAGAACGAAGAGAGTAGTGACTGCAGCGAGACTGCCTCGGTGGCGACAGGAGCAAGGGCACCGTCCAACGAGCCCCAAGCACTGCCCTCGTCTAACCCGACATCCCCTGTCATGCTACAGCCGCAAGATCGGACAGGTGAGATTGACTGACCACGATAGAGAGGGCTAGACTGATAGGTACATAGAACTCACTGGAAGCGTGTATGAGCTTACCCCGGTCGACGTCCTCGAGCTCGCAACGGGCCTCATCACCCAAACGCTCAGCTGCCCAGGACAGATCTTGCTAACGGAGCCATTCCATCCGTTAGCAAATCCGTTCGTCACCATACCTATTACGAACCAAGTCTGCCTCTACCTTCGCAATAAACGGAGACAGGTCATGTAGCGGGTGAGGGCTTAACGAGATATCTTATTTTAATCGAACCGACCGCGTAGTACTGCCACTCGTGCTGCCATGGCCAGACCAACAACTGCGCCTCGCCTTCTGTTACCATTTGATCGATTACGTCGATGCCCCACGGTGCTTGGACATATTTCCCAATGACAAACTTGCCGCCTGGCGCGCTAATATCGACGAGGATGGCCACGGCATTGCCAGGCGCGCTGATGGTCTTAGACGTATCCCTTGACTCGCTCGAGACCGTGCACTGGTCGTGCTTTAGCTATGCGAAGTCAGTAACGGAAGGATGACAGGTAAAGCCACCAACTTGCCTGGGCCTTGCCGAGCTCCACCAGCTCCTCATCGGTCGTAGATTTCTTGACCTTGATGGGGATCTCCATCGGCCGTGGATGCGGAGAAAAGGGGGAATGCGGAAGCGCTTGGGGGGAGAAGGGTGGAGGCTATGGGCGTAGTGGTGGTGGTTGTAGTGGCGGTCGCAAGATTTGTGCAGCGGGTGCGGGGTAGTTCGCCGGCGGAAACAAGCTAACCCCGGAATGGGTGGCTTCCTACAGGGCCTCCAAGGTTCGGTATAGATGAACTGTCTCTTTTGGGGTGATAATCTTTTGGACCCCACGCGAACCTTGACAGGCTTATCAACGCATCCATGCAGCAGAAGTACAAAAGGGGTGCGTGGTCGGATAATCCCCACAAGGCTAACCCTATCCAGACATTGCGAAATGGGCGCGTGCGCCCAAGGCGACAGGGTACGGGAGCAGACACTTGAGCGGAGCAAGGCTTTTACGTGTAGCAGACCAAGTGTACATTCGACCGTGCATCGAGCGAATCAGGCAACTTCCATTCCGGGAAGATGGCTGACTGAACATGTCCGTACTGCGGAGATCCGACATCTATAAGTTCCCGTAGAAGCACCCGGTTCTTCACCCGCAATCAGCAACACCACCATGGCGTCCGAAAAACCGTTGAAGGTCCTTATCGTCGGCGCCTCAACTTCAGGCTTGACCTTGGCCCATTGCCTTGACCGAGTCAACATAGACTACGAAATCTTCGACGGCCACCCGGTCGCTCCTCCCGTCGGCGCCTCCATCTGCCTTCTTCCAAACGGTGTCGCCGTGCTCGACCAGCTCGGTCTGTACAAGAGCCTCGCCGCCATCACAAGGAAGCTTAAGAACGTAGCCATATATGCCTCTGGCGGTCGACTGATCAAGTCCACGAACGATGGCGATCTGCTCGAGCAAAGGCATAAAAGAACCACCCCCTGTCCTTCTGGTAGGGGAAACTGACCATTGCTGCTTAGTGTCGGCTACCCCGGCTGCATGCTCCCCAGGCAAGCTCTCGTCCAAATGCTCTACGACCACATCGCCGACAAGTCCAAAATCCACGCAGGAAGCGGCAACAAAGTCCGCCGAGTCGAGCACCGGGACGATTGCATCGAGCTGCACACCACGGATGGCGCCGTCATCCGCGGCGATCTGGTGGTCGGATGCGACGGCGTCCACAGCACCATCCGATCTGAAATGTGGCGCATCGCCCGCGCCGCGCAGCCCGAAGCATTCGCCGAAGACGCATCCGGTACGCCCCTCTGCAATTAGGAGAGACCGGGCTAATCGAAGAAACAGCCTTTGCATCGGAATATCGCTGTCTCTTCGGCATCTCGGGCCCCGTTCCCGGGATGGGGCCCGGTGACAGCCATCTCACCACCGGCAAAGCCGGCTATCTTCTTTTCGACGGGGCGAACGGCGACGTGTTCTGGTTCCTCTACGAGAAGATGGACAGGAAGTACACCTGGCCCGACGTGGCTCGGTTCACCCCTCAGCAAGGCGAGGCGCTGGCGGCCGAACACGTGCACGACGTCATCACCGGCGAGATGACCTTCGGCGACGTGTGGAAGGCGCGGAAGACGTTCGGCCTGCTCCCCATGGAGGAGGGCGTTATGAAAAACTGGCACTGGGGCCGCATTGCCGTCCTCGGAGACGCCGCGCACAAGGTTCGTCTCTCTCTCTCTCTCTCTCTCTCTCTCTCTCTCTCTCTCCGTCGTCGTCGTCGTCGTCTGCCGGCTTTGCTGCTGACGTGTCCAAGGTATCTGTGAATGCGGGCCAAGGCGGCAACAGCGCAATTGAGGACGCCGCCGCTTGTGTGAACGCGCTGAACGCGGCCGTCAAGGCGTCTCCGTCACGCGGCCTGTCTTTGGCGGAAATCACGACCGCGCTGGGCCGATACCAGGACGCTCGACTGCCGCGCATGTTGAAGATCGAATGCCTGTCCAGGGACCTGTGCCGCATCCAAGGCGCCGAAGGCATCAAACACTCCCTGTTCGTGGCGGTTTCTTGGCTCAAGAGCGCGCCTTGGATGGAGATGCAGGAGGACGTGGTGCGCGGGGCGGTGACGCTGGATTTCTTGCCCGCATCGACTCGGTATATCAAAGCGGCGGCACTGCCGACGGAGCAGGGCGGCTTCTTTTCCCTGGCCAGTCTCCTCGTCCTAAGCGCTGGCTTGCTTGCGGGAGTTGGCATTGGCGTCTTTCTGAACAAGATTCCTATCGTCGGTTAATGATAGATATGAATGCGATGGAAAAATTAGCAAGTGGAGAGAGGCCCACATAGCCTGTCTTGTCTTCGGTGTTACGACATTTCTGATAGTTGATGGCCTTGTGCAGTCAGAGGTTCGTCGGGTAAGGAGTCAGCGATGCGGTAGACGAGCTTGTACATACATATGAGAGAAGATCTACATGCGGATAAGAAGGCGTGGCGAGAGGGTGAAGAGAGCACGCGAGACGAGGAGCGGGGGGAGGTCTGCCCGCGTTCGCCTCCCCCTCTTCGCCTCTCCCTACTCGCCTTGCTACTAACTCGCTACATCAAGGTGATACCGGTGGGTGGCTCAGAACATGGTGTTGCCATCGCTCCCCAGCACGCTGTTCTGCTCACGCCGTTTTTCGGCGAACAGCGAGCAATGGTCGCCCTCCTGCGCCTGGCCTCACTTGAATCCGGTCCCGCGATCCCATCTCCAAGAACTGAGCGTCCGTTTCCTCTACCAACCCCCGCCTCGAGACATGTCAGACTGCGCCCAAAGCACCACCGCCAGCCGCGCTACCGGAAAGTTCACCGCATGGCTCATCCGCATGCCGCAGACGCCCGTCGATATCATCCGGCCATTCCACGTCCCGGGCGGTCGTGAAGCAAAATCGTCCGGACGTCGATCCGGGAGTATCGGCAACAAACCCCCACATGAGCGGGAGCAGGTGCGCATCTCGGTCATCGGGGTGTGCGTGGCAAGCCGCACTGATTGCGGCGCTGCAGGTGAAAGCCAGTGGCATCGGGTATGGCTTGCCGTCGTACTTGTTGAAAATGCCAATCGAGCATACAGCGATGAGGATTGTGCTGATGAGGATCAATGATAGAATCAATCCCATGATGGAAAATCCTATAACGGACGCATCCAGCGTTGGGTCTCGTTCAAAGTCCGGGGACACGTAGGCAATCGTCTGGACGGTGAAGATGCTCTGCGAGATCAGCCAATGTAGGATACTCGAAGAGAGCGACAATGGGATGCCGTATCTAAACGGGAGGGAGAGGAAGTAGGAAGAGCGCTGGATGCCTTTGGGACAGGAAACTCGGACCGTTCGCCGTTTTACAAGGAAACTGTTCCACTCGGCTGCCGCTAGCAGGCTCGTCAAGACGCTGTTGTACAGCAGATACTGGCCACTGGCGATGAGCTGAAAGACGTTGGCAAAGAATACCGTTGCGAAAAACCCGCCCGTCTGACCAAGACTCCGCATGAGGGTGCCGAACGCAAGTGAATGTAGCTGAGTTGTTCCAACGCCGTACCTCCATAGGCCTGCAATGCCGACATCCAGTCTACGGTACTTCAGGCCCTTGGCAAATTGTGCAATTCCAGTTGCTGCACATACCAGCAACAGGAGTGTGCTATTTCAACTTAGCCTAAGCTGCACGAAAGCGGACCAGGCCCGACTTACGGAAGTATCGTTGCCAACCACCGTCTCCGACTCGCAGCATGGTACCATCTGCATGGTTCTGGTAGTCCTAACTGGGGTTTCCTTCTTTTCCCAGACCGCCTTAGGAAGTCTTCCTTGGCTGCCAGAACCATGGATCTAGTCTCCGGGTCATCTTCCTTGAGGAAGGATGACACCGCATCGCCAATTGTTACAATCGGAGCTTTTTGAGGATCAAAATCATCAGCAACCCAGAGCCTGCTCCACCTCTCCCATAGATGGGCTCGAGGGCCGTCATTCCGCGACGTCGTACCCTGCCACCCTTTCGGCTGGGCCTGATGCAGGTGGATGTAGGCGGTATAGGATATACACACAGACTTGATTAGGCTGAGCACGCAGACAACGGCGAGGATGATGGGACTGAAGCGCAGTGCGCACAGCTTGTCCATCCGCTGAAAGTCTTCGCCAGCACTCAAGCAGTAGGCAACCCGAGACCATATGGTGGAAATAACAACGTCGTTGTACCACCGAATTCCTTGGACGCTCCAAGACGATGCAGGTTCGAGAAGTTCTTCCCTGCACCACACGGGCGTGTCAAATGACGTGTTCGCAGCGTTCTGAGGGGTCCTCCACCTGGAGCACATCCAGGCACTTGCGAGACCCCAATCCGTTCCTCTGGAATTGGGCTCCACGTGCAGCAAGGAAGAGCCAGGGTTGTCCGAGATTATCGTCTTGTGATCGTGCATGGATATGTTGGCGCTGACAAGAATAACGTCTCTTAGGCCTGCTGGACGGTTGATGTACCGCTTGATGCAATCCGCGTTGTCCAGCCGATGCAACTTGCTGATGTTTTCTCGCATGGCGTTGACCTGTGGGGGAGCAGCCAACCAAGGGCTTGGGTCCGATAGAAAGTCGTGCGATACGTGAACAACGTCATAAGAGCTGACCGATATAGCGGCAAAGATTGCCGAGTTCCACCTATCAAAGTTCAACATTGACAATAGCTACGGGTTGGGGAAGCTGCTGGCTTACGTCAAATGTAAAATCGCGGAGCTAAGCATTAGAAGGAACCAGGTAATGCTCCGGTTCCAGGGGATCTTACGCAGATTCCGGATACTGGGGATGCCGATGTCAAACCAATCGCCCTTACGATGAGCCTGTACCGCCTCTTCTCTCGTAGGTGCGGCAAGCAACTGAGCGCAGTAGTTGCTAGATCCCTGTAGGGCCGTCGAGAGGATGTTGATTCCCAAGTGCAGCCACCTGTTGTATGTCGCTATTGACGAGCAACTCCGGTCCGACGGTGGCCCGAAAATCTGACCGGTGGTGAGCGTGACCTTATACTCCCGTATTGCGTACAGGAGAACACTCAGATTGAAGAGGAATATACACGCGGCGATGATTTGATGAAGGATTAGTGCGACACGCCGATCGGAGAAACGACGCTTCCAGGTTTTGGCAGCATCGTTGTCGGGGTCAACGAGGGGAAACAAGTGTTTCAAGCGACTGATGGATCCGAAACGCCTGTAGAAGTTAGAAAATCTCCATGCGCAAGCTGCTACAATAGAAGAGGCAAACTCTTCATCGTCATTGGCTGAGCGCGCGCCCACATCAGTGGGTGTTGGTGAAATTCCCACCGTATCTTCGACAATACCCATATCTGCCTCGGAAGTCGGCGGCGGAGGATGGTGTGCTACGAGGCTCAGCTCGCGTATGTCTTGTCCAGCATCGCTTGGATCTTGGGCGGAAGAGCCTGTAGTGGAAGTGGGGACATCGAAATCGAGATGCTGGAACATGGTTGACCATTCCTCGAAAAATAAAGCGCTTTCTCCATCGGCGTCCGACATCTTGGATGGGTTTGCAATTGAGGCAGACTGAAGGACAATTGCAACGCCTCTTTAAAACATTTCTCGCACAGACTGCCGTAGCCGTAGCCCATGATATCTATGTTAGGAACACGACAAACACAGCCCCCGTGGCAAGCCCAAGCGACGAATACGATAGACGCAGGGTGCCCAGTAAAACCTACAGACATACATGCACTGGAAATAGTATTCCAATATTGCTGCCTCGAGATAACCCAGACCAGCGGTGCCAGCCTTGCCGTCAATTCTATGCAACAGACAGCTTAATAACCGTGGCAATGCTCCGTGCGCCTGCCGGCCGGCTGGTACCACCGAGTGCTACCATGCCTTGTTCCCAGCCGAGTTCGTGGTACCTTCCCCGCGCTACGTTTAAAGAACGGAGCAGGGTGAGGGCGACAGGGGCAGATGGCAATCGTACCCCGAAACACGACGGGTTCGATGCACATCGGGTCAGGCCGGATGCAACGGTTGTGCAGTAGCTTCCGCTTTGGTCTGTACTTGCGCAGGCAACCGCCCCACAGCGACTCGCCGAATTTGCGCGACTCCTCAACTGGCCTTTAGAGTGTCCCTTTTTGTAATCTCCCCTCGAACGGCTGGGGTTCGGCTTTTCTAGCGCCTGACCATCTTTCAAACCCGTCTACGGTGGTCCGCCTCGCGCGGCTAGGGTTCAGTGTCCGTCGAATCTTCTACCGAAATGCACTCTAGGGAAAAAGAGGAAGTTGAGGAACTCTGTATCCACCATTCTCGAACATTACGGTTTAAACTCTACTGCACACGAGGCTAGCCGAGGGGTTGGATTTCTAGGGCAAGAGTCGTAAGTTTCGTTAGTAGGTTCCACTAGGCAAGGTCTGATTCAGCTTTTGCATCGACCTCTTGTCCAGACAAACACATAACAGGAAGTAGAAGGCGGAATATGAAACATTTGGCATCCAGCCCTCAAGGGTCTCCAATATCCAGCGCCGGAATGGCCATACACATATAGCGCAAAGCCTGGATGGCCGCCGGTAGGATTGTGACAGCGGCCAACACCCAACGTCATCTCACGCCAATGACAATGGCAACCCTCCCCTATGCTTTTCGTGGTTCGAGAAATAATCCCCCGGAATGATGCGTTCCGTGGAGGATTGTAGATGACATGCCAGCCGGACTTTGCAGCAACGTCCGAACACATCAGCCGGTGTTAAGACATTAAACCCGCCACCCTCACACTCGGTCACTGTATATGATGTTTCCGTGGCATCAAAATAAAAACTCCAACTCCTCCACCAACTCTCCACAATGGCCAACCAGCGCATCTTCATCACCGGTGGCAGCGGATTCGTTGGCTCCGCGGCAATCGAACTGGCCATCTCCCGCGGCTACCAAGTCCACGCACTGTCTCGCTCCGAGAGCAGCGACGCCAAACTGACAAAGCTGGGCGCAGTCCCCGTGCGGGGCGACCTGCGCGCCTTCGACGTCTTGCGCCAACAGAGCGCCCAAGCCGACATTGTGCTTCATTACGCCGACTCCTTCTTTGACAACGTCGCCCAGGACTACGCCGGTGTCGTGCGCACCGACAAGGCCGCCGTGGACGCCATGAGCGCCGGGCTCGAGGGCAGCAACAAGCCCTTCGTCATCACCTCCGGCTCCCTGGTCGTGGCCTCCACCGGCGCCGAGACGAGCGAGGATTCGCCTCTGTGGGAGAAGCCGCTGAACGACCGCATCCTCAGCGAGCGGCACGCCCTGGAGCAGTGCAGCAAGGGGATCAAGGTCTCCGCCGTCCGCCTCGCGCCCTTCGTCCACGGCCGAGGTGCCAGCGGCGTCAAGAGGGTCATGACCATGTTCTCCAACGCCGGCAAGGCCATGTACGTCGGCAGCGGCGATGTCGTAACCTCGGCCGTGCACGTGGACGACGCGGCGGACCTGTACCTCCTGGCTGCCGAGAAGGCCGAGGCCGGCGAGGCTTTCAATGCCGTGGCGGAAAATGTAACGATGCGAGACCTGGCGGAGGCTATCGGAGACGTGCTCCAACTCCCGGTGAACTCGGTCTTTTACGACGATGCTGCAGCGCAGTGGGGCGAGTTCTTTGCCCGTTTCCTGAGCACGGAGAACTGGGCATCGGGGAAAAAGGCGGCAGACAAGCTGGGCTGGGGGCCAAAGGGGCGGCGTATTCTTGATGATGTCAAGACTGGTTCGTATGTTGCGGTCGCTGGGGAGATTGGTCATCGCTGAAATGGTTTTCACTTAGGAGGTTTTATTCTTAGTCGGTAGTGTCTTATTCTCAGCATAAGGCGTGTCTGGGTGGTATGGAAATCGACCGTGGTGACTATCACTGATTCCCATTTCGTGGCTACATACCAGCGGAGAAGAGAGGGCTTCGCTGATGTGTTTTTTTAAAGTGGAGACTTGGTGCAGACAAACGCTACAGACATTGAATCCGTGTCCGGTATAGCTCAAGACCCCCCAGGCATGAACCCCAAAAGGAGCATGCCCCAGTTCCCGTTTACAGCTTTGTAGTGCTCGGCTCACTCCTTTTAGAAAGTGCCTTCAGTTCCGTGCCTTCGTGATTGGACTCTCGGCCCGTAGCACCGACGCTGAGATCGCTCTGATCTGGCTTCTCTCCATCCTCATCCTCCTTCAGTCCATACTCCGTCACCAGCTCTTTTCTTAGCGGAACCTCCTTGATGAACACAGCAATGGGCACCGCAACCAGTGTAAACGCAATCAAAACCTGCCATACCTCCTGGATGCCCGCCGTGTATATATCCAACAACTCTCTCTTCAGCTCCGGATTCCCATCAAACGACTTGATAAACACTCTCGTCGCATGCTCGTACGCCCCGCCCCTTGCCAGGACATCTCGGGTGGCTTCGTCACTCACCTTGTGCAACAAGCTGTCGACCCTGGAATTAAACACGGCGGCCGGTATCGCCGCGCCCCAGATGCTGCCGAAACTCCTCACAAACGCCCACGACGCCGTCGCCACGGCGACATCCGCCTCGGCCAGCGGAGCCTGCACCGCCGGCAGCGTGGCCGTCAACGCCAACCCGCCGCCCGCCCCGGCAATCACCTGAAACACGACCCACTCCGCCGTCGTCGAATTCGCATCCAGCGTTGTCAGCAAGCCCGCGCCGATGGACAGCAATGCGTATCCCCCCACCATCGTGGGCTTGTACCGCCCCGTCACCGCGATCGTGATGCCCCCTGCGATACCCGCCGGCATGAGGGGTATCACGATGGCGAGCAGGTCAACACCCGACCGCAGCGGGGACGCTTCCAGCAGGACTTGGAAGTAGACGGGCAAGAAAAAGGACAGCCAGGACATTTCGATGCCGTGCAGGAATGTGAGGATGTACGCGAGAAGCGACGTGCTGTTCGCGTATACGCGCAGCGGCATCGTCGGCTCGGCCGCGTACCGCTTCTGGTGATAGAGGAAGGCGGCGAGCCCGACGATCCCGATGAAGAGCGGCACCAGGATGTGCCAGGACGACCAGGTGTAGAGGGTCCCGCCCCATGTCAGCGGGATCAGCACCGCGACGACGGAGGACATGAGTAGGATGTTGCCGGTGAAGTCGATGCGGGCGAGCCGCGAGGCCAGCGTGCCTTGGTGGCTCGAGTTGACCCGCAGGAAGAGGATGACGAGGACGAGGGCGACGCCGGCGATGGGCAGGTTGATGTAAAATACCCAGCGCCACGAGATGTTGGATACAATCACCCCGCCGATGATGGGTCCGATGAAGGTCCCGATCGCGAAGGTGCCCATGACGATGGACATGTACTTTTGACGGTCGCGCAGCGGGACCAGGTCCGCCACGATGATGTCGACCATTACAAAGAGACCGCCGCCGCCGATGCCTTGGATGAGTCGCGCGGCAATGAGCATGGCGGTGTTGCTAGCGCCGCCGCAGAGTCCGCTGCCCAGCGCGAAGAAGACGATGGAGAGGATCCTGTGTCGTGGTTAGTCAGGGCGGATTTTTTGCCATGTCGCTGGAAGCGGAAGGAGATCATACATGGGCATTCGGCGGCCGAACAGATCAGAGAGTTGCCCCGCGATGGGTTGTACGGCTGCCGTGGTGAGAAAGTAGCCATTGACGGCCCAGACGTAGAGGGCACCCGAGTGCAGAGACGCGACAATGGTGGGCAGTGCCGTTGCGACGATGGATGTGTCTAGGCCGGCCAGCAGGATGGAGAAACAGAGGCCCGGGAAAACGGCCCAGAACCGCCAGCCGTGGGTCTGGCGCTTTGGAGCAACAACGGCGGTCAAGTCGGACGCAGCCATTGTGTCGGCGAGGCTGTGAAAGGCCAAGGGCGGCGAAGTAGAGGTGGCTCAGGGCGATAGATCTGAGCAGAGAACGACAATGGCGGGAGCGGGCGGGGAAAGATGCAGAGGGAGGGAGAGGGAGCACGACTTCACAATGATGGAAAGTCGAGTCGCGCCCTGGCGGCTGCATGAACGCTAGCTTACAACCGCACCAAAGGTCAATGCGGCACGGGCCGGGGTGGCAGACATAGACAGACGGGATGCAGGGTTTTACTGGTCTCTCACAGCTGCATGGAACGCTTGGCTAAGTGTTGGTTACACGGAATCCTTCGAATCCTCCATTCCAGCTACCCCGCCACCATCCGACATCCCCACATCCCCATCTTCCTGCACCGTCTGTGTTGCATTATTGCATAATGAGGATTCCAGTGGCGTTTACCCGTTCGCTCAGGCCTGTCTGGCTACACGGCGCACGCGGAATGGGTTCGCCTTCTCCGGATGATAGCCGGAAAAGTAGTCTTCAAAGACCAGATCCTCGGGCCGCGTGCCGTGCACCTCCAGATCGCCGCCCAGACTGCGGAACATGGTGGCCACAGTGACGTACAACTCGCAGTAGGCCAGCCTGGTTGGTTCGTCAGCGAGACGTGCAGGCTTGCAGCAGAGAAAAGTCAGTCGGTACTTACGGCATACCGATGCACTGCCGGCTATCTTTGCCAAACGAGACCAGGTAGGGGCTCAGCCTACGCGTCGCGGCAGGGTCCATCCATCGGCCTGGGTCGAACTTGTCGGGATCGGGGAAGATTGACGGCGTGCGGTGCATCGTCCAGCTCGACATGCCCACGATGCTCTGTCCCACGACATGCGGTTAGCACACAACCAGGACCGGCCTGGCCGTAAGTGACAACATACCCCGGCTGGAATCTTATGCCCGTTGAAGACGGCACCCGGCTCAGGCACCACGCGGGGCAGCCTCCCGATGACGCCATACGACAGCCGCAAACCTTCCTTTATCACTGCTGCCTGCAGGGTCTCATCAGCCGTACCGAGCGTGGGGGCCAATGTGCTCTCTCAGCTCACCAGGAACGGAAGCTTCTCCAGCGACGCCCACTGCATCGGTTGATGCTCGTCAGGGAATGCTTCCAGCAGCTCCGCACGCAATCCGTCACGGATTTCTACGTTACTGAGCACATGGTAAGCAATCATGGATAAGGCGTTACCGGTAGCAGCCGCCGCTGCCACGATGATGGTCAGTGCGATGTCCGTCATGTCGTCCACGCTCGGTGGTCGGGACGCATCGCCGTCTCCCTGCGTCATTGGCGTCGTCAGTAGCTCGTGGAAGATGGATCGTCGCAGCGGCCTGGCCTGGCCCGAATCCACCTGCTTCTTGGTATCCGCCACTTTCTGCCGTGTGCCCTGCCAACACCGCCATCAGTCAGTCGTCAGGACCCCCACCCTCTCTGCCAACGGTACCACTTACATCGACCAATGCATTGTAGTGCTTGATGGCAGGATTGATCTCGGAAACCCAGCGCGGCAACCTCAACGCAACCGCCTCCACCGTCGCCGACTGCATGAAGAACCAAAACGAACGCAGCACCCCCCTCACCATTCCCGCAAACGCCTTGCCGTAGCCCTCGGCATCGAGCAGCCCGTAGCAGTCATCAAACGCATACTCGCTCGCCACGTCCACGCTCAGCGCACTGAACAGGTCGTGGAGCTCGCAATCGCCCTTCGTATCCAGCTCCCTCCGGAGCCGGGCCACGAGCACGCGGGCTTTTTCTTGCACGAGCGGCTCTAGGCTCTGCACACCCCGCCGCGAGAAGAACGGGTTCACGGGCGCCCGCCGCGCCGCGTGCAGCCGGTTCGGGATCGTCGTGAAGAAGGCGGCCGGCGCGCCGAAGACGCGGTAGTAGGACGCCGCTTTGTAGTACTTTGTCCCCACGTGGTAGATTTTGCCATAGTTGGAAGGGTCGTTGAGCGAGACTTCCGACGGCGTGATGCGGACCACGGGCCCTGTGCGTGGTGCCATGATGCTTAGCGCGGTGCCGAGGCGAGGGAAGCGTCTGCCTGCTGAGAATGGTGCTACGTACCGTACTGCTCGTGCAGGTGGTCAATGTGCTGGTAGAACCGGCTCTCGTTCCTGTAGTAGCAGTAGAATGTTTGATACAGCTGGGTTATCGCGGCAAGCTTTGGTCCTGGGATGTTGGCGAGAGGGTGGAAGGTGAGTCGGTAGATGGCAATGGTGAGCGTGTAAGCTAGAAGCCCGAGGGCTAGAAGAGCTTGGGGAGACATGATGGCAAGTACAGCAAGTGTAGCCGGAGGAATCATCGTGATAATGTGGTTTTCTCGTCTCCAGCGGTGTTTGATGTCGTTGAACAGAGTCTTTTCACGTTTGAATGCGCCATAAAATACCCTTGCTTCGCCCCTCTTCGGATAGACCTCTATTTGTGTCGCCTATTTTGTTTTCTTGATGTATGCGTATGACACACGACTTATCCCTGACGCAGCAGCCGGCCCCCAGCGGACTCGGCTCTGCAAACGGAAGGTGGATAGGTAACAGGCGGAGAGCTGACATGTCTTCATGCATGTGAGTATGTGCTTTGCCGCACGCACAAGAGTTGGACGCCTTACTTCTCACCCCAGTGATCCTTCGGCAGCCACATGTTGCTCGTGGCGTGACCGTGATATTTGGGAATGTGCACAGCGGCAAGCACCGTGAAGTTATTGACTCATTCCTCCCGTGGAAATGGGGTCCAGCTCGTCTCGAGTTGGACCACGAGAATAGAAGCATAGCTCTACCTTGGAAAGCGGGAGCAAACGGAGAAGCTCAAGCCTACCTCACTCCAAGGGCTATTGGGGTGAACAATGTGAGTGTAGTGGTTCGAGCTTAATCTTTGCGCATCAGCGAAACAGGAGAAATCATTGGAAATTGCAATATGCATTTAGACAATTCTGTAAGACTGCCAGTACTCTAGTTATGGAAAAGCATCCTGTCGACTGCCCACTGGATTGCCTCGGCAACCCTGCTCACTGTCGCCCCCTCTCGTGGTAGCTGATGGCCTCCATCATGCGTGACCACCTGCTGAATTCTGGAGTTGCAAATTCCTGCCAGGTTTTTCCCATGATCAAGGTACTCGTCTTTAAGTCCAATAACATGAACGGTCGGGATGTCAATTTGCTGGGGGTGCGTCGACGGATGGTAGCGGAGAAGAACATCGACACTCTGCGGCAGCGCTGACTTCTCAACCTGAGGTCTCCTCGCCTGGAACTCTGCAATTACGCCAGCAGTGCGGCAATCGTTCAGCCAATCCTGCTTCCCGCCGTCCAATTTCGTACCATCAATGTCCTGGTGAGTCGCCGTCAGGGTATTGTCCGCCTCGCACGTGAGACGTAGCTTTCCGGCGGAAAAGTCAAAGGGCATGGTCGCAGAGAGGAAGATGGCCACCTTAAACGTCTCGGCCAATGGGTCTCTCTCAGCTTCGGCTGCAATTACCGTCGCCGCGAGCGCAGCTCCTTGCGAGAAGCCAATGACTCCATCAAACGGTCCCTCCTCCCTTATGACCTCCTTCACGAGATCCACGGCGTGCTGAACATCTTCGGGAATGGGCTCTTCGTGGTAGCAGACATAGGGACCCGGAAAAACTGCGTCAATGCCTGAATTAGGTGTCAGTACTGTTCATGATTTACCGGGGGAGATGCTCTGACCTGTGGCCGGAATCGTCTCCTTCTCGCCGTCGAGAAATTCATATTCCCAGTCTCGAGGGAGGCGGCTTCGCAGAGGTTCCAGCTGCGCCTCGAGGATCTGCGAGTTTGTGCCGTGGCCGTGAAGGCAGAGAAATCGCATAGTGGAGATATTTGTTGTTGGTACAGGCTGGACGCGGGAGGAACGGACAAGGCGGGGTGTTTGGAAGGGTTCGCGGGGGCTGTGGGATGCCATCTAGAGTTAGGCCGTGCTGACAATCAGTCGGCACAGCTGCTCCCCTGTTCGCACCGAGAGGATTCGACCTCTGCGCGCCACTAGTGGGAGCCCACCCTGTCAGGCAACAATCGTTAGCGATCGAGTCCACGCGTCAGTAGAAAAAGTAGCCACGGCATGCATATGGAGCCTCGTTAGATCGACTTCATGCGTCAGCCTTTCCGGCCGTTCGCTTGTACCCTGGGAGCCTTTGACATGCCACTGTTTATTGGAGGAAATAACCGAAGTAAATGGCTCTTTGCATACGCCTTTTCGACATGGAGCGGCGGTGGACCGTTGCGGAAGCAGGCAGCCAGAGCCTTCGACCACCCTCGAGGAACGCCTTCTCGCTCTTTTCAGCTCAATCGCAGAGACATGTCACAGACATCTCAGTTGGATCTTACGATAAGGGAGATTCGTCAGCGCGGGTGTGGGTCTCCGAGCGCCGCGGCTGCCTTGACCAGCTGTGATTCTCACTCCTTCTGCAACCTCATCCAGCGCCACTATCACAGAGCTTTACCACCTCGCCTCGCCTGGTCCTCGCAGCGGCTATTTGCACTGGAAGTAACAACTCGTCACGGGCAGTATCGTCGCCTTGTTGGATGTGAGACGCATCCAATGGACGAGCTGCCCCAAGCGACTATGCGGCCTGGCCAGCTAGCTACGACGGAATGGAGCTGCCGCGGAGCCGTGCTTGATGCAAGGGGCGAGATAATATCTCTGTCGTCTTGAAAAAAACACTCCCGAGGTATATAAATACTCATTGTAGGGCGTGGTCTTTGCTCAATTAATCGACTCACCCTTTGCTCTACCTTCCTGCTTCAACACTTCTCACTCACAATGACCCTCAACGACGAGACGGTGTTTGACTCTGGTGAAGATACGTCTATGCCGATTGCGATTGTCGGCATAGGAGGTAGGTTCCCGGGCGATGCAACCAACCCGGAGCGTCTGTGGGAAATGGTCTCTGAGGGTCGAAATGCCATGTCAGAGGTTCCCAAGGATCGATTCAACATTGACTCCTTCTACCATCCGCATGCAGAGCGTCAGGGGACGATGAATGTGCGAGGAGGGCACTTCTTGAAGGAAGACATTGCTCTTTTTGATGCTCCATTCTTCTCCATCACCTCCAAGGAGGCTGGTGCTATGGATCCCCAGCAGCGATTAGCCCTCGAGGTGGCTTACGAAGGCCTTGAGAATGGTATGTTCTCCAAATAATCACTTATTAGCAATCGAAATTTTGTTTTAACTCCAACAGCCGGCATGCGTATGGAGGATGTCTTGGGCTCGTCCATGGCATGCTACATGGCGTCTTTCACCCGAGACTACGCTACACTACGCGGCCATGATGCACAGGACATTCCGTACGTACCCCTTAGCACAAGAAATAACTACGAATTGACATCTTGACAGCCTGTACGAAGGGACTGGCAACGGAGCAGCCCTGATATCCAACCGCATCTCTTGGTTTTTCGACCTAAAGGGCCCAAGTCTGAGTCTGGACACGGCATGCTCTTCATCTTTAGTGGCTCTACACCTCGCTTGTCAGAGTCTCCGCTCCGGTGAAGTCCCAACCGTAAGCAAAAACCCAACAGTAGATGCCGTCATACAAGGCTGACTCCACACAGGCACTGGTTGGTGGCACCAACTTGATTCTCATGCCCGAGATGCAGATTGCCATGACTTCGCTTCACTTTCTCAGTCCCGACAGCAAGTCTCAGTCCTTCGACCACAAGGCCAACGGATACGCTCGAGGCGAAGGTGCTGCTGTGGTTGTGCTTAAACCCTTGGCAGATGCCATCAGGGACGGCAATACCATTAGAGCCGTCATTCGAGGCACTGGTGTGAATCAAGATGGAAAGACTCCCGGTACGTATATGAGATATATATCTGGTGAATTGAACTCACGGTCGCCCTAGGGATCACACTACCATCGGCAAAAGCTCAGGAGGACCTCATTCGGGCGACATACGCCCAAGCGGGTCTGGACATGGCTTCCACGGCGTACTTTGAAGCCCACGGAACCGGTAGGCTTGAGAAATATTTACTGCGGATCTTCAACGACTGAGTAATGATCATAGGTACACCGGCTGGCGATCCACTCGAATGTTCCGCCATCGCCGCCACCATCAGCGCGGCGCGGCCCAAAGACAAGCCTCTCCTCGTCGGCTCAGTGAAGACCAACATCGGCCACATGGAGGGTGCGAGCGGTCTTGCCGGTCTCATCAAGGCCGTCTACGCGATTGAGCGAGGCGTCATCCCGCCAAACCTCTGGTACGAAAAGGCAAATCCCCGCATCCCTCTGGAGAAGTGGGGGCTCAAGATCCCGACCAAGCTCCTGCCATGGCCTACCAAAGGCCTGCGTCGTGCGAGTGTCAACTCGTTCGGATACGGCGGCACCAACGCTCATTGTATTCTGGATGACGCGTTCCACTACCTTCGGTCACGCGGCCTCCGCGCTCCGCACAACACCATTGTCGATGGCGAAGAGGCAGACGACAGTGGGATAAGCAGCGTTTCCAGAACCGATTCCGATGACAACAGCAGCAGCCAAGGGTGGGAGGAAGTCAGCACTGATGGTGGGAGAGGCTCGCAGAAAGCCTGCAAAGCTCCTCTCTCTCACCCGAAACTGCTGGTGTGGTCCTCGCACGAACAGGTTGGCACAGAGCGCGCCGCGACACAGCTGATCGATTACCTACAGATGCGCGAGATCCATACCCAGCTCAACGACAGGGATGAAGCCCGCTTCCTGGAAAGGCTTGCCTTCACGCTGTCCGACGGCCGCAGTAGGCTGCCGTGGAAAGCCTTCACCGTGGCGTCGACGGTCGAAGAGTTGACGTCGACGGTGAAACGGCACCAGCCGAAGCCTTTGCGGTCGTCTCAGGCCGCGCCGGTGTTGTGCTTCGTCTTCACCGGCCAAGGCGCTCAATGGTCCGCCATGGGACGGGAGCTCATGGTCTACTCCGCATTCCAGGAGAGCTTGGAAGCCGCGGCTGGGCATCTCAAGACGTTTGGGTGTTCATGGGATCTCCTCGGTATGTAACACCGCTCCCTTCGACTCACAGCCCGTCCCTGACACGGACTGTTTTTCCAGATGAGCTACTGGCGGACGAGCAAACTTCCCGCATCAACGAGCCGGAAGTCAGCCAGCCAGCCTGTACTGCATTGCAGATTGCTTTGGTTGATCTTTTGGTGACCTGGGGTATCCGGCCCTCTGTGGTCATCGGCCATTCAAGTGGGGAGATAGCAGTAAGTTGCCCCTGGATCGATAAAGTGTTGAGGACAAGGCTGAATGTGCACAGGCTGCCTACGCGAAGGGCTCGATTTCTCGAGAGGCCGCCTACAGCATTGCTTACCACCGCGGCCGACTCTCGGCTGCGTTGAAGAAGGATGGTTCCATGCTCGCGGTGGGCCTTGGCGAAGAAGCGGTGTTGCCCTTTGTCAAAAAAGCGTCCAAAGGCGATGTGGTCGTTGCTTGCGTCAACAGCCCGTCAAGTGTAACGCTTTCTGGTGATACGGTCGCCATCTCCGAGGTTCAGGACGTGCTTGAGGCCGAAAAGATCTTCAATCGAAGGCTGATGGTGAAGACGGCATACCACTCCCCACACATGCAGGCCCTGTCTCAGGCCTATCTGGATGCGTTGGCAGGGCTGAAGAGCGCCGGAGGGGACGGCACAACCGTTCAGATGGTTTCATCAGTGAATGGAGCCCTCGTCGACGACGCGTCACTTGCTACGCCACAGTACTGGGTGTCGAACATGGTCAGTCCGGTCAAGTTCAACCAGGCGGTCCAAACAGCCCTTGAATACAGCCCCAACAAGAGACGAACGGCCCGCAAGGCTCAGTTCGTCAACATCTTCCTGGAGATCGGGCCACACGCAGCGCTGCAGGGCCCGCTGAAACAGATCCTATCGGGCCAGGAAAAGAAGCTAGCCGTCGTGTCATACGTCTCCACGCTCTCGCGCGGGAAAAACGCCGCTAGGACGTGTCTGGAGGCACTGGGCAAGCTGGTCCAACACGGCTACCCCGTAGATATCGCCACAGCCAACGAACCCAACGAGAAATCCAAGTCGTCGCGGGCATTCCTGACGGATCTGCCCCCGTTCGCATGGAACCATGGCACACGCTATTGGTACGAGTCTCCAGTGTCTCAGGCCTTCCGGCACCGTACGCTGCCCCGCTACGACCTGGTGGGAGCTCTCAGCGAACACTCCACTGAGCTCGAGCCCAGTTGGAGCAACTACCTGAGGGTGTCGGAGGCTCCATGGATCGAACACCACAAAGTCCAGGGCTCCATTTTGTATCCGCTCTCGGGCATGATGGTCATGGCGATTGAGGCTGCGCGCCAGATTGCCGACCAAAGCAAGGAAATCGAGGGCTTTCAGCTGCGCGACGTGTCCGTCGGCAAGGCCATGGTGCTCCCCGCAGACGCGCCCATCGAGACCAAGCTCCAGTTCAGGCCATGGAGAGCCGGATCCCGTCTGCCAGATTCGTTTTGGCATGAGTTTACCATATCGTGTAGAACACGACAGGGCGTCTGGACACAACACTGTGGCGGTCTCATTTGCGTCAAGTACGTCACCAAGGCCAATGAGACGTTTGCGGATGAGGAGGCTGCGACATCAAAGAAGCATCGCGATGAGTACTTCAGACTCGTCGGTGCGGGCTTCAAGCCGGATGATCCGCGCCAAGTATATGCCTCGGTACGTTTGCACTTTTCCGCTCTGCACTTTTGTCCATGTGATTGCTGACCATCTCGCAGCTGGCGGAGCTGGGTCTACAGTGGGGCCCCACCTTCGCCAGGCTAGTGGCAATCAGCTCGGGTGACTTCGAGGCCCATTGTGCCCTCGAAATCCCCGATACTAAGAAGTATATGCCCGAGGGCTTCGAGTACCCCCATGTCATCCACCCTGCCACTTTGGACAATTTCATCCAGATGGTCATCCCGGCCTGTACTCCTGCTGGTGTGCAGCTGGAGAAGGCAAAGATCCCGAGGTTCATCGAGGGTCTCTACATCTCCAACAAAATCAGCGCCGAGCCGGGGACACGGTACTACGGCTACTCCCGCTCCAAGCCGTACGGCTTCAACGAGGCCATCGGCACAATCGCCGCTTCCGACAGCCAGTGGGAGAAGCCTATGGTGATCATCGAGGGCTGCAGGATAATCTCTCTGGAGAACATGACGGACGGCATGGCGTCTGAGGCAAACACAAAGTCGTTGAGGAAACTCGGTGCCCATCCAGAGTGGGGCATGGACATCGAACATCTCCCCCTCACGACCGCCAGGGCCTTTTTCGGCGAGTACGGCAAGGTCATTCCGGACGCCAAACAAAAGGTCATCCACGACCTGGAGTTCGCTTCCTTTGTCTTCTGCAAGCGGATGTTGCGCAGGTTTACCCCGACCGATGCCGAGGCCTTCGCCCCTCATCACCGCCTATTCTACGAGTACATGCAGCACAGGTACGAGCTTGCAGAGCAGGGCAAGCTCGACTGCCAAAGTCGGGAGTTCGACTGGTTAGACACCACCGACGCGTTCGACGACGAAGTCCTTGCTCACGTATCAGCCGCTTCAATCGACGGCAGAGTACTTTGTCATCAGGGCGCCAAGCTTGACAAGATTCTCCTCGGAGAACTGGAGCCGCTTGAGGTGCTCATGGAAGACAACCTGCTCACAGAATACTACCGCAACGCCCTCGGAACCGACAAGTGGAACCCCATCATCGCCAAGTTTGTCCAGGTGCTGTCCCACAAGAAGGCCCTCCGCATCCTCGAAGTCGGCGCGGGCACGGGGGGTACAACATCTGTCGTGCTGTCGGCGCTGGGCAAGCGCGCCGATGCCGCGGCCCGGCTCCAATCGTACATGTTCACCGATATCAGCAGCGGCTTCTTCGAGGCAGCCGCGGCTGATTTTGAGGAATGGGCGCCGTTCCTGGATTACAAGGTGCTCAATGTCGAGAAGGATCCGGTGGCGCAGGGCGTGACGGCAGGTGTTTACGATCTGGTCATCGCCAACAACGTCCTTCACGCGACCACTTCCATCAGCGCCTGTCTCGCCCATTGCAAAATGATGCTCAAGCCGTAAGTCACATGCCCTCTTATGCCTTTGGACAGAGCTGATGATAGCCTACAGCGGCGGGATTCTGCTCCTTGGAGAACTCACGTCCACTCTGGCCAGAGTCCCCATGATCTTCGGCACGCTGTCCGGATGGTGGAATGGTAAGTTGCACGCTGTCGAGCAATTGGATAGTAAACTGATAAAGACCAGGCGAACATGACGGGCGTAAATGGGGCCCCAGACTCTCCGAGCAGGAATGGGATGTTCAACTACGCGAGCAAGGCTTCAGCGGACTTGACATGTGCTTCCGGGACCACAGCACCGACGACTACTCCATCTCACTGATGCTGTCCACCGCAGCACCAGCCGCAATTGCCACTCCGTCTCAGGAAATCGTAGTCATCACCCCAGCAGAGCTTGCCACCCCGGTGGTGTCATTGGTGAGACATCTCAAGGCCAAGCTTGCGAAGGGTGGAGCGTCTGTTCAGGAGATGATCATCTCGGACGTTGATTCTGCCAACCTCGCCGGTAAATGCTGCATTTCCGCCCTGGAAGCCGACAAACCCTGCCTGCATGATATCGGGAGTGAGGACTTTGAAACCGTGAAGCGCCTTTTGCTCGGCGCGGGACGCACGCTGTGGTTGACCAAGGGTGCTGCGATGGACAGCCCGCACCCAGAAGGGAACCTGATCGCGGGGCTGGGTCGGACAATCAGGGCTGAGATCCCCAGCTTCGAGCTCACCACTCTCGACCTCGATCCAGCCGCACCTGTGGACTCGGAAGGCACCATCGCGGCCATCTGCCAGATCGTTCGCTCCTCCACCGAAGCTGGAAATGCAGAAAAGGCCGACTGGGAGTATGCGCTGCGCGAGAACACCATCTACTCACTCCGAATGGTGCCCGACGAAACCTTGAACGACATGTTCGAGGCAAGCACCACAGAGTCCCTGCCCGTCCCGCTTCCCTTCGGTCAGCCCGATCGCGCCCTCGCCCTCGCCATCAGGGTCCCTGGCATGCTCGACACCTTCCAGTTCGTCGACGACGAGGAGCACTCAAAGCCGCTCGGCGACCACGAAGTCGAAATCGCCGTCAGGGCCGTCGGCATGAACTTCCACGACGTGATGATCTCCATGGGCCAGATCGCCGACACAGACCTCGGTGTCGAGTGCAGCGGCGTCGTCACCCGCGCTGGGAGGAGCGTGACGGCCTACGCCATCGGCGACCGCGTCATCACCTTTCGTCTCGGCTGCTTCCGCACTTTTCTTCGCAACCCCGAGGAAATGTTCCAGAAGATCCCGGATGGCATGTCGTTCGAAGACGCCGCGTCCCTGCCGTGCATCTACAGCACAGTGTACTACGCCCTCTTCGACGTTGCGCGTCTCCGGCAAGGCGAGACGGTCCTTGTCCACGCCGCGGCGGGCGGCCTCGGCCAGGCTGCCATAATCCTGGCGCAGCATCTGGGAGCGGAAATCTTCGTGACGGTGTCATCCGAGGCCAAGAAGCGGTTCTTGGTGGATACGTACGGCGTTGCTGAGGACCACGTCTTCAACAGCAGGGACCTCAGCTTTGCGGCTGGCATCAAGCGGATGACAAATGGCCGCGGCATGGATGTCGTCCTCAACTCGCTGGCGGGCGAGGCGCTGAGGGAGACGTGGCTCTGCGTTGCGCCGTTTGGGCGCTTCATCGAGCTGGGGAAGAAGGATATCGGTAAGTGTGTTTGCTGGTGGTGGAGTGCGCCCCAATCGCTGACTGATTTTGTGTGCAGTCGGAAACACGGGCGTGGACATGAGCCCGTTCATGAACAACATCACCTTCGCCGGCGTGAACATGCTTTCGGTCTACCGAGACAATGTTCCCCTTTTCGGCCGCATCATCTCCGACGTGATGAAGTGCCTGTCCGAAGGCATCATCCGGCCCGTGCAGCCGGTCAAGACGATGAAGTTTTCACAAATCGAAGAGGCATTCCGCATCATGCAAACCGGCAAGCACATCGGCAAGATGGTTCTGACGGCTGGTGCGGACGACATTGTGCCGGTATGTCCAATACCATCGAATTCACCCAAGACGCATCGTCCGCTGACATCAAACCACAGATCGTGCCCCGCAGGCTACAGCCGTACAACTTCTCTCCCGACGCGACCTACCTGATCCCTGGGGGACTGGGCGGCCTCGGCCGTTCGATTGCTGCTTGGATGGTCAGCCAGGGCGCTCGCAACCTGGTCTTCACCTCTCGCTCCGGAGCGAAGAAACCCGAAGCCCAGGCGCTCCTTGATGTCCTACACAAGCATGGGGCTAAGACAAAGGCATTTGCTTGCGACATCAGCAATGCATCGGACCTCCGGCAGGTTCTTGATTGCGTGAAGCGCCAGTTCCCACCCATCAGAGGCGTGGTTACCTGCGCCATGCAGCTTCAGGTATGACCCCACCCCTCTCCTTGTCGTGAGATCTTCCTAGCTGAAAAAGACCCCAGGACGTCCTGTTCGAGAACATGTCAGTCGTTGACTACCGGGCCGCCATCCACCCCAAAGTCCAAGCCACCCGCAACCTCCACGACATGCTTCCCAAAGATCTAGACTTTTTCATCTGCCTCTCATCAACCGGCGGCATCGTTGGATCGCGCGGCCAAGGCAACTACAACGCCGGTGCGCACGCTCCCTCTCCCATGCTGCCCCACCGCACCCGCTGACAAACCACCAGGAAACACCTATCAAGACGCCATCTCCCACCATCGCCACTCCCTCGGCCTCGCCGCCACCAGCATCAACCTCGGCGTCGTCCTCGGCGTCGGCATCACCGCCGAGCGGGGCGAGATCCTTTCGTACCTCAAAACCGGCGCCATGATCGGCATCCACGAGCACGAAGTCCTCGCCGTCATCCAGGCCGCCATGGCGGGGCGTCTGCCATCCCAGGCCGTTGTCGGCCTCGCCACCGGCGGGCTGTTGAAGCAGAACGGCCACGACGACCCCTTCTGGTTCGCCGAGGCCCGCTTCAACCCCCTGCGCGTTTTCGACACGCAGGAGTTCAAAGCTGCGCAGAGTGATTCGTCGGAGGAGTTGCAGGCCGCGCTTGCCGAGGCCAAGACCGCGGCCGAGGCGACTGATGCTGTGTGCGGCGCCCTGATGGCGAAGCTGGCGAAGGCTATGTTGATGGAGGTGGACGATCTGGATGCTGCGAGGCCGGCGAATTCGTATGGCGTCGATAGCTTGGTGGCGGTCGAGATTAGAGCGTGGGCTTTCAAGGAGGTGAAGAGCGATGTGTCTGTGTTCGACATTTTGAGCAATGTGCCACTGATTACGTTGGCGGAGAGGATTGTGGCAAAGTCGTCGCTTGTTTCGTCGCTTGTTCGGAGTGATAGGGAGATTGAATAAAAGGGCGGTGTACTGATATGGTGGGAATATAGGGCTATGGGGGTTAACCAACACGGATGGTGTATAGTGAGTTGAGGGTTCATATATCTAGATGCATTTGTAAACCTTTAGCACTTCCATTTACGTCCAGCTACCTGCTTAAATTACAGAGTTGGTTTTGGGTTCTGGGTCAAAAGCCTGGGGAGACGGAGGATAGAAAGACGATAAACTTACATACTCAATCAATGTCTCTATCTGGAGCAGGTAAGGTACTCCCATCTAGGGGCCCTATTAACATATTTGGCCTCGCCAATCTATCTACCGACTATCTTAATTTGGGCTACCGGCCTTTTTTGATTTTTCAATTAACTACGAGAACGTCGCCGCTCTCCAAACCCCACCCGCCAACAACTACAAGGACCAAAGTTTTCTCAAGAAGTACGTTCGTAACGCCAGCTTCCTTTAGGTATTCGGGATGCCACGGACTCGGTCGTGGTGCTCTTTTAACCGTACACTGCCAGACCCCGTCGTCTCTGATACTGATCCTCCCTGACATGTCTTCACCATCTACGAAGACTCGCAATGGCGGCATCCTCTCCCCTTGGCTGTCGACCCTCCCGCTGATACTCAAGATAAAAGAACCGTCGTCTTTCTCCTCGCTCTTCACCGCTTTTAACTCCCGCACAACGCCTCTCGCCTTATTCTCTGGCACCTGTCTTGGTTCAACCACATCGCTCTCCAGCGGTGGCGTTCTCGGAGCTGCCACTCGTCCTCCATGTGCCTTTTCAAACGCCCACGCGGTGCTCAACAACTTCTGATCCTCGTACGCCTTCCCGGCAAAGGTCAGATTGCACGGCATCCCCGTGTCCTCCATCACTCCCATGGCCACGCTGACCGTCGGCACGCCCAGGTGTCTCAGCACTCTGTTTCCGTTGCTGTACATGACGCCGTTCCGCCACGCCTCCCTGGCGCTCTCTTCCACCGTGTCCGCATCCGCTCTTCCGACACCCCCATTCGCCGGGAAACACACCAGATCCACGCCCTCCGCATCCATCCACCCCTCCAAATCTCTCTTCCTCGCCGCTTCCAGCGCCCTCAACGCCTCCTCCATCCCGGGATACCCCACCAGCGTCGACACACCCTCATCCCGACACTCCCGCAGCTTCTGCGGCAGCTCGTGCCAGCGTATCGCGTTCAACGGATTCGCATACCGCGTCTGCGGCCCGCCCTCCTCCATCGGAAACACCTTCGCCGCATCCACATCGCTCTCGAAATCCCACATGCCGCTCTCCGCACCGCCGTTCTGCTTCAGAAATGCGTCCCACGCCAGTGCCAGCAGCGGGCCCCTCTCCGCCGCCATCCATCCGGCAGGTAGGCCGGGGACGTTCGCCACGGTTCCGCCCTCAGCCGGCGTCACATCTTGGAGCGCCTCGTAGTTCGCCACGATGGGGAAGTCTGTCTCGACCAGCTCGGCACCGAGTGCTTCTAGAGTGCGACGGGCGCCGAAGAACAGTGCAGCGATGGATGCCCGCAACGCCACCGGCCGGCCGTCGGCGTCAGGGTGACCGATGTACATACGTGGAACGGCAACACGCTTCCCCCGCAACGCGTCCGCGTCTGCCAGCGTGACGAACGTCCCGGCCGCCGGCCGGATGGTTGTGGGAGACGGGATGGGGATCCACGGCTGCTCCCGCCAGAAGTCCCCCGCCGGCTCGGGATCGGGCACGCACAGCACATCGAGGATGGCCAGCAGATCGCCGACGGTGCGGGTGTGCGGCACCACCACGTCGCAAGTCGGATACAGCGGCCAATTCCCCCTGATCGAAATGACGCCGCGCGAGGGGGTGTAGGCGACTAGGCCGTTGTTCGACGCCGGCGACCGTCCCGAAGACACGGTTTCTTCAGCCATGCCGAACGCGGCGAATGACGCGGCCGTCGACGTCGCGGAGCCGTTGGAAGAGCCGGACGCGAATGCCGCGGTGAGGTAGGAAGCGTTGTACGGCGACTCGGCCCGCCCGTACGCGCCGCGGTGCATGCCGCCCGCCGCCATGGGCGGCGTGTTCGTCTTGCCCAGCAGCACGGCGCCGGCGGCGCGGAGCTGTGCCACGGTGAAGGCGTCGGAGGGAGCCACGAGGGTGGTGAAGGCGGGAGAGCCGCTGGCCACGGTCAGGCCGCGCACTGCGTAGCTGTCCTTGACCATGTAAGGGATTCCTTCGAGCGGCCGGCTTGGACGACCGGCTGCTTTGTCGGCCGCTCGCCTCTCGTCAGACTCGGCGGCGTCGTGCAGGACGGACGGGTTGAGGATGGGGATGGCATTCAGCGTCGGCCCGCGGGAGTCGTAGGTCGAGATGCGGAGCAGGTAGCGCGTGCAGAGCGAGACGCTGGTGATAAGGCCGGTGGAGAGGGCATGTTGAAGGTCGGCAATACTGGCTTCGACAATGTTCAGTGTCATATCGTATGATGAGGGTGCGTTGTGGTGAAGTGTCTTGTCGGTGGTCCGGAATTGGCTTTCACGGACTGCTTTTATGGTTGTCCCATTGGACTCTCCGCCAACGTCGCCATAGCGATATCGGATAGGCCTTTTCAAAAAAGAAACTAGCGCGTCGCTCAAGTGCGGGATGATTGACACGGAGAAGTTTATTGGGGTGTCCATGGCGGTGCACGTGCCGCCGGGCTTCCATTAAGTACAGGTCTACCCGTAATCCAATCCCTATACGCAGCTATAGGCGGGTTTCCAATCCCACTGCAACGTAACTTACGTAAATGCTAGTTTATTAAATGATAAGACGGGCTGCGCTTAGAAGCGGGAACGTACTCGAAGTTTTTAATAGTAGCTTATTCGTGTTATTAGCAACCCTAAAGAGACATATGAATGGAATTCCACCCCAGAACCGGCAACGCGAAGCCTAATCAAAAACATCCGTGACATATCGATCCTCCTTCTGCGCCTGCAGCCACCCCTCGGCATCCTCCTCCGTCTTCCCATCATTGTGTTCCAACCAAATTTTCTTCAACGTATCCGCAGTCGACTTGGCCAACTTGCTCGCACTCCCACACAGCAAAATCTTAGCCCCCTCCCTAAAC
This sequence comes from Diplodia corticola, assembly GCF_001883845.1. Lineage (NCBI taxonomy): Eukaryota > Fungi > Ascomycota > Dothideomycetes > Botryosphaeriales > Botryosphaeriaceae > Diplodia > Diplodia corticola. Next base: position 28,833 of record NW_017971520.1, read on the forward strand.
AGCTTGGCGCACTCTTCACGCTCCGCCCAGATCCGTTCATGTGCATACTTGAACTCCTCGCCCGCATTCTTCACCGACTCGCCCTTCGCAAAAGTCGGACTCAGACTGACGGCCTCGTCCGCCTCAGCCGCGTGCGCCTCCTCTCTGCGCCTCCTCTCCCGCTCAGCCTTGGGCCCGCGCTTCGAAAAAGTCGGCCGCATGCTCACAGCGCCATCCTTCTCGGCAGCCAGCAGCTCCTCTCGGCAGATGAAATCCTTCTCGTAGTCGCGGCACCCGAAGTACAGGAGCGCCGGCGCCATCTTGGACCCGCGGCCCGCCGCGGCCCGCGCCACGCGCTCCTCGACGAAGCCCCGCATGGGCGCCAGCCCGGTGCCGGAGGCGATCATGATGACTGGGGTGGACGGGTCGGACGGCAGCCGGAACGACACGTTGGTCGGCCGCACGTAGCCGTGGATCTTGTCGCCGGGGCCCAGGGAGGCCAGGTACGACGACGCCACGCCGTGGAACGTTCGCCGGGTGTCGGACCACGCGGGCGCGACGTGCACGTCGTAGATGACGGAGAGCGAGTACGTGTTGCGGTCCGCGTCGAAGTGCCGCGCCGCCAGCGGGCTCGACGAGATGGAGTACTGCCGCGGCGACAGCGGCTTCAGCATGTCGATGTAGGACGGCAGGCTCAGGCTGACGGATGGGTGGTCGTCGAGGATGTCGAGGATCGAGTAGTTCTTGAGGACGACTTTGGTCCGGTAGTTGGCGTCGGATGCCAGGGACTCGAGGGAGCGCCGCTCGTCTTCGGACTCGGTTGCGGCGATGATGATGGCCAGTTGGCGCTGGGTGGGAGGTGCGTTGAGTTCGACTCGATGAGAGAAGAACATCTCGGCTCCGATGGGCTCCTTGGATTGCTGGGGTCCTGTCAGCATGTCTTAGAACTCGGGAATGGAGCGCTGGCTTACCAGATACATCTTCCGCGTGTCCGAAATGGAAATCAGATCATCGGGGTGCAGACCAAATCTGGAGAGCGCCCGGGCGACTGTTGAATGCGGATTGGATGGCAAGACGACAAAGTAGTCACCTAGAGGCCGTGAGAAATACCGTCGAATATGCACGAGAAAGGTTGCACATACCAGCTTCGTAGTGGGTCTCGTGTGGCAGCTCGATTTCCAACTCTCGCTTCTCAAGGCCAACCTCCTCACCTCCGAGAGACCGAGAACTCCTGACCACTGCCCAAGACATTTCCTTCCCGCCCAAGATGACGGGCATGTCGTGTTTGATGACCTCGGCTCTCAACGATGGCATGTGAGTTTGGCCACCAGCGCCGCCGTCCTCCGCATTGAGGCTCTTCCAGAGCTTCTCCGTCCAGTTCTCCCAATCATTCGTACAATCCTGCTTCACATCAGCCCACCACGGGTCGACAGTTCTTCGAGCACCGTTTTTGGACATGTGCTCGTCGATGAGCTTGGGGACTCTCTGGTACGTCGAGACCCACTCGCTGTTTCCTACGCCGAACACGGTGTACTGCACACCCGTCAACGAGGGCGAGCAGTCCTTCAACCAAGAACAGAACTTGGCAGCATTTTCCGGCGGCTTGCCTTCATAGCTGGAGGTGATGATGACGACTGGCTGCTCCTTGGGAATGTTTTCAGTGGCCTGGTCGAGGGTCAAAACTTCGGCCTCGAAACCGAATCCCGGCGCGTTCGTCTGGAGCTCTTCGGAAAAGGCTTTGCATGTTCCCGCGTTGGAGCCGTACAGGATCGTCATCTTCTTCTTGGGAAACGAGGCTGGAACGCTTCCGTGAGATGCGTCTTGGGTCGTTTTGCTGGCATTGGAGGTGGCCAAGCTGGCCAGGCCCACCATCGGGCTCTTGCCCGGACGTCTACGGACTTTGAGGAAAAACCCGTCAGGCTTGATCGTGAGTGTGCTCTTGTTGACTGTGATGGATGCGTCAGCAAATGTCGTGTGCTGTGAAGTGAAACTCACCAAGGGTGTAGCTGGGGTCGGCCATCTCGACCTGGAAACGCTGAAGGATGAGAGCGATGTTGATGATCATTTCCTGCTCGGCGAAAGCTCTTCCAATGCAGCTCCTCATGCCGATACCGAATGGCTTCCAGGCGTCTTTGGGAAGCTTGTCCATGTGGAACATTCGCTCCGGTTTGAACTCTGCAGCATCTTCACCCCAGACTGCTGGGTCGCTGTGGTAGGGTCTGAGATTGATGAGGAGGGCGTGGTCGGCAGGAATCTTGTATCGGCCTCCAATCACCGTGTCGTGTTTGGCCCTCCGTGAAATCATCCCAATGGGTCCATTCAGGCGGAGCGTTTCCTTGAGGCAAGCATCGATGTACTTGAATTTGTCCAGATGCTTGACCGTGATGGGCTCGTCGCCGAGAACCGAGTCGACCTCCTGCTGGGCCTTGTGTAGTTTCTCTGGATTTTTCAGCAGATTGTAGAAAGTATACGACAACGTGCCGCTGGTCGTCTCGTGACCGGCAATCAGAAACGTCACCATGTTGTAACGGATGTTCTCGTCATCAAGCTTTTCCCCGGTAACCGGATCAGCAACGTTCAGCATCGTGTTCAGCAAGTCATTGACGTCGGGTTGAGGATGCGCCTTTCGCTGTGCCACCAGGTCATCGCATAGCTTGTGCATCTCGTGGATGTTGTCTTGCAGTTGCTTGTTGGACCAGATGCGCAGCCTGGTCTCCATCTGTGTCCGGTTGGCGCGTTTGCCGCTTTCAATGAGGGCTGCGGCCATCTGGGTCGCAAACGGATGCATGTGCTCGGCATAGAAGTTGTTGAACCGGTAGTTGAAGCCACAAATTCCAATCGTGTCAAAGGCCAGCCTGTGAATCAAACCATCAGCATGCAACACGGTAAAAGATCAGCATAGCCGTGGACATATCGTAAACTCATCCCCACTGTCAATCGGATGGTCGGGCCCAAGTCTATCCCAACGCAAAATCAACTGCGAGGCGATGTCGAGTTGTTCGGGGAACATCTTCCGAACACCCATCGGACCAAATATGGGCATGAGAGTTCGGTGCGCCTTCCACCAATTCTGTTTTCTTGTCAACATCGTGTCCGCAGTCATTTGGAATCGAAAGCACTTGCGGTCTCATGCGGGTACGCTGAGAAAAGGCCATCTTTGATCAAAGGCCGCAATTCCTTCAATCCCGCCGTTATGACTTTCTCGAACTTTTCATCGTCCATGGTCTCGTGCGCGAGCTCATAGTTGGACAGAACAATGACCTTGTTGGTGATCATGTCGAGTTGGAAGATGGGCCCGTAAAGAGCGTTGAGTCTCCAGAAAGAACTGAGCGGGAATGACGGATCAATTTCCGGCAGGTTCGCCAACATACCAAAAAGGTGCGTTGGCGGCTGGGGGATTGGCTCCGGAGTCATTGTGCGGGTTATGGAAGTTCTAGTATGAGCATGGAGTTTGAAAAATGAGGCTTCCAATATCGTGCACGTAGAAAAAGCTACGTATTTATGCTCGGCTTGAGGTGGTTGGTGTACCGTAGCCAACGACGGTTGGCCCTCTTCCATGGCTGAAGGTGGTCTAGTGTGATCCTGAGTAAGTGCGCTTGTTGATTGTGTAAGACGGGTGAACGCCACACAAACCTCGCAAAAGATCACGCCCATTCGCCAAACAGATCAAACAGAAATGACTAAGCCTCGAACTTCACGGCTACATCGATGTACCAGTCGATCGGCTCTCCGCGGCACAGCCATGCAAGGTTCTACTACATCACGGCGCAGCTCTAGCCTCCGAATTAACCGGACGCACAACGCCAACATCCAAGGAAGAGGCATTTTAGTCATTGACAAACCTTGCTGACAATGCAGATGCCACTGAAATGCTGGTGGCTGGAGAAGGTTTTGGGTCAGGTGAAGGTGCACGAGTGAAAGGCGATAAAGCCGGCCGTGAAGCCGACTTGACGTCACTGGCCATGTACCAGTAGGTACGCTGTCTTTGCTGTGTGGCCTATTTTTCTCGAACAGGGCCTGCAATGAATTGGGGGAGTTCACAGCTGAAAGATGCGACGTCTCCCCACACCCACGGCAAAAGCCGGCCACAACAAACCATGAATTGCCGTAAGACATCCTTGCATGGGTCTTTCTGTTTTGGACTTGGCCCTCCCACTTCCTTACCACACCCGTGCCCGCATAGAAACTCTACCGAGCATTATTTTTTTCTATTCGTTCGCCAAAGACCCTTTGAATGCTGAATAGATATACAGAGCAGAGCGTGCAGAAGCTACGATAGTGGTTGAATCATGTGACCGTGGTTGACTAGAAGAGAACTGCCTAGGTGCGTGTAATAGCAATATCGGCGTCCTGAACTACTTGATTAACTCGAGTGCGACAACAGTGGTAAGGTAGGGGCCTTCCTTTAATGTTACGTATTGGATATTTGGCAAAAGAGGAGGAGCAGCAATAACGGAAACATCAACCCAATGAACCAACCCCGAAGATCGTGATCACGTGGGCCCGCCAAAGTTGCCGACAAAATTCGTCACGCATTAGGCTAATTCTTGCAGATTGATGAGCTGATCACGAGCGGTCAGAATTTTCGAGTGTTTTTCTAAACGAGAGTGATGTCCGTCTTACCCATAAGGCACCCGAAACACCAGACACCGGGGATGACACACGTGAAGGATTTGGCTCCTACCGCCGCTTACTCAGAGAGGTTGCGGAGCCCAAAGGGGAAGGTACTTGCGCGTCTAACTGGAGTACGTTGGGAGGCAGAGCTGACACGATCTATCGACAAGTGAGTTGAGAGGTCATGAGGGAGTATAATATTTTTCGTACGCCCTCAATGGAATGTCGTGCGACCCAAGCCGCATCGAGCGTATTTTATTATAAATTGGTTTCCTCCTACGTCTCTGAGCCAAAGGCTATCCACTGCAGCATCCCCGGTACACCGTGAAAAATTGGCATGTATTTTTTCAAGTGTCTCCTGGCTGTTGCCCTCTGGGCAGGGTTCTCATCTTCACTATCGACGTCGACCTTCAATCCGCCTGATGCAGAACCCACAGTGACAGTCCGGAACGGAACAATCGAGGGCACCTACAGTGAGGCGTATCATCAAGATTTCTTCCTTGGCATCCCCTACGCTCTTCCTCCAACCGGAGATCGCCGCTTCCGGAGAGCCGCCCCCCTGACCAGAAAGTGGGACGGCATCAGGGCTACCCAAGACTATGGGCCTTTCTGCAAAGGCTATTCTGTAGGCCTTCCAGCGTATGATCAACCCAACATTACGTATCCAATGGACGAGGACTGCCTCACCATCAACGTCGTCCGCCCTGCAGGCACCGGGCCGAATGACTCCCTACCGGTCTTGGTGTGGATCTACGGCGGCGGGTTTTCCGAAGGTGGCAGCGGAGACCAGCGGTACAACATGTCGTTCCTTGTCAACACTTCGGTCGAGAAGAACACGCCGATACTGATGGTCAGCTTCAACTATCGCGTCTCCGGTTTCGGTTTCCTCGCCGGCCACGCCATCGAGGCGGAAGGAAACGAGAATCTTGGCCTGCACGATCAGAGGATGGTTCTGGCTTGGATCCAGGAGAACATCCACGCCTTTGGAGGAGACCCCGCTCGCGTCACCATCTCAGGAGAGTCTGCCGGGGCTGCCTCTGTCGGCTTCCACCTTCTGGCATACGAAGGCCGCAATGACAGTTTGTTCAGCGCCGCTATTTCTGAAAGTGGCGGTCCGTTGTTTTACAAAGCCTTTCCTTCATTAGAGATCCGTGAACAGCAGTACGGCGCAACCTTGAACGCCACCGGCTGTGCTGGCACGAACAACACCTTGGCGTGCCTTAGAGCCGCACCCGCAGACAGTTTCGACTCGGTATTCAAGCAGTATCTCTGGTCCCCCATGGTTGACGGCGGCCTCATACCCGACTTCACTTCCAAGCTGCTCCACCAAGGCAAGTTCGTCAAGGCCCCTCTGCTCATCGGGGCAAACACGAACGAAGGCACCATAATGGTCCCCTTGTTCTCGACCATTGGGGTCAATAGCACAGCAGAATTCCACCAGGTAATCGAAGGCATCAATGATGGCCGGCCTCTCCCCGGCGACACGCTGCGCCGCTTCGACGAGCTTTACCAAGAGGTCGTATCGCACCCAAAGGAAAATCTAGGCACAGTCTCCCCCGAACCGGGCCCGCCGTATGGCTCACTTTATGGCCAGACGTCTCTAATGATTGGGGACGTCATGCTCGCCGCCGGCCGCCGGCTCGCCGCCCGGACATGGGCCGACGCAGGGTTGCCGGCCTACAGCTACCACTTCGACACCGTGCCCGCCGGTATCAACCCCATCACGCTGGGCGCGGCGCACTTTCAAGAAGTCGCCTTTGTCTTTCGCAACACACGTGGCACGGGGTACGAGAGCGATCCGTTCGCCGTACAGGACCCGGAGCTGCGGCAAAAGTTCGACGGCCTCGCTGAGCTGATGAGCTCCATGTGGGTCAGCTTTGTGGACTCTCACTCACCAAACAATCATAATGGTACACACTCTTCGCAAGCTGGTCCATGCTACAGAAAAGGCTAACTATGCACAGTCGCCAGCTTCGGAGAACATTGGCCCACGTATTCGACTCATGAACCCGTCAATCTGGTGTTCCGTGCGGATCCTGGCTCTTATCTGGAACCGGACACATTTAGGTCTGAGGCGTTTGATTTCATCAACCGCACGGCGCTAGAATTCTCGCGTTGAGACATTAACAGTGTTCAGCATTCGGTGCGAAGCTGGGAGTATCAGTTTGATGAAGGCTTCACAGGCATGGAAATAAAATACACAGTATGCCGTTAGCAAAGAGAACGAAACGGGCCTTTCGCCTATAATGATTGATACTATGAAGATTGTAAAAATCATCGCCATCATTGACTGCATTCTATGTGAGATCTTAATACGATATCTGCAATGGTGAACGGTAATTTTCTCCACAACCACCGTCGTCTCCCATTCCCATCCAGCCCCGCCTGTCGGTCACAGTCTTGAAGTGCCGGCATGAAGCGGTGGGTATGATGGTCCCTTCTTCGCGAGCTTTTCCCTCTTGGGCGCATACGGCGGTCGAATGTATTGTCGCGGATCCGTTGGAGGAAGGCTATGGGATGGCGTCGACCATCACCGTTTTTGGTGATCAATCGCTGCTGTAGGGTCAGCAAGATGCTCGGTTGAATGGTTCAAGCGATGAGTCGTGACCGTTGACAATGCTTCCGGTTCTACGCTCAAGCAAGCTATCGACCAAGCAGTCTTACCGCAGTTCTCATAACGGTGCTGGGTTTCGAGTTAGTAGGTTCCTCAGTGAGGTGTCTCAAGTAATGGTGAAATCACACTCTTGAAAGTTAGCACCGTTGGTAAATGCACTCCAGCTGCCGGTTTCAGTCGAAGCAAACTCCACCAAAGAAGTCTCACCCCAGCCCCTCCTTGATGCCGACAGCGAGGACACAAGACGAATGTGGCCAGCATCAAAGAAACCGCAGAGAGTGACTACAGACTATGGCAGGCTCTTCCATCGCCATTCCGGTGGGTGCTTGATTCGGAGCGGGCGGGAAATCGCGTCCTGGCTCTGCGGTCAAGAGAAACGTCGTCGGCTCCCGCCACCGCAGGCGGGACGAGCAGGCAGCATCCCCATCCGGCATATATTAAAATAGGTGGGTTCGAGAGTTTGTAGACGTTGATTGTGTCACCTACAAGTACATCGAGCCTCAAAAGCACGTTGATTTTCTGTTGGATTCCAGTAAAGTCGATGGAAATCCCAAGTGTTTCTTACAAGGAATGCTAATTGGAAATCCGGGAAAATTGCAGAGTTATACTACTTATGGCGCTGACTAGCCATCCTGAAAACCAAGCAATGGAACATCTCACACCATCTCATATCCTCATATCATAGCAGTAGTGTATGTGTAGGGCACTATCCCAGTCCTCTCCCTTTTGCGAGATTGACAAAAGGACTGCATCAGCCTGCTTTGTTTGATACTGCGTGCACAACGGTCCACAGTGATCGATTGAACCTGGTGCACCACTACTTCTGGCTCGGCCGCCATTTCTCCGCGTCTCCCCAGCGATCGACAGTCCACCCACCGTAACCCGGGTTCCTGAATCCAGCTTCACACTGCTTTTCGTAGCTGACCTGTCTCAGCCGCGCCGATTCTCGCGGCGTAAGACTGAGATACATCTCGACGCCGATGATGTGGAGCACGAGCGCCATCCAGAGCTGTTCATACGTGTCAGCAACGCGTCCAACAGACGGCGCCCAGGCAGAGCTATACTCACACTTGTGCCGAACGGGATGGTGATCGAAGCACCAAGGTTCGGCGGGCGACTCGCATCATGGATGGCCTCGACGACGACATGCGCCCTGGGGTCCAGCATGGTGCCGTTCCCGGAAAAGCAGCCGGGGTAGTCCTGGGCCAGCGTCTGCATGCCAAACTGGGCGTACGTGTACTCCATCTTCCGGCACGACCACACGGTGTAGTAGCCGCCGTACGCCGAGATAATGATGGCGGCAATCTGGGCGATGACGCGATCGGTGATGATGACGCCGTAGTAGAACATGGTGCGCAGCATCCACGCGCGGTGCTGGTCGATCTGCAGCCGCTTGACGTTCCAGTACGCAGCGGCCATGCTCACGCTCGTCATGAGCACCATGGCGGCCTCAGCCGACTGCGCGTCGACGCGGGTGCCGCTTTCGCGGCGGCCGAGGACGATGCAGGCGCCGGCGTTGGAGACGAGGACGAGGAGGAACACGACGTATCCGTTAATGCGGTGGAAGGTGAGCCAGCGGTGGCGGACGGCGGGGACGAATTGCAGGACGAGCAGCAGGCCGGACGGGAGACACGCCGCGAGGTGCAGGATCAGCCCGATGCGGTACTTGCCCGCGTGGTAGGCGGCCATACCGCCGGGGACCGTGTTGGCGGCGAAGATGCCGTCGAAGCTGTAGAACTGCAGGCGGGACAGGCTGAAGCCGAACATGGCTCCGGCGAAGACGATGACTGAGCGAGCGGCGTTAGTTCCTGATGTGGCTGACTGCCTGCTTGGGGTTCTTGCTCACAGAGTGGGAAGTTGTAGGCGCGCTGGAAGCCGAACCAGTTGTGAAGAGCCGCATAACGGCTGGGTTCTTTGGCTTCGCGCACTGGCGAAGAGACGGGAGAATCATCAATGGCCGGGAAGGATTCTTGCTTCATGATTGCTAAAGACTTGAGATGCACACACCGGTTGCATCAGAGCCGTTAGACGTAACCAATTGCTATTTAAAATATGGCTCAGATGCTACATGAGATGGGGGTTTCTACAGCCAATGAGGTGGCGTTGGTTTCTTGATCATGCTTCAACCGTCGAAGTCCATGAGAAAGTGTAGCTGGGCATGATACCCCGCTGCCCAAAGCTCGATGGCGTCAGACCGAGACAAGGATGTTCGATGATCGTGCAGCCGGCAACGAGTGGGCATCCCGAGAGCCATGCACGGAGGCGGGTGTATCGGGAAGGATGCGATTGTCGATCAAGCAAAAAACCATTTTCGGAACTTCCGAGCAAGAGGCCACTGACTACAACAGCAAATTGGGATAGCAACGAGTCATTAATTGGCGAGATATTGAAGTTACCGAGCATGCATGCACTGTGTATGCGCATTCGAGTCGCGGGTTTGGCTCCGATACGCTTGGAGCGTCACTTGGCCAGTGGGGATACCAAGGAAATTTCTTGTTCTTTTTGATGATCCGTCTAAAACTGCTGCTATCTAACGTTGGAACTAGAAACAGATGAGGCAAGTATGGCCTCAGTAAACCGTTGCCCGGGCAGCGTAAGCAAAACAGAGGACTGGGGCAGGACCAAGCACGACGGTGGCGGCAAGCAACAGCAGGGCCAAGACGATAGGACCCACACCGAGCAGGGTGGCAGCAACGGGGAGAAGGGTTGTGTAAGCGGGGACGAAAAACGACGGAGCAATGACGGCCAAGTCGTACCACAGAAAGAGATGGGCGGCGTCGGGCACGACGTTGGCGGGCCGCGTCGACGGGCTCGGCCCTGCCGGCCAGTACACCAGGGCCAGCAGATTGCGAGTCAGCGCGGCTGAAACGCTGTACAGGTGGGCCGCTGCAGCCACCAGACCGGCGGCGAGGTAGGGGGCGGCAGGGGGGACGGATGCAGGACCGAGCAGTGTGGGAGCCATGTGCTCCAGCCCGAGATGCATCACCACGTAGGCAATGGGTGCGAGCCGGTACAGGGCGATGGAGCGCTGGCGTGTCTTGGCCGGGCACGAGGGCGCGTAGGCCGGGTACAGCAGCGCCAGTGGAACCAGGGCGCCGACGCAGGCGGAGAGGAGCAGCGCGGGCACGGCGGCGTGATTCATGGGCGTCGCAGCGGAGCCGCCGTCGAGGGCGAGATACAGCGGATAGACGAAGGCGGCTCCCCAGAACTGGTTAATCATGCCCCATGCGGCGGGGATGCTGCAGCGGTTAGCGAGGGCCGTCGAGGCGCTCAGGAGGCGGGTATACTAACAGGAGCTGCAAGGGCCGCGGCGACGGGCCGTGGCGGGTGGCGGCCAGCATGCAGAAGGCGGTAGCCTGCATGGTCGAGTGGACCTGGACGAGCAGCAGCCGGTTGCGCTCTGCACTGTCGTTGCGTGGATCGACAAGGTCCGTGTAGAAGACGACGGCCGTCTCGAGCCGACGATCCAGCGCGGGCACCCCAGTATAGCGCCTCAGCAGGGTCGAGCCATTCGCGAAACGGCCAGTCTTCATGACTCGGCCGATGGCCAATAAGGAGCCGTTCCGAACGGGCACCCTCCAGAGCCGGTCGTACCCGATCCAGGCCAGCCCGCATTGATAGCCTGCAACGAGGGCCTTTTCTGTCCACGACTCCATCGTTCGCGTAGGAGGGATGAGGTTCGACAAAGAAGCGAGACGGGCAACGTGGCTGCGGATACGATGGAAGCAAGGGGAACAGTGAGGAATAAACTCCTGGGCGGTGCATACTGTTATCGCATTTGATAAGTAAGCATGGCCTGCGGCGCATTCTCGAAAGAGTCCTTCGGCAACGGACAAACGAAGAGTAGGCGCGGTGCCGACGCACAAATCTCTGGGTCCGCCCAGCCTCGAAAAGCGAAACCATGCTGAGCGCGGGCGATCGTTTTCTCGGCGTCGATTGGGAGACGTGTGCTGTGTAGACCATCACCCGACAGGTCGGTACCAATCTCTGCCAAATCGGGACGACGCCGAGATCCCTGTACCTGATTACCAATCTGCGGACGAGTAGCGGTAGGCTGTGGCTTTCACACGGCGGGAGATTGTCAGCGCCACGCAAATTGCCCTTTACTTTTGTTGCTCCTTCGTGCAAACTTGAATGCCACTTCGGCTTAGCATTCTCTCCCCACGACCTCACGCGCAATGGACAGCACGTCGACATCCGCAACCCGTGTGCTCGATATCGAAGCAGCTGGGGCCAAAAGTGCCGACGATGGCGGTCCCAGTCCGACTTGCGCGAGTAGTGTCGAGCCAGACGCCGAGAAGGGTTCCCCGGCCGAGGATGCCGACCAGCAGCCGGCGCGGACCTACAGCACATGGCAATGGGCACTGATCCTGGCGGCAATCTACGCCAGCCAGTTCCTGTACGGGCTAGACACCACCATCGTTGCAGACATCCAGTCCGCCGTCGTCGAGGAGTTCGATCAGATTGGTCAATTGGGATGGCTCGGCGTCGGGTACCCTCTGGGCAGCGTTGCGACCATCCTTACATTGTAGGTACACAGCACCTCGTTGGCAGTCCAACTCCTCTAACCTCGCACTCAGTGGGAAGGCCTATGGAATCTTCGACATCAAATGGCTTTACACCGGGAGCCTGACCATGTTCACCGCCGGCAGTGCTCTTTGCGGCGCTGCTCCTGTAAGTACAATCAACCTCACTCACCACAAACTTGATGCTGATGCATAGCCAAGAACATGAATGCCCTCATCGTCGGCCGAGTTTGGGCAGGGGCCGGCGGAGCAGGAATGTATCTTGGGTAACTATCTCAACCCAAACCCTCAAGGACAAAGGATCTGACCAACCGCTTCCAGTGTTATGAACCTGCTCACCGTCAACACCGCCATGCACGAACGAGCGATATACATTTCCACAGCCGGCGCCATCTGGGGCGCTGGCTGCATTCTTGGTCCCGTCATTGGAGGCTCCTTTGCCGACAGCTCAGCGGGATGGCGATGGGTAAGTGTCACGGAATAGCCATACCGGTCGGATCACTGACAGATGACAGGCCTTCTACCTCAACCTGATTCTTTACGGCTTGTTCCTGCCAGTCATCCTCTTCGGACTGAAGCCATTCAGCTTCCAACCGGACAAGCCGTTCATGAAGAAGCTTGCACATCTCGACTGGCTCGGCATCTTCCTCAATGCTGCTGTGTACACCGTATTCGTGACCGTCTTTACGTTTGCGGGCTCAGAGTGGGCATGGGACGCCGGCCAGACCATCGCGCTGTTCGTCATACTCGGCGTCCTCATCATTTCCTTCGTCGCCAGCCAATACTTCACCATCCTGACCGACAAGGAACGACGACTCTTCCCTGGAGATTTCCTCCGCAACAAGAACCTGATCCTGCTCTACATCAGCCAGTCCTGCGCCACGACCACCCTCTTCATCCCCATCTACTGTAAGCCCCGACCCCTTATGCCAAAACCACCAGATCGATCGCTGACTCCACTCCCAGACATCCCCCTCTTCTGCCAATTCGTCTACGGCGACAGCGGCATCTCCTCGGCCGTGCGCCTCCTCCCCTTCATCTGCATCGCCGTCTTCGCCAACCTCCTCCAAGGCGCAACCGCATCGCGGGTCGGGTACGTCTCATCCCCATCCCCTCCCCTCCCCTCCCCTCCCCCGAGCTAACCCCTCGAACACAGCTACTACATGCCTCTCTTCCTGATCGCCAGCATCCTCGGCACCATCGGCGGCACGCTCTTCTACGCCGAGCTCTCGGCCTCGACGCCGCCCTCGCACATCTACGGCTTCTCCGCCATCCTGGGCATCGCCGCGGGTCTCTCGCAGACGGTGGCGTACAGCGTGGCGCCGACGGAGACGGCGCCGGAGCGCGTGGCCGACGCCGTCGGCTTCATCAACACGGCGCAGATCGGGTCGACGGTGGCGGCGCTGACCATCACCTCGGCCGTCTTCCAGAACGTCGGGCGCAAGCACGTGGCGGCCGCCGTGGCGGGGCTGGGCTTCACCGACGCCGAGATCGCGTCGGCGCTGGCGGGGCAGCGCGCCGCTGTGTTTGAGAGGATGAGCGAGCAGGTGCGCGAGAAGGTCATTGCGGGGATTGCGAGCACGATTTGCGATGCGTTTGTGCTGATTACCGTGGCTGGGGCGCTGGGGACGGTGGTGGCGCTGTTTTTGAAGAGGGAGAGGCTGAGTATGGAGGGGGCTGTTGGGGGGGCGTAGGTGTGGGTAAGAAAGAAACCTGAGCGAGGAGTTGGAGCACGAGTGGAGGGCCGGAAAGGGAGGAGGAGGGCGGGTTGTTGGGGGTTTGGGGATGGGATGGGGCGGTTGAGGCAATCTGTTGAGGCACATGTTTGATAGATTCTGCGTGTGAGGTGGATTGCTCTCAGCTGCGTTGCACGAGATGCTGCATCATCTCCCGCCTGTACCTTTAGATTCTATAATGTGGCTGTTCTTAATAATCAGCGGGCCTTATTGCCCATATATCCTTCAAGTGTGAGATTGTCACAATATCAATTCCGTGGCTGAGACGATGAAGTCAAGTAACATCAGACGCTGTTTTTGACTTGGGTAGAACAATGCAGATGGCTATGCTCGTTATGGTAACACTCTCTCATCTATCGTCCAAACTGTTGATTGATGGTGATTGGCTACATGACGTCGTGAGAGTTTCGGGGTGTAGGTGTTTTCCGGCGTTGAAGATTCCCCAAAAGTTCAACTCCGGCGTTACACGCAGTCAGGCTTAGGCGCGGCCAAGCCGTTTCCCGACAGATCCTTTTGAGCAGATGAGTAATGACGTCGGTAATTGACTAAAAGGGTCAAATAGACGAGTAATGGGGCGCAGAGCCCGGATTGCAGGCGAAGGAATGATTTGAGGTACCGTTTCGACGTTAGATATCCGACCAGTCAGGCCTGAAAGTCACATCTACTTTAGCTGTGTTTGTATATCATCACTTGCCCTATTGAAGAGATCTTTGGTCCGTGCATGCTTGAGCATACGGTTGTCAAATCCAGGTCCGCTGCACATCCAGGTCCAAACGGTGACTGCAAAGACAAAAGCAAAGGGAAATAAAGAAAAGAGCGGTACGTACATACTTATGCAAAGTGTGCAACAAATGGGACAACCCGGCTTGGAGGCGCAGTCAACAATCAACGAGGTCAAATCGTTGGGTAGCCCCACTGACGAATGACAGCAGACGCCAATGAACATCACCATGAACCCCATCAACTTTCTCCCTTCGCCCGAGGATGATCTACCATTTCCATTCGCAGACGATTGTCCCGACGATGCCTTTCAGCCGTTCTGGGCCCAACCCAAGCCCAGGCAGCTGCCCGAGTTGCATATCCATCACAACGTCAACACTTCACGGGTGGAGACTCAGATCCGGGTGCAGCTGACCTTGAGCCCCCTTCCGGAAGGCGTCACAAAGCTGCACCTACAACGCCACACCATCGGGAGACCGAAGCTGCTTGCCAAAGCAGAAGACAGGGTCAAATCTCCCGACACGTTGGAACTCCATACATTTCTGGTACGAGGAAGCGCGATGAAGGACGAAGGCTCGAGACTGAGAGCTTTGGAAGCGGCGACCCGACAGATCCAGGAACCACAGACACAGGAGAGCCCAGCGCTACCGACCGAGCTCGGGGGAGAGGTGCGCATCTGCGAGCGCTGCAAGTTTCGCGAACGCAAGCGTGCGTCTCGCAAGGTCAGAGTCGACAAGGGACAGCACTCATGGGCCGAATTCGAGGACGAGCGGGTCGTGGTTTTCAACGACTCGGAATACAAGAAGTGGGAGCTGCCGTCGACTCTGGGCGCCGCAGAAGGGGCCATGCAGGTCGAGCTACCGATGCGAATAGCATGTTACTGCCGCCATCACCAGGAGCAGGTTGGATTCTGGTATAGTAACCGCTCCGTGATTTCTCTACGTGGGATGCTAAGCGCCGTAGCAGTGTCATCTTCACCATCCTTGACCACGAAGGCAACCAGGTTGCTCAGCGCATGACGAACCCGATCCTTGTGACAGACCGACACAAAAGCGCTCAGCGAACGAGTCCTAGCCCTTCGAGTTGCAAGCGGATCTCAATGGCAGACTCATCGGGCGGCTCGCCCTGGGAGCTCTCGCCTGGTACCGACTCTCAGGCCATCTCCACCGAAGGGTCACTCGGCACACCCGCCATCAGGAAGCCGAAGCGGTTGAAAACAGCTCCAAGTGGCTCCATCAAAGACGCAAACTCGGATATCCAGGCTCTCATCTCATTGGCGGGGCCATCACAATCAGCGTCTCTGCTCACGGCATTGACGGAAGGATACGAATCACAGAAGCGGGTGCAACGTGAAGAAAAGCTACCTCGTATATACAAGGTGGTTCCGCCGCAATGTCCCAAGCATGGAGGGTGTGAGGTCGTTTGCCTCGGTGAGAATTTTGACCGCAACGTACAAATCTCTTTCGGCGGCAACGCCGCTCTTACAACCACTTTCTGGAACAGTCAAACTGTGGTGTGCTTGGTACCTCCATCAAACTTCACAGGTCTTGTACCGGCTTCGATACATTCGAATTCCCCTGTATTACCAGGCTCCAGCCCATCAATCGCATTCATGTACGTAGATGGCAATTAGCATGATAGTGTGAGCACGAAGACAATCGATAAGGTGTGCAAGCAGGACTGAGCCACCATGGTATTAAGTGATTTTAGACTCCTATGAAGAGTGTGTCGTACGTAGGTCAGGAACAGGGGTGAAGTCGAGTAGATCCCCTGGAAATCACGGTTCTCACCATTGCAGACTTGGATCCGCTATGGAAGCTTTGACGGGCAACCTCCAACCTTATCGCTGGCTTCAGCTGGGAGTGTCTGTGACGAGCCTGTGCACACTTTGGTTCCGTGACTGAAACGCTGTGGGTTGCTTGCCTCTGAATCCGCTGCTGAAGGGTTTCGAGTTGGAGTTGAGAATCGTATCACTTGCTACTGTTCGAGTCACACATCGCACGCCAAAGCAATGAGCATCGAGCTCGGTAAATGACAGATGGACCGCTCTAATACATGTACCGAGATGATTGCAACTATAGAAGCTGTACAACAGTCGTGCTGTAGTAAAAAAACGAAAAAAGAAACTCCCATTTACCCAAACTACCCAGCGAAAGCAAAACGAATCGACCATCTCACTTCTCACCTACCCGCTCCTCCACCGCCGACTTCGCCGGCCACTTGGTCCTCCTGACTGGACTCGCATAAAAGTTCAGCGGCCTCGTAACAAGAAACTCGGGATCATACACGACGGGCTCGGGCGACGCGTCTTCAAAATGATAGCGATACACCAACTCGACCAGCACCATCTTCACCTCCAACAACGCCAAATTAAAGCCCACGCAGCCGCGCGCCCCCGCCGCAAACGGGGTGTACAGCCCCTTCCTCGCCGCCTCGGCCGCGACGCCGTCGCCCATCCACCTGTCGGGATCGAAGCGGGCGGGGTTGTCCCAGAAGCGCGGGTTCTTGTGCATGCTCGGGAAACACGCGATGACGACGCCGCCCTTGGGCACGAGGTAGCCGCCGGGCAGCACGACGTCGGTCTTGGCGTTGCGGGCCGTCTGGAAGCTCGGGCTGTGCAGGCGCTGCGTCTCCTTGACGAAGGCGTCGAGGAAGCGGAGGCGGTGCACCTGCTCGTACGACCAGGGGCGGGCGGCGTTGGCGTTGGCGTCGGCGTCGGCGTCGGCGTCCAGGCCGTGGTCGACGATCTCCTGCAGGAGGCGCTCCTGGTTGCCCGGGTAGGTGACGAGGGCGTACAGGGACCAGGAGAGCAGGGAGGCGCTGGTGACGAAGCCGGCGCCGAGCAGGACGGTGACGTTGCCGAGGAGGACGTCGCGGGGGAGGGCGGCGCCGGCGTCGTCGCGGGCGCGGGCGAGGAAGTCGGCGACGCAGGCGGCGCGCTGCTGCGAGAGCGGGTCGCGCAGCGGGAGGGTGTCGGCGCCGGGCGTGACGGCGGCGTCCATGGCGCGCTCGACGGTGGCGAAGAGCTCGTTGCGCACGGCGCGGAGGCGCGCGGGCGAGCCGAAGGGCAGCGCGCCGAACCAGGAGGGCCGCAATGACATCTTCTTCATGAGGCCGAGGTACTCGCCGAAGAGGCGGATGGCGGGCGTGGGCGGCGAGTCGACGGCGGCGAAGTGGGCGACGTCTTGGCCGACGACGACGCGCCAGATGACTTGGCCGCCCATTTTGAACATGTATTGGTAGACATTGAAGGCGCGGTCGGCGCGGTCGAGCTCGTCGAGCACCGGGAATATAGACCGCGCGGCCTGTTGCACGAGCGGCGTGTGGTGGGCGACGGCGCGCGGCGAGAGGGCGGGCGGCACGAATTTGTGGGCGAGCGGGTAGGCTGGGGAGGCGCTATCGCAGGTGAACAGGGCCGTCTGCTCTTGCATGTAGAAGAGCGGATGGGCGGGGTCCGATGTTGTCTTGGTGAAGAAGTCGCCCTCGCGAAGGACGAAGCGCGCAATCTCCGGGTCGTTGGTGTGGTAGATGGTCGTGCCCATGTTGACGGTCTTGAACATGCGTCCGTACCGCGCGAAGAGCCGGTCGTAGTTCCCTAAGGCGTCTGGGTAGACTTCGTAGTGGTTGCCCACCACGGGCAGGGGTCGCGGCCCTGCTGGCGTGATGACTGGGCCATCGGCGTTGACACGCAGCTCGAGCGGGCTGATGTGAGATTGGATCTTCTCCAGCGATGTGAGCTCGCCATGTTCGCTGCTGTAGATGCGAGCAGCTGCAGCCGAAAAAACGTCAGCTTATTCCTGGCAACGGACGGACACGACTTGGACTCACCGTCCGGATCCGCAAACGAAAAAGACCGTCCAAGAGCAGACCTCAGCTGCTGCACAGTTGCATACACAGAGGTATCAATCTTCAAGCGATGATACTCGCTGCCAGCCTGGCCCAGGAAGAATTCTTGATGCATAGTGAAGAATACAGGCACCACGCGCGCGAGCCTGACGTCTGCTGGAGCTCGAATCGAACTTCAACTGCACCTTAGACCCTCGCCGCCATCGTCTCGGCCGAGAAGACGGCCGTTGGAGATCGGATCGGGCCAGGGCTGTTCGTGGTCACGGCGCGAGGCCGAATCGGGCAATTCAGACTTCCCCATTCGGCACGCTCGGCTTTTGATCGAATCGGGACGGGCCGGAAGCTCCAACCCAACCTTTTCGCAACCTCCCGTATAAGCCACATAAGCCACATATACTGAAAAATCTCCGTGATCCATCCTACACGGGTCCCGATCATACGCGAGCCAGTCATCCACCTAAGCATTCGTCCAGAACAGGACCACAGCGCGCAGCTGGCAACATGGCCGCCGTCATCACCAACGCCCAGCTCCGCGAGCACAGCACGCGAGAGAGCCTGTGGCTGGCCGTGCACGGCCAAGGTACGTACTGACTCAGCCACGATTCCTTTCCCGCCTCTCCCCCACACTTGCATCACAGCAGCCAAAAAAAACCCCCCACGTAAGCCCGCAAATAAAAATAAAGAGCAAAAATAACAACCCCACCACCAGTCTACGACCTCACCGCCTTCGCCGTCGACCACCCCGGCGGCATCGACGTGCTCGTCGAGACGGCCGGCACCGACGCGACCGAGACGTACGACTACGCCGGCCACAGCGACGGCGCCATGCAGACGATGCAGGCCTTCGCCGTCGGGCCGCTGGAGGGAGCAGGCGGCCATCTGAATCGTCAGCCAGCTGGAGACAGCAAGACGAGTAAATCATCGCTGCTGCCGTCATTTTCCGTGTCGATGGCGACGAAACCCGGCGCGGTGCGGACGGCGCGGGCGGGATTCTTCTCGCCGCGGTGGGCGGGGATCGCGTTGCCGCTGCTGGGGGTGGCCGTGTTGTTGGTCGGGGCGTGCAAGGTGGGGGTGTGGAAAGGGCGGGGGGAGGAAGAGGAGGAGGAGGCGACTGGCGGCGGGTTTGGCGCGGTTCCGGCGTTCGTGGCTGGGCTGGGTCTGGCGTCTTCTGTGAGCTGCGCCGGCCTGGCGGTCGCGTATTCGTGGTTTAGCGAGACGCTGAAGATGGAGAAGGAGGTGTTTGCGTATCCCCCGACGATTCCGAGGAGGGTGCTGAGGTCGATGATCGATGTGTAGGGCGGATGGATGGTGAATGTTGATATCCAATTTCCTTGCCATGTGGTGGTTGCTTATCGTGAGCCTTGGGCAAGGACACCCGTTGACTATCATAGTATTGATTTCTTCTTTTGTAAAGCAGTGCACTTATCTGATCACTTTTCATAATTCTATCCTTCTGCTACGCCATCAGCCGTTTTGCTGCAACACATCTCATCGCATAGCCAAACATTCAGCTGCAGCGGAACCTCCCCAAGTCAAGAGAACGGAGTTATTCGTTTTAATGCCATCACACTACTCAGCTTTTTCTCCCTCCTCACGTGTCCAAATGATCTGAGTTATCAAGTAACGTGGTAGAATGTACATTGAAACGAAAATTGCACCTACTCCACTCAACACCCCGTAATATTCTCAAGAACGCAAATTCAAGTGAAATCGAATCCCAAATATGCCGCTCTACTAAAGCTCCAAACCTCATCATTTCCAAAACACACCGTATGACCAGAAACAACAACAGTACTCAAACAGCAAAAAAGTACGAAATAGCAAGAAACTCAAATGAACAAAAGAATAAATTCTACCAATTCCGCAGCAATGCCAAAATATCTATCTACCAAAATCTACGCGGCGACACGTGTGAAAAAGAGAAAAGAAAATCGATCAATCTGATCTATCCAACGCACCGGCATATATACTCGCAGCCCGAACTCAAGCATCTTCTTTACTGGCGGTAACCAGCCCGCTCCTCGTCGCAATCTTCGCCGCCAACTCGGCCAACGGCGTCGAACTCAGCAGCTCAAAGACGGAGATGTCGCTCTTCAGCTCCTTGAGCGACCTGTTCCGGATCTCGACAGCCTTGAGAGAATCCACTGTTTCACACCGTCAGTCACCAAATCCCAGCACAAGGGGGACCACAAACGGGGTAGGAAAGAAAAACTCACCGCCAAAGTCGAACAACGGCCTCTGGGCATCGACCTCATCGACGGCCACGCCCACCGCCGCCGCAATCTGCGCCTTGATGTCCTCCTCGACAGCCGCCGTCGCCTCCGCCAGCGTCGCCGCCTTGGCCAACAGCTCCGCCGTCCCAGCCTTCCTCGCGCCGCCGTCCTCGCCCTCGCCACCAGCACCAGCCCCACCGCGCGCGACGCGCAGGTCGAACTTGCGATCGTTCTGGAAGCCGCCGGCGTCGGGCCTGCGGACGAGCGCGTCGCCCAAGCCGAGGACCACCTGAGCGGGCGCCGCGGGGTCTCGCATCAGCGCGGCGGCGAGGACGAGCAGCTCCTCGACGGTGGTCTTGAGCCCCTTCCAGCCGTGGCTGTAGCGGTTGATGTAGCCGTCGAGCTCGCCGAACTCGCCGGCGGCGGTGAAGTGCGACGAGTCGGTGACGAGGCCGACGTCGACGCTGGTGGCGGCGACGCCGAGCCGGCGGCGCGCGTGGCGGGCGAGGGCGTCTTCGAACGTGTTGCCGGCGGCGTAGTTGGCCTGGGCGGTGTTGCCGATGACGCCGGTGATGGAGGAGAGGAGGATGAAGAAGGGGGGCGGGGTGCTGCTGCTGCTGCCGTTGGTGATCGTCTGCTTCTTCGTCTTGGATGTCGCGGCGCTGAGGCCGTCGAGCAGGTTCCACGACCCCCGCGTCTTCGGCTCGAAGGCGCCCATCCACTTCTCCCACCCCATGTTGTCGAAGATGCTGTCCTGCAGCACCATGGCGCACTGCACGACGCCGCCGACTGTGCCCTGCACGCCGTCGAACACGGCCTTCACCTTGGAACCGTCGTTGACGTCGCACGCGATGGCCTCGACGTGCACGCCGCGTGCTCGCATTGCTGCGAGGTCGGCTTCGTTCTTGCGCCCGCCGCTGCGGGACAGGAAGGTGAGGTGCTTGGCGCCGTGGGCGATCATCATGTCGGCGATGCGGAGACCCAGGGCGCCGAGGCCGCCGGCGAGGATGTACGTGGCGTGGGCGTCGAGGGAGAGTTGGGGCGGGGGAGGGGGGAGGGTGAGGACGGATGAGGAGGGGGTGAAGGTGAGGACGGTGGAGGAAAGGGGGTCGGCGAGCTTGGAGCCGGCGGCGGAGATGGGGGTGGTGGTGGTTGGGGGGATGGGCTTGAGACCGGTGCTGAGGAGGTCGAAGGTGCGTTGGAAGAGGGCGGTCATGGTGGCGGGCTTGGCGCGGTGGACGGCGGACATGTCGATGCGGACGAGGGAGGCGTTGCGCTTGGATGCGGGAAGGGCCAGGTTCCTGCTCGTGCTGTCGAGGTCGACGAAGAAGCCGAACTCGGCGAGGATGTCGAGGGACGGCTCCACGGCGGGGGACGGCGCGCTGCTGAAGATGACGTCGACGGGCGCGGTGGCCAAGGTGGTGACGAATGTCTGCAGTGCCGAGTCGAAGATGTGGAACGCTGGGATGCCGTAGCGCTGGATCAGAAGGTCTCGTTCTTCCCTCGAACTCACCAAGGCGACGACATCGGCGCCAGCCAGCTGCGCCACCTGAACGGCAGCTTGTCCCAGCGCGCTGGCCGCCGTGTGTACGAGAACAGTCTGCCCCTTGGCCAGTCTGGCAACCTCCAGCAGCGCGTACTGCGCCGCAACGAGGACGCCAGGCAAGGCCGCGGCATCCTCAGCGCTCACGCCATCCGGCAGCGCTGCAACAAGCGACTCTTTCTGGCGGACATGCGTCCTCAGACACCCGCCGTTCTGGGCGACAGCAACGCGCTGTCCGACCGCCACCTTGGTCACCTGCTCTCCAAGTCTCGCCACCACGCCGGCAGCCTCCTTGGCCAGCGCCGGCAGGTCCTTCTTCTCCGCCTCCTCCCCACCAAGCGGGGAGAGCGCCGCCGCCTCGACGAGAACCTCGACCTCGTCAGGCGCCAACGGCGAGCCGGCCTCATCGTCCGCAACCCAGAGGAAGTCACCACCGGGCAGGACCTCCTTCAGCCTCGTCGGCCCCGACGCACTCAACGCCGCCGGGATGGGCTCCACGACACCCTCAGCACGCCTCAACTCGGCGTCGAAGGCAGCACTGCCAATCGCACGCGGCACGTACACGGCGCCGTCGCGCTCGGCGTACTCCATCTCGGCGCCCGACTCCCGCAACGACTTGAGCCACACGTCGGCGACGAGGCGCGCGCCGGCGTCGGTCGCGGCGTCGAAGCCGGGCGAGACGTCGAGGTGCGGCAGGGTGACGAGCGGGTACTCGTTGCGCAGCACGCGCAGCAGGCCCTGGGCGGGCGCGAACTCGACGCCGCCGGACCACTCGTCGATGACGCCGCCGGCGGTGAGCCAGAGGACGTGCGTCGCGGTGGAGATGAGCTGCTTGAAGGCGTCGAAGTCGGCGGCGGGCCAGGCGTAGATGAGGGGCGAGTGCAGTTCGAGGAGGGAGATGACGTGTTTGCCGGCGAGGAGGGCGACGGCGGACGCGGTGAGGGTGGTTTGGTGGACGGTCGTGGTGGGGGAGAGGACGGTGGTGAGGGCGGCGGCGGCGGCGGCGGCGGCGGCGGCGGCGGAGGGGGTGGAGGGGAGGAGGAGGTAGACCTCGGTAGGGGTGGAGGACTGGGTGGCGGTGGTGAGGGAGGCGGTCGGGGCGATGCTGATCAGTGACTTCGCTCCCTGCACCTTGACGATGTAGCCGCGCAGAGACGCATCCGCGTGCAGCTTGTCGAGGGCAGAGGGTTCGCTGCCGACGGCGATGACGAGGTCGTACGCGTCTTGGGGAGGCGGCAATGACTCGCCGGCGGCAACGTCCCACAGGCGCGGTGCCGGAGCAGACGCCGGTAGCTGCAAGCTGAGAGTGTCGACGGCGTTGGCAGAAGTAGCCACCGCAGACACGGTCTCGGCGAACCTGGCGGCATCGCGGACGGCGTCCGAGACGGCAGCCGGGGTCGCGTCGTTGAGAACAGCAAGCAGGACCTCACGCACAGCCGTCTTGTGGGTGAGACGGGCCAGCCAGCGTGGCAGCGGCTCTTCGCTGTCGGTGGCGTTGGAAAAGTCGACGTCCTGCTCCCACACCAGCTCGGCGCACTTGGTCGCCTCGTCGGCCGCGGCATCGCCACTGGCGGCGTCGCCCGAAGTGACCTGGCGCAGAGCAAAGCCCTTGACCGTCAGCTTGGGGGCGGACCACGCCTCATCCGACACGACCAAGTCGCCGACGAGCTCGTGGCCATCGCCGCTCTTGGACACGAGCTTTCCGTAGCCGGTGAAGATGTCGCCGGGGGTGTGCGGCTGTTGGGCGGCAACGAACATGTCGTCGATGCTGTAGGGCACGGCGGCCTCCTGCACGGGGCGGCCCTCGTCCAGGGCGGCCAGCAGCATGTGGAAGATGGAGTCCATGGTGGCCGGGTGCATGACGTGGGGGAACTCGAAGCCGTCGGCGGGCATGGTCTGCTTGGTGTCGGGCAGGACGACGCGGGCGTGGGCGGCGTGCTGGGCGGGAATGGCGGACAGGGTGACGACGTTGCGGAACGTGTCGCCGTACTCCATGCCGATGCGGTCGAGGTGGGCGTAGAAGTCATCGACGTCGACGTCCTCGCTGGTGGCGCCGTGCAGCTGCTTGTACGTGGCCGACTGGGCAGCCCATGCTGGGTCGGCGGACGAGGCATCTTCGACGGCGCTGGCAGCGGCCGGGGCGAGCTCGAGGGCGACGGTGCCGCTGCAGTGCTTGGTCCACGAGGTGCCGGTGGTGGTGGAGAAGACGACGAAGCGGAAGTGACCAGGGGGCTTGCCGTCGAGCGGCAGCAGGCTCAGCCGAGTCTCGACGGCCGAATCGTCGCCCGACGGCACCACCAGGCCACGCTCGAAGCCGACATTGCGGAAACGGAACCCGCGCACCTTCTCCTTGTCGGCTGCGTCGGTGACGGTCTGCAGGGCGCCCTCCAGGGCCATGACCAGCATGCCGGCGGCCGGGTACAGGATGGTGCCCGTGATCTTGTGGTCTTCGATCCAGGGGTTCTCCGACACGCGCAGGTGGTTCCTCCACCGCGGCTCGAGCGGGTTCTGCAGCGGCTCGGGCACGCCCAGGAGATCAGTCCGTGGGCCCAGCGGGTAGCGCGTGGCGCGCATGAGGTACGACTCGTGCCAGTAGCCCTTGGAATGGCTCCATGGGTACGTAGGAAGGTCAGCCAGGGCCTTGGGAGGCGCCCCCAGCAGCGAGCCTTGCGATGAAGGCACGCCGTTGACGATAGCGAGGTCGACGCGCTGGCCCAGGGCCCACAGCTGGCCGGCGGCTGCGAGCGCCGTGTCGATGCCGTCCTTGCCGCGCGAGACCAGCGACGTGTAGACGGCCTCGCGTGCGGCCTTGTTTGCACTGGCGGCCACGATCTGCTGCACTGGGCCCTGGAGGGCGGCGTGCGGGCCAACCTCGACGAAGCCGCCGTAGTTGGTGCGGCGGCGGGCGAGCAGAGCAGACACGGCAGCCGAGAACTCGACCGGGTTGCACATGTTGGCGGACCAGTAGCGGGCGTCGAGCTGGGCGGCCGACGACACGGGTTCGCCAGTGAGGGACGAGAACATGACCGTGTTGGCGCCGTCGACGTCGGACTGGGGCGGCGGCGAGAGCGTTCCCAGCCGGGCGACGTAGGCGTCCGACACTTCGCGCATGTGGGGCGAGTGGTAGGCCGTCGTGACCTTGAGCTTGCGTGCGAACTTGCCGTCGCTAGAAATGAGGCCCTCGAGCGTGTTGATGGCGTCGACGTCGCCTGAGAGCGTCACGCTCGACGGGCTGTTCACGCAAGCCACCACGGCCGAGTCGGCTGGCACCTTGGCCAGATACTCGCGCGCCTCGTCGCGAGAGAGGCCAGCCGCCAGCATGGCGCCCTTGCGCGTGACGCTGGCCGAGCTGAGGCCGCGAGTGTATGCAATCTTGACTGCGTTGGCGTGCGAGACGAGGCCGGCGGCGTAGGCGGCAGCTGTGGGCGGTAATTAGCAGGAGTCATCATCCCATGCTCACATCGTCACTTCAACATACCTATCTCACCACTCGAGTGGCCCACGGTCGCGCTCGGCGCCAGTTTCCACGACCGCAGCAGCTGCACCAGCGCCACCTGCAGCACGGTGCACAGCGTCTGGCTGAACTCGGGCAGGTGCACGCGCGAGCCCGTGTCGGCCGTCTTCTCCAGCTCCTCGATGGCATTCCACTCGCACCCCAGCGCCTTCAGGTATGCCTGCGACTCTTCGACACTGGCGCGGAACACGTCGTTGGCGAGCAGCTCGCGCCCCATGGCCGGCCACTGCGCACCCTGGCCGGTGAAGACGAAGACGAGGCTGCTGTCCTGGCGCAGCGCGCGCTTGAGCTTGGGCAGCCCGCCCGCCGTCGACAGCTTCGTGCGCAGTTCTGCAACCGACGACGCCACGGCGAAGCTGCGGAAGTCCAGCGCCGACCGCCGTGCCGCGAGCGTGTGGGCGAGGTTCTCCAGATAGTGCGGGTCCGTCTTGTCGGGGGCGCCGTCCAGCGCATCGGCGTAGGCGCTGGCCAGGCGCTGGATGCCGGCCTGGTCTTTTGTGCTGAAGACGAAGAGCCGCTTCTGCGGGGGCGTGTCCGGCGGCGTGCTCGAGCCAAGGCTGATGCCCGACTCGGACCCATCGCCGTCGTCCAAGACCTTCGTGTTGTGGTTGCCGATGAGCCCGCGCTCCGTCAGGTAGTGGTGGGCGTCGTCGAGGATGGCGTGGGCGTTGGCGCCGCCGAAGCCGAACGAGTTGACGCTGATGCGGCGCTGCCCGCGCGTTGGCCACTTCATCGTCTGCGACGGCAGTGACAGGTTCCACTCGGAGAGCTTCAGCTTGGGGTTGACCGTCTGCACGTCGTACGTCGGCGCCAGCATGCCGTTCTCCAGGCACGCCACCGCCTTGAGCACGCCCGCCAGACCCGAGCAGCCCTCTGTGTGTCCGACGTTGGGCTTGATGCTGCCGATGTACAGCGGGCCAAGGCCGGCCGCCGCTCTGCTCGCGCCCAGAGTCTTTGCGATGGCTTCGAGTTCAAGGGGATCGCCGACCGGTGTGCCGGTGCCGTGGCACTCAAAGTACTGCGTCGACGTCTGCTCGAGCCCCGCCGCCTCGTACGTCCGTCTGATCAGCTCCGCCTGAGCCTCGGCGCTGGGCGACGTGATGCTGGGCGTCTTGCCGTCCGCATTGGCCCCCGTGTTGCGGATGACGGCGCGGATCGTGTCGCCGTCGCGCAGCGCGTCCGACAGACGCTTGACCACGATGCATCCAATGCCCTCGCCGCGTCCGTAGCCGTTGGCCCGGTCATCGAAGGCGTGCGAGATACCCTCCGGGCTCAGCATGTGCATGGCCGAGAGCTGGTGCATGGTGTTTGGGTTCAGGATCAGGTTGACTCCGGCCACGAGTGACTGTTTCCACAAATCAGCAAAGCACATTCGCACCACCAGTCGGCGCTCTTACCATGTTCGTTTCGCCCAGCTTCAGCGACTGGCATGCCAGGTGCAGTGCGTACAAACTGGACGAGCAAGCCGTGTCGAGCGTCAAGCTGGGCCCCCGCAAGCCAAAGAACCAAGACACGCGATTTGCCGTCATGGCCTCGCTCGTGGCCGATGCCGCGTTGTGGCCGATGTCGTAGATGTCGTGCAGAGACATCATTTCGTAGTCGTTGGTCATGCACCCAACGTAGCACCCCGTTTGCGAGTTCATCAGCGATTCCACCGGAATGCCCGCTGCATTGCCCCAATCAGTTCCATTCACTCCTTTTTCTGAGATCAACTAACCATTCTCAATGCTCTCGTAGCTGACTTCAAGCAGTAACCTCTTCATGGGGTCCATTGCCGCAGCCTCCTTGGCCGTGGTCGAGAAGAAAGGCGCATCGAAGTGGCTGATGTCCTGCTGCAGAAAGTATCCATGCTTGACCGCGATCTGTCTCGCAGTCAGCAGTAGCTCTCGTTATTTCCTTCTCTGCACTATACTCACCCCGCCTTTCCTGTCGGGATCTGGGTGGTTCCAGATGTCTCCATCCCAGCGGTCCGCGGGAACTTTGCCGTGGCCAGTGCGGACATTGCTGATCATGTCCCACAGGCTGCCCAACGACGAGGCCTGGCCCGGCAGTCGACAGGCAGCACCGACAATGGCAATTGGCTCTTGCTTGTCGTCCATCTTTGAGCTCGTTGGTTGTCCTGTGCTGAAGTGTTGTGGAATCGTTGGGTGATGGACGTGAGGAAGTGAAAGCGACGAATAGCTGACAGTCTACTTGCTGCTGCAAGAATTAAGTACTGGCAAGGCCTCTACAACATGTTGAAGCGGAATTGGTATGCTTCGAACGGCTGCCGAGTTGGGCCCTCCAGCCCTCGTTGCTCGAAGCTCCGTCGTGGCCCTGTTCGGTCATGTTGCATCCCGTTTGGTGACCATCCGCATTTGGCCGACCATTCACCACGGACGGCGTTTCCTGGCCCAGCATCGCCGTGGTCGCCTTCGGGACAAAACTGCGGCGGGCCGACCGCGACATGCCGAAACTTATTTCCACTTCTGGCCAAACGCCGCTTCGGCTCGTGCCAAATCGGGCCTGACGCGAGCGACACGGACGGAGTCCGCTGGATGCATACATCACTGCTGTACATGAATAAGGAAACGGCCGTCCGCCTCGTCCCATTCGTGATAGTTGCCACTCCAGCATTCACTCTTTGCTCTTTGCCCAGCATGAGGATCCTATGCCTTCACGGCGTCGGCAGCTCTGGCGCCATCCTTGAGAGCCAGCTGCGGCCATTCATGCGCGCCGTCGACCCGTCGTATGAATTCGTCTTCGTCGATGGGCCCGTACAGTCACCTCGCGGTCCGGGTAAGCATGCATGCCTGCCTCCATCCTTCACTCCCCTCCACTCCACACACACACCCCCTGACCCAAAGACTCAGGCATGGGCGCCTTCCACGACGGCCTCTTCTTCTCCCACACGAGTTCCTACTCGCCAACCGGCATGTCGGACGCGCTCTCGCACCTCAGCGACGTCATCAGCGACCTGGGCCCGTTCGACGGCGTTCTCGGCTTCAGCCAGGGCGCCGCGCTGGCGCTCTCGTACCTGCACCAGCAGCAGTCGCGGCGGGAGCCGGCGCCGTTCCGGTTCGCGCTGTGCTTCTCGTCGGTGATTCCGTGCTCGGCCGAGTCGGAGCACTGCCACGGCATCGTGCAGCGGCTGTGCGCGCTGCCCGAGGGCAGCCGCATCACGTCGGCGTACCCGGACGCCGCCGCAGAGGGCCTGGATGCTGACGAGGCGCTGTTCGTCGAGCTGCTGCGCCGCACCATCCTGCCCGCCAAGAAGCACAATGCCATGCTGCCCGACTACGACATCGGCGTGTATACCGACGGGGACGGCTTCGACGCGCCGCGACTGATGGCCGGCGGGCTGCTGGCCGAGAAGGTGGCGATCCCGACGGTGCATGTGACGGGGAAGCGGGATCACGACTTCATGCGGAACATGGCCGAGGTGGCGTACGGGATTTGTGACGCGAGGCTGAGCAGGAGGCTGGAGCATGCGGGCGGCCATCAGCCGCCACAGAAGGATTCCGAGGTGAAGGCGGCGGTGAGGGCAATGGACTGGGCCATCAGGCTGTCTGAGAGAACGGCGAATCTGCGTTTGTGATTTTTTTCTTTGCTCTGGTGATTTTTTTTTTTTGATCCGATCATGAAATCTCTTGTTTAGAATAGACGTAGAAATATGACCTTTCAACCTGATCCTGGAACTTTTTGTTAGTGTAGACGTAAAAATGTGACCTTTCAACCTAATCCTGGATATTCTTGTTAGTGTAGACGTAAAAATGTGGTTTTTTCGTACCAGGTGTTTTGATTCGGTTTTTGCGCAGCTTAAAAATCTTTCAGTAAGCGCTTGAATGCTTTATGACGAGCTGGTGAAGCGGCCACCATCGCCGGGTAAGTAGGAAATCTACCAAACCCACCATTGCCATCTATCCAGAAGCCCGTGAGAAGAAAAAAACAACAACAACAAGAAATATCAATCAATCAATCACCCCACTGCGACCCCAAAAGACCCTCCCTCTAGTCCTGGGCGCCCCTCGACACCGGCCTGTCCAGCGACGACTGCCCCCCCACCCCCATCATCGCCCTCACAGCCTTGATCTTCTGATCCGCCTCCCTCAGCAACACCAGATGCCCCAGCCGCCCGCCCGCCCTCGCCTTGAGCCTTTTCAACAACCGCAAATACTCGCCCAGCTGCACCGACACCAACCCCTGCACGACCGCAACCCGCTCCCCCCCATTCTCGACGCAGTAGCTCGAAAACCACATATGATGCTCCGCCGCACCACCAGTCCCAGCAGCCCCACCACCCCCCCACAGCGCCGCCCCCGCCCCCTCCCCCTCCTCGCCCCCTCCATCCATCTCCCCATCCTCCAGCTGATCCCCTCCGGCCCCAGCCGGCGCCACCCCCACCTCCCCCCGCCTACTACTACTACTTCCCGGATCCAACCCCACCCCCCACCCCCACCGCTGCTCCCCCCGCTGCTCCCCCCGATCCCGCCCCCTTCGCTCCCGCCGCGTCCCCAGCGCGTCCCACGCGCGCACCATGGCCTCGAAGACGTCGGCCATGTACCCGGCGGCCATGGCGAGCAGCATGTTGGTCTCGCTGGCGGCGGCGGCGCAGCGCTCGCAGTCGAGGATGGCGGCGGCGCGGTCGAGGGCGCGGCGGGAGAAGGCGAGGAGGACGTCGATGGGGATGGGGGGGGGACCGGTGGGGGAGGAGATGGAATGGGAGGGGGCGGTGGTGGTGGACAGGGAGGGGAGGGAGGGCGATGTGGAAGGGAGGGAGGAGGTGGGGAGGGAAGAGGTGGTGGTGCTGGTGGTGGTCGGGGCGGAGGCGGGGGCGGAGGCGGGGCAGGAGAGCGTGGCGCCGGCGCCTTTTTCGCTGAGGTCTTGGAGGAGGGAGGCGGCGAGGTGGAGGCAGTGGCATTGGGGTTGGAGGTGGGGTTGGGGCTGGGGTTTTGACGGCAGGGAGGATGAGGAGGGTGGGGCGTAGGACTGGCGGCGTTGTTGTTGGTGGTGTTGGGTGGTGGTGGTGGAGGACGACGACGACGAAAGGGCCGGAGTCGGGGCATATGAGCTCTGGCGGCGCTGGTCGTGGGTCGACGAGGGCGCTGGGGTCAGGGGGAGCTGGTGGTGGTCGACGAACCAGCGGCTGAGGTCGGGAGCGCTGCGCCAGCGCTCGTTGGGGTCGTGGTTGGTTGCATCGCTCAGGGACTTTTGTTGTAGGAGTGGTGAGATGCTGGAGAAGTTGCTGGAGAGGGTGTCTTCGACGCTGGTGCCGGCGCTGGATTCTGCATGCCCTGTCAGCGTCTTTTTCGCCATGGGAGCGGTAGGTTGTTCGCTGACATACCGATGAGGCGGTTGGCTTCCTGAGCGAAGTTGTCCCATGTTGCATCATCCATTCCGATGTCTAGGCTCGAAGGCTCGAGCAGTGCCATAGAGAGCGCATCTGGTATGTCGGTGTCTATGTTCAACCACTGTTGGACATCTTCAGAGATGCCGTCATTGGCTGCACGTGGCGATGGGCAACTGCTCGGGTTGCGGCTCGAGTCGGCGGTTGTACTGGCAGCAACATGTATCCCTCTCGGGCTCCGCTGCTGCGGCGGTGCAGCAGAGGAGGAGTTGGTACTGCTCTTCCGCCCGCGGCCCTCGCCGGCCGGATATCGACACTCGGCAAAAACTGCGGCGCATCGATCGCAGCCCGACGGCTGGCCGCTGCACCGGACCTGCAGTGGGGTAAGTACATCAGTGATGGAAAGAAAAAAAAAAAGGGTGGAGCAGACTCACCTTTCGTGCTCGACAGGCCACGCACGAGATGTGGATCTTTTCGCGGCGACTGCGGCTGAGGGCCGATGCTTGATCTGTGTTCTCGACAAAAACGAGGGCTTCTTTGCGCTGCACGTCGGAAACAAGGGTTCCAAACATTGTCTTTGTATTATCCTTCCTGCAGATGCATCGCCCGGACAGGCTGGTGCTACATATACGGCGGTTGCTGTAAGACCGGAGTGCATGATGGACAGCTCCCGGATTACTTAGTTCGTTTGCGTGCTTTTCAGCAGCCTAATGGTGCGATTAAAGAGGCGATTCGGATCACGCACCGCGTAATCGGGGACCGACCGGGGTGGGTAGGGTTGAAGGGGTCTAGGCAGTCGTCTGGGGGTGCAAGCAGTGGGGGTTCGTGAGCAAATCATGCTCCACATGCGGTCACTCCTCGGCCGTGAAGATTGTTCGGTCCGGGTTTAGCGTGCGGGCCAGCCGTTGGTTGCGCGCGCTCATATGCAGGTCAGCCCGGAGTACGTAGTGCTGCAGCCGGCAAGCAGGGGGTATTGCGAAGGAGCTCGTATCATCCTGTATCCCGTCAGCAAGGCGGGCCGTGATCGGCTAGACCAGGGTGATCTAATCTATGTGCTATTTCCAAGATAACACCGCATAGGAACGTTTGGTCGGTGCTTGGGCGTGCGTCCAGCTACCATCTACCGCACAGTTGCTGCAGGCTTACTCACCCACATAGATGCTGTGTGCGCCCCACGTAGTACACCACGACGGCGCCATCTTGCTCGCTTGCTCCGTCTAGGCACAGTGGGTATAAGCTCGCCAGTTCCATCTGTGCGCCGCCCGCCGGCCCGTCCCGCCACTGACCATGCGGCGCCACCAACGTAAGCCAACCGCGCTAGTCCCGCGTTCTGGCCAAGGCAGCTGAATCGCCAGCAGAATCAGGCCATGCTCCTTCTGTGCGGATCCGCCTCGCTCGAGCCGACTTCACTTCTTATCGGCACCAACGCCACAGCCAAGCATGTCAGGCTGTCGGTGGAAAGGACTGTCAGACCTCGGCTTACTTACCGTCGAGGCCAGCCTGCTATCTCCATCGGTCCAGGCGAGCTTATTCTCCGAGTGATTTTTTCCAGGAGCCATGGCCAATACAAACGCACGGTAAAGACGAAGATGGTCAGGAAAGCCGATTTTCTTACATTTGTGGTTAGCCGCGTCCCGATTTACACCGTCTCCCGGGTCTTTGCGGAATAGGACAGTTAAGTGACAGGCGTTGAGCCAAGGCTGCCTGCCAACGACTTCAGAGGACACTACAGTCGTCAATAGTTGAACCCTGAACGGAACGCCTGGGCCTGTTCAGGTGGCGGTTGTGCATGTCGCGGGTGAGAAAGGCGTTTTTAGAATGACTGCAGTGTGGGGGGCCCGTACTCCGGTCCCGCGCGAGGCTGATGTATTTATTCACAATTCTTCCAGCGGGCTTTGAATCTTACCACATGTACATCCATCAATCATGCCGCGTACTACATTACGCAACTCGTGCGACCGCTGCCACAAGTCCAAAGTCAAGTGTGTGTATGACTTTTCCGAAGGATTCGGCTGCACGCGGTGCCGCACTCGGTGCCTGGAGTGCGTGCGCAGCCCCTGCAAGCCTTACGGCCGACGACCAGGCTCCAGGAACCAGCAAAACAAGCAAACCAAAGACGAGCCGAGCGCATTGGACAACCGAGCGGCGGGGCCCACGTCCGCATCGCTCCCACCAACCGCATGGTCCGGAGGAACGACGACCAGGGCAACGGCGGCAACGACACCGCCGCCGCCGCCGACGACGACGACGACGATGACAACGTCCCCACCGAGCCCCGACCGTACATTCAGAGGAGGCCTTGAAACCGCTACTGCAGAGGGTCCATTCCCCGAAACGCACCAATGGCAGGCGCACCCGCACACCACCACTACCAAGCTAAGCGTCGCCGTCGCCGACACCGTCGACACCGACCAATTGATCATCCCGCCGACCGACTGGCCGCTCACCATCGCGTGCAGCAGCCTCAGCAGCAGCACCGGCTTCCTGCTGCTCCACCCCGCTTCCCCCGCCACGTCCGCAGCCTCCTCCTCCACCCTCGAATCGCGCCAAGGCGTCGACGGCACCACCGCCCCCTCCTCCCCCTCTTCTGCCTCCTCCTCCCCTCCGACGGCCTCGACCCCCTCCTCCGATACCCCCATCTCCGATACCCCCACCGACCCATTTAAACGCCTCGGGCACGCCGCGTCCCCGCCCCTCCGCAGCAGCGGCTGCGGCTGCCCGTGCGCGCCCAGCCTCGCCACCGCCATCGACCGCCTCTCACGATGCAGCGGCGGCGGCGACGGTGGCCAGCTTGCCGCCGGCGCGGCTGAAGACGGCACGGCGTGTCTGGCACGGTTCGTCGAGTGCAGCCGCCGCCGGCACCGTCACCGGATGCGTGACGGCGAGGGCGACGGCGACGATGGCAGCAGCAGTTCAGCCGGGATGCTCATGTTGCTGCTGGCGGCGGCGTTTCTGGCGCAGAACGTCCTGGATGTCGTCTGCGGCGAGGTGGTGAGGGTGAGGAGGGAGACGTACGGCGGCGGCGCGCTGCGGCGGCGGCGGGAGGTGCATGTGCGGATTGGCGGGTTCGACGACGACGACGACGACGACGACGACGGTGGTGCTGGGGATGGGCGGTGGCGGTGGCGGGGTGTTTTGCTGGCGCTGGGGCGGCTGGAGCCGGTTGTGGAGGCGTTGGGTGGCTGTGTTGCGGAGGAGGAGGAGGAGGAGAAGGTGGACGAGGATGAGGACGAGGTGCAGCAGCGGGACGAACGGGCGGGCCGGGGCGTGTGTGGGGTGGTGGTGAAGGCGGTGCGCAGGCGGTTCGGGGCCGTGCGTGAGGCGGCTGCAGAGGAGCTGCTGAGGGGGCGGCGCTGATGGGGGTTGCGGATGGTGGTGGTGTGGAGACTGGTGTGGGTAGAGTTCAACGTGTAGTAGGTTAATGGATAGGAAAGGGTTCAAGAGTGTGTGGCCGGAGATGCGGAGCGGAGTGGGTCGCGTTGCCCCTCTGGGCAAGTGCAAGAGTGGATGGGCGGGTCTTCGGGTCTCGCCTCGCGTGGTTCATCCATACGGGTATCATTCCGTGAAAATCACTCCCGTCCGCCGGGCCAGCAAAGGGCGCAGAAGGCAATCTTTGCCTGTGGGTGCATGGGAGGCTCATTGACCCTCTGATTTAGCGTTTGCGTATCGCACCCTTGCTGTTGGATCAACCGCTCCTGCTTTCAATCCGGCAGTCGATAACTCAAGGCGAATCGCATCATCCCCGAAGATAAGAGGTCATGCATGTCGGGACTGCTTGTTGGCCGTTGAGCTGTAGGCGTCCCATGCACGGCGACTTTTCTCCGCTGCTGGTTGGACGCCACACACCCGGCCTGCCATTCACCAACATGCTGCCCCACCACCGGCACCCGCGAAGATCTTTCATGTGGCAAACCGTCTCAGCCAAGTCGCTCTGATCTTCACGTAGAATTGCCGACAAGTGGGTAAGTCGGATCTGAGCAACGTTGCTCCCCTTTCCTTAGTCAGAGGGATCGTGCAAAGTTAAAGCGCAGCTCCCACCGCACCTTGTTGCGAGTCAGATGGAGGTCATCATGCTGTTGCACGGATCTAGTCCCATTCAGGGAATCGGAGTCATGAGATAAGACGGGACGAGTTTGATATAAAAGCACACTTGAAGACATAGTCCGCCCCCAACACACACGCTGTGTTGCAACATGTCAAAGGTTGCAAAACGATGGACGCCAGAAGAAGACCAGATGTTGCTACGCCAGGTGTCCTGCTCGAGTTCGTGAATCCCAATGCCATATCTACCGCATCTTTTCGAGCAAACCGACTGATTCTGCGAAGCAACCCAAGGTAAAGCCAGGGATTGGACCGCCATTGCGGCCGGGGTGCCCGGGCGCAGCAATAAAGATTGCCGTAAGCGGTGGTGCAACCACCTGGTTGGAGGTCTTCGCAAAGGCTCGTGGGAGACAAGCGAGGACCGCATACTGGCAGCCAGTGTGGAGCAGTACGGCTTTCAGTATGTCCACGACCCCACCATCCAGATCAAGATTAACATTGATGTGCAGGTGGGCCCTCGTGGCAGAGGAGGTCGGCACTCGGAGTGCAGATCGTGAGTGCTGTGCCGTTTCCACACTGATCAACCATGCCATGACCGAAGCTGACTAATCTGCAGAATGTGCGAAGCGTTGGCAGCACTCATTGGACCCATCCCTCGACCATAGCAAATGGACCACGCAGGAAGTGAGTTGCATCGTGCCGGCCCCGATGACGTGGAACCAACGTTGACGCCAAGAGCAAGGAGAAGGAGCTTTTGGAAGCAGTAGAAAAGCACGGCCGCGCGTGGAAGCAGATTCAGACCCAGTATTTCCCCAACAGAGCAACAAACAACGTAAAGAACAGGTTGGTCGGTCTTTATATCCCGGCAGACGTGTGAACTGAGAGAATGAGCAGATATGTAACGCTCGCGCGGAAGAGAGAAGCAGGAGCGGACGGGAGAGACACTCCAATGACCGACAGTGAAAGCGCGACAGCCGCCTCGCCGAGCTGTGCAACGGTCGTGGCATCCGTGGAAGAGACTTCTTCGCTGTATAGAAGTGACGCCGCTTCCACGACCAGCGAGGACCGAAAGGACCGAGGCGAGATGTTCGACCTTGGCATGCTCACCAACATGCGACGCACGACACCTTTCATGAGCTTGGGAATGCCGGATGAGGACGGCTTCACCAACGACATGTCGTTGGACTTTGGAGAAGACTACAACCCAATGGCCGATTCATCCCCGTCTCGAAGTCTACACAATCAGACCCGCTCCCATGGATCCGCCAGCCAATCATCATCAAACACGCGCTTCGACTCGGCAGCTGACAAACTCTCTGCGCTGATGAACATGGATTTTCTCCCTACTCGTTCGGCCCAGTTTGTACTGACAATAGACAACCCGTCTCCGGAAACAATCACGAAAATCATAGGCATACTCATACAATCGGACATCAAATTCAGAACAGAGATGAAGTGATTTACATACAGCCATCGAAGGGAGCTACCTTTGCCTGCTATGTGTTCTGTGTTTGGAATTGGCTATCTTCTCGGGTGTAGAGACGGAATCGAGTTTTGAATGAATTTGTCTCATCTGCGGCCCAAGGGACGGCCTCTAGATAATAGAAGAAAGACTTCGACAGCGGAAGTTCCACGCACATTCATCCAGAATAGTCAAACAACCCACATTAACACCCGACCATGAGATCCCTATAGGCAGCACGCACCGATGCTTGTCAATTGCGCCACACGCCGGAGCTCAACTCGGCGACGCTCGGCTGAAACTGCCAGAAGCGCACGCGCAATTCGTCCGGCTGACAAATTCAGCATGCCCAGGGACAGGAAGTCAATCCGATCCGAGACCAAAACCGCCCCGCCCACTCCCCTTCGACGCTACTCCCAAGACCCAAGCCCCCATACCAAGCCCTCCACCAAGCCACCAGCCACCACCACCACCACCACCACCACCAACAATGCCTCTAAACGTCCTCGTCATCGGCGCCAACGGCTACCTCGGATCGGCCATCAGCCGCGCCTTCCTCCGCAGCCGCCCCCCACCAGTACCACCACCAGCACCAGCACCACCATCCCCTCACCAAACCACCACCACCACCCAACCAACATCATCACCACCCCCACAAACATTCCGCGTCTACGGCCTCATCCGCCGCGCCTCGGCCGCCCCCGCCCTCGCGGCGCAGGAAATCATCCCCCTCGTCGGCACGCTGTCCGGCCCCGCGAGCTCCCCCGCCGCGCTGCGCGACAGCATCGTCCGCGCCCGACTCGCCCCGCGCCGCTGGGACGTCATCGCCGTGTGCACGGAGCCGGCGGACCGCACGGCGCAGGCGCGGCACTGGGTCGATGTGCTGGAGTTTGTTGGGCTGTTGTCGACGACGAATGGTGATGGTGGTGGTGGTGACGAGGATGCAGGGCGGCAGCAGCAGCACCACCGGCCGCTGGTGCTGTTCTCGTCCGGGTGCAAGGACTACGGGACGACGGGGCGGGAGGGGGAGGCCGGGCTGGCGCCGCATACCGAGGGGAGCGGGTTGGCGCCGTTTGAGATGGTGAGGGGGCGGACGGAGGCGGCGGTGAGGGCGTTGGCGGTGGGGGGTGGTGATGACCGGGCGTTTGACGTCGTGGTGTTGAGGGCGACGCCGATTTGCGGGTACAGTGGGAGTTACTATGGGGCGATGATGGAGTATGTGGAGGGGTGTGCAGGTGCGGCTGCGGCTGCGGCTGCTGCCGGTGGTGGTGGAAAGGGGGACGGCGTGTTGAAGTTTGCGGCGCATCCGGGGACGATTTTGCACGGGATGCATGTTGATGACTGTGCGGATGCGTATGTCGCGCTCGCGAGGCTGGCGCTGTTTGGAGGGGCGGAGGGACGCCGCGCGGTGGCGGGGCAGGTGTTCAACATCTCGGGTAGGCGGTACGAGACGCTGCGGGAGGTCGGGACGGTGCTCGCGAGAGAGTACGGCTTCGAGAATGGGGCACGGTTTGGGGTGGCGACGGCAGAGATACCGTCGACGGTGGATGCTCAGGGGGCGGATATGGTCTTCGGCTGGAGTCAATGGGTCGACAGCACGAAGATCCGAGAGCTGACTGGATGGAGCGATTGGAGACCGCTGTTTTCAGAGAACTTGCACGTCTATCGCTTGTCTTATGAGGCTGCAAGGGACTACAAGGATGACAACGTACAAAAGATCAGGAATAGGATGAAGGGGGATTGGGGAAGCGGAGATTAGGACTTGAAGCGCACATGTGGGCGATATACATGAGTTGGCGTCAGTGGAGGAACATCCAGCCGCTCTAACGAATGACATGTCAATATTACGTGAAGCTTATGTCAACCACTAGACCCACTTGAAATACTAAATTCGCCTTTGTTGACCGTCATGAACATCAAAAGCGAAAGTCACATGTCGCATATAACGACTTTGTAATACGAGCCCTTCAATTCAGCGGTAATCCACACGCCATGCGTATCAAAGAACGGAGGTGCCCCCTTCGTCCGTAGACAGCATAAGAAAACCAGCGGTTCCAAACACCAGCGTTGTGAAGAAATGCCCATAGCTCGCCTGCCTTAATCCGTGCTTCCAAGTGATTATCGTGTCCACAAAACCCGTGATCGTCCCACATACCAGCACCGTACCGACTGCCCTCCAATCCTGCCTGTATCCAAACGCAATTACAGATAGGCCGGTGGAAACATTGCGGGCGCCCGTGGCACCTATGAAGTGGTACCAGGAAGACTGCTCGGGCAGTCCAAACCGTCGGGCGAATCCTGGTCCGGTGAATTTGGTAAGGGCGGTGCAGCCAGTTGTGATGCCTAGGGCGCCGATGGCAAGGCTGAAGGCTAGTGGGGGGGATAGATTGGGCGGCATGGGCGATTTGAGGGATAAGACGTATGTTTCGCTTTGTGGTCTTGAGCTGTGGTGAAATTTGATGCTTCCGGGTGGAGAGTGGTGATTCTTTTGACGTATAAATAGGCGTTTTTCCCCTCTTCTCCGAGGGTGAGGGATGGATCGCCAGCTTACTTTCCGCATGCGGGAAGCGGCAAGCCACAGATCCTCCAAGGTACTAACCTCATTCATAGGTCGTAGATTCTTGCTGAAACCAAAGATGGGAGATGAGAAAAAACTATGTGGACAGAAGTCACCACGACGACAGAGCTTTTCCACCGTTAGATAAGGTGAAGACGCCGGGATCAATTGATCTCCGCGGGGGTGGCCTCCTAAGTGTCATAAACATAACTGTAGTATAGGTACGGAGAGACTCGAGGCTGAATATTTTATCCTTTAGTCTTGTGACTTAGAATGTGGAAGAGTTATAAGCATTTATAGAAACTTACACAGACCTCTTTCTCTTGCGGGTTGGAGACAAAAAAAACTCAA
Source organism: Diplodia corticola (assembly GCF_001883845.1). NCBI lineage: Eukaryota > Fungi > Ascomycota > Dothideomycetes > Botryosphaeriales > Botryosphaeriaceae > Diplodia > Diplodia corticola. Next base: position 67,875 of record NW_017971520.1, read on the forward strand.
CTCAAGTAATTGGGCATTCGCGCATCTTTGAAGTTTATGTTGCGGTTACCGTCGGATGAGATTTCTCGGCTCATTCACATGCTGTAGGTACGCCTGGTCGCCCACGAACGCCTCCACGACAACAGTAGCGTATTTCCACTCGGTTGAAATTCAATCCACACACCAAAGTGATTTGTCTACACTGTGTCCACACACATTCACGTGCATGTCGGGCGAAGTTTCTTTTGGGAGGGCGAGTGATGGAAGGTGTCCCGATAAAGGGAATGCATTGCGAGGAAAGTGGTGGCGTCCGCTCATGGCTGAAACGCAGCCAATACTTATCATAGGCGTGGCAGTTACCGTCATCATTGGGAGCTTTATCCCAGCTTACGAAGTGACCAGTCAAAGAGCGACACATGCAAAGTAGCACTGGAGAGGTTTCTCGAGCAAATCTATAATACGCAGGCTGACCCCGCCCACTTCCCGGGCCGCCAACTCCTCCAAACCTGCCGTTCATATCTGGACCAACTTCTCTCTGTGCCCCTCATGGCTCTCACTCCAAGCAGCCGAGGTGGAGCGAATGACGCCTTTGCAGCAGTGGCCGGCCAACAGTCCACTAACCGCGCAGCCTTGTTGTTCTACGAGTTCGACTCTTCCGCCCATGTATTCGAGGCGATCAAAAATAACGCAACGTTGAGGGAGGAGACGTCGTGGCAGGAACATGACCCTAGTGTTGTCCGAACGGTAGGTTGAATAGAAGTTTCCGACGTCAACAAAGAAAAATGCTAATGTTCACAAACCACCAGCCCGTCGTCGAGAGCCCCGGCACAGGGGAAGTCCAACCGGGGATCAATCCGAAACCCAGTGCCACATGGGAATGGGATGACAAGGAAAAGCTGTGGTACATGATGTGGGCTTTCGCCGGAGATACCTGGTGTGTATATCAGAACGGTTGCAAATACAAGTTGGATAAGGCCAACGTCTGGAAATCGGAATAACGGTCATAGCCTTTGACTCAGTTCCTTCGCCAAAGGCTCGACCGAGGGACATGCCGATTCCGTAGCAGGTATTCTGGGAATGAAAACGATGAGCCTCTCGGTTTATGTAGCAGAAGCATCCTTGTACTGGGTGAGTGTTGTGTTTGTGCTGACACACACATGCATACGAGTGATGTGAGGAGAACCGAGAAACACAAAGTGCAAAGCGGTTGTGATACTACTGGATCCACGCTAACTCCCAGCCTTCTCGGGAATCAATACCAAGGCTGCGCCTCACCTGCAAGGCTACGAGGCTCGGAACCAATCTGGCTTTGGCTGCTGCCTAAAATCACTTTCAGCCTTGCTACCAGAGTTTCCTGAGCGCACACCTGCCGAGTTGTATATGTTTGTCGCGGAGTGAAATTCGAGCTGGGGTACTAAAGCCAGCCCGGGCTCGCCACCCTTTCGCTCTCTTTGAAGCTATTCAGTACGATCTATTTCCATCTCTATTGCAATGAAGGTCTCTATTCTGTACCGCAAATACATCGATGGCCCTTGTAAAGACGCCTGCAGAACAAGAGGACACGGCAACAGCGATGACGCCATAGTGGTCACAAAACCAGGCTCACCAAGTACATGACGAAGTTGCGCCCAACCTGAAGCGCGGTATATCAGTGGCGACTATTTTCGGACAACTCGGGGTGGCATTGCAGGCGAACTCGGTGACGCTTCGTTTCGAGCAAGGGAGGGGTGGTCGGGCTTGATGCCAGCTGTCGGCCACGACATTCCAGCTCAGCATCGGTGTAAGCAGTAGAGAAAAGTATGCAAATATTTACTGCGGTTTGCTGAGAAAACAACCTCCTCACGAGTCCATCTTCATACTGACAACTCTCCCAAACAAAAAAAAAAAAAAGTCTGTCTTCCCCCCCCCTCTCCCTCCTTCCACCAACCCCTCCCCCAACACACACCTCATACCGCGGGCACAACCTCACTCCCATCATACCTCCTCGCGCCCGCCAGCTTCAACAACCGATCGTTCAGCACGGGCTTCTCCCTCGGCTCTGTCCTATTCCGCGGATCCTCGCTGCCGTCCTCCAGCACCGCCCGCCCCTCGCGATACACGATGTTGTCGTGCGGCCAATGCGTGGTGCCGGCCCACTTTGAAAAAATCTTGGCCTTCTCCGCCAGCTGGCGCTCGCTCGCCCACGCCGCGGGCGCGTAGCTCGCGTACACGACGGTGCGGACCGTGTCGCTGCCGGGCTGCGGCTCGGCGCCCCAGTGCACGGTGCGGCTGTCCCACAGGAGCAGGTCGCCGGGGGCGGCGTCGACCTTGCGCGGCGCGCAGCCGCGGGCGGCGAACCACTCGAGCTGGCGCTGCGAAAACATGTACAGGTCGCGTTTGGACCAGTCGGCGGGGTTGGTCTGGGTGGCGAAGAATTCTTCCATGAGGGCGTGCGAGCCGGGGTAGACGACGAGGCCGCCGTCGCGCGGGCCGCTGGGGGCGAGGTTGACGACGCCCTGGACGCAGCAGGCGCCGGAGCGGTGGGGGCTCTGGTCGACGTGGGGCCAGGCGGCTTTGGCGGGGTGGGCGGCGGCGTCGGCGCGGAGGTGGGGCGGGAGCGTGATGTTGAGGGCGTCGAAGGAGACGAGCAGGTCTTTGGTGCCCCAGAGGAGCTCGAAGGCGCCGAGCACGCCGGGCTCGAGGCGGACGTCCCACATGAAGGCTTCGTGCGAGACGCAGTAGGCGGAGAAGGTGTTGATTTTGGATTGGACGGGGAGGTTGGCGGCGGTCCAGGTGCGCGGGTCGTTGAGGGAGAGGGGCGTGTCGAACGAGGTCAGCCAGGAGTGGGCGCGGTCGCGGTATTGCGAGGCTTTATCGGCCGGGATGGCGGATTTGACGATGGCGTAGCCGTCGCGGAGGAGGTCGTCGCGCCAGTCGTTGTAGGTGGCGGTGACGGGTCTGGTGGCGGTTGAGCGGGGGGCAGTTTGGGAGAGGATCATCCATTGGGGGAATCTGTCTTACTTGAGCACTTTGGCTTCATTGTCGATGGTCGTCTGGGTCGTGGTCGTGGTTGAAGTCATGGTGGTGGTGTATCAGGAAGTGGGGTACGTGCTCCGTCTGGCCGTGGGTGGAGGGCTGAGAAAAGGGATGAAGAAGCCTACATGGGCCATTGCGGCGGTTGTGTATATGTAGTGGTCCTTGGAGTGCATCACATGAGCTTCTGTCCAGGGCGGTACGTCGGCGTTGGAGCGACAGGCTGCGATACCTGTTTCGTTGGTGGGGGGGATGCAGTAGCACGCAAGATAGCACATTTCTCACCCAATCGATGCCACCCGTCGGCTCATCCATGGCTGATCTCCGGCCGTTGATTCATCAATTCGCCGTCTCTGCCTCTGTTCTGCCGTGAACAGCGAAGGTTGAAGCGAGAGTGCCAGGTTGGCGCCGTATCCGACTGGTCTGGTGGTTTTCCCGGGCGCGTCCCGCGTGTCGAGCTGCAGTCCGAGTTGATTACTCATTCAATCGACGCCTGCATCATCGGTTCGTCCGTTTGTTGTCGGCCCTTCCGACAATAATGTATCGCGTGGCCAACGTCTTCCATCACCGACAGACCGATATAGCGCCCGCGTCAAGACAGCGAACTGTGGGAGTGTCAAAGTATTAGAAAGAAAATGCAAACCCTTGATTGGATTGCAGTCGCCCGGAGTCTGCGGTGAAGGCTGAGCAATACAGAAGTAGAAAACTCCGTCTGGAAAAGCGCGCCCTGGGTATTCCAATGCTTCCCTGTAAACAAACCAATGACATAGCCCGAAACTCCCAAGCAATTTCGTAGCCAAAAGACCCTGATTTCCGCAATCTTGGACGTTGCGACAAGCGAAAGGAAAGGACAAAGGAAAACACACAAGCCTCGAATGAGCATCCTAGCGACGCTTGCCGTTGCCTGCTGGGTTGCCCTTGGCATCGATATGGAGAATCGCCCTGCACTCTGGACAATACCACGTCTCACCGTCCTTGATGCCGTTGGGCAAACCGACACATTCGAGATGGAACCACTCCTTCTCACACTATGTACGGCAAAGTCAGTACAGCTTCCAGCAAAAGAAATATGATTATACACCGCTTACGTTGTCATTATCACAAGCGACCATGGCCCCATAGCTCACGTCCCCACAGAGGCAATACCTGGGCTCGTTCGGGTCAATGTCCTCAATCGCCTCGTGCTGCATCATATCCGCCTTGTCTTCCGTCTTCCGAACCTTCTTCCGCGGAGCCGTCGAGCGTCTGCCAATGACAACCTTCTTGTCCTTGGTCATTGTCCCAGGCGCCGGTCGTTTGCTACGTCGCACCGAAAGACGTGGCCCGGACCCGGGCGTCCCCGCCGACGCCGTCCCAGAGCTCGGTTGATCCGTGGGAAGCGGGATGCTGACGTTGCTGCCGCGACGCAGCTCGCGCAACTCACGGGGCTCGCGCTTGATCGGAGGCTCGGCCGAAGCGGCCTTTATGGCTGACCCGGCCCGGGATCGTGGACGAGCGTGATTTTCTGCAGGAGTAATGCCGCCTTCCAAGGGTGTCGACGCTTTGGGTGCCACTGACGTGCGGCGGGAGCGAGTTCCGGCTGCGGTCGTCGAAGGAACGGTTGGATTCGGGGCTTCGACTGGAGAGGTGAGGATCGGAGTCTGGGTTCGGGTCGGGGGCGCGCTCGGGGCGTGAGGGGAGCTTGGCCCTTCTGGCGCAAGAGGAACCTGCATGGTCGACGCCTCGGCCGTCGGCGAGCTCTGCGGTCGGGTGGCTGTCGGAGAAGGGGTTCCGGCATTGTCGGGCCTGGGCGGTGCCGGAGGGCCCAACTTCAGCTTCTTGGGACCCGACGGACGGGGTGCGGTGTCTGGAGGCTGGGAGGAGCCCTCGTTCGGTTCGGGCTTGGTGGGGTCGGGAGTCGAGTCTCGCTTCCGCTTCTTGGCCGACTTGGACTTGTCTTTGACAAGGGAAATGGGGGTCGGGGCAGGGCCGTCGAAAACGTTTTTGATGACGGCGCTGGCCTCGGCCATTCGACGGCTGGCGTCTTCGATTTCCTGAGCGTCGCGGGCTGCTTGCTCACGCATGGAAGCCTCTCTCTTGAGCTTCTTCATCTCATTGAGCTTCATGCCCCGGTTGATCAGATTGTTGTCTTCCTTGCCGAGGGGTTTGAAGCTCGTCTCACCCGGGTCGAGGACCTCCTTGTTGGGGTCCATGGGCGACTCGTCAAGGAACGGCTCGCCCGTCTCCTCGGCCATCTCGCGGGCCTTTTTGTAATTCTCCCACCCCCGTCCCTTGCTGGACAATTCGCGTCGGATCATGGTGTCGCTGGGCTGCCAGATGGCGTTCTTCTTCATCGTCTTGCGCAGCACGGCCATTTCGTACTCGGTCAGCTTGTGCCACGGGGCATACTTGCTGCCGGGCTTGGCGTCGGCGGGCGGGGGCGTCAGCTGGGCCAGGGCGTTGCTGGTCGAGATGCCGGCGACGGAGCTGTGGACGTTTGTGCCCATGCCGGGGGTGCGCGGGGCGCGGCCGGCCTTGTTGCCCTTTTGCTTCGGGCCCTTGATCTTTGGGATCTTGACGCCCGACACTGTGTCGATGTCAATGTCGCCATCAAGATCAGACGCACCGTCATCCCAATCAGAGCTCGGCTGCGGCGACTCCAGGTTGCGCTCGACCGACTGGCCCGGGGCAATGCCTCTGGCCGCCTCCTGGGCGCGCTTCCGCTTCCGTTCGCGATGCTTTTGCACGCGGGCGGTCGACGTGGGCCGCGGGCGCGTCGTGGCCTCGCCGTAGTTGAAGGTTATGCGCGGCGTCCGCTCCAGCTCGATCTTGCGGCTGCGGGTGGCTTGCGGGGTGGCCTGCGGAACGGGGGTGGGGTCGCGCGAAGGCGGCTCGGGCAAGGCCTGCAGCTTCTTCTTGATGGTGACGAGGCGGGTGGCATGGCGCTCGGTGTTGTCGCAAAGACGGGCAGCCTCGGCGTAAGCAGACTCGCGGAAGCGCTCGGCGTCGATGAGGGCCTTGGATATGTCCTTGCGCAGCTGCTGGGCGTCGGGGCGCTCGGCCTGGGGGAGCTTGGGGAGATGGCCGTAGATGACGGTGAGCTTGTGGACGCGGTCGGTGGCATCGCAGTACAGCTTGTCCAGCTTCTCGATCAGGGTCAGGGAGCGGGCCAGATCGGAAGGGTAGAACTCGGTGTAGTCGAGGAAGTCGGTGACGGTGGCCTGGGCGTCGGGATGGGCGTGCGCCTGGGTGGTGGGCATGTCGGGCGGCGCGTCGTCCATAGCAGGCGCGTTACATGCTCCAGGGCGCGGGTGGGCGAGTGGCAAGGCTGCGCAACAGACGGCGGAGGCAATTCAAGGGAAAACAAAAGAGTGAGAGTGTGGCGCGGAAGCGGGCGCAGGGCAGTTGGGGGGAGATGAGGTGTTGTTGGCGAAGCGGTACCCAGGGCGGCAGCGCGGCAGGGCGGCGTGTCGCGGGAACGGTCGTGCGGCCTTCCCGATGCGTCAGGTCCGTGCGCGGCCAGGTCAGGTGCGCACGCGTCGCCTCTCGTTTTCGCTCGACGCGCATCGCCCCGCAGCCAGTCTCTCTCTCTCTCTTTGCCCAATGCGCCGCGTGAGGTCCTTCTCCCAGCATTCGCGTGGAACGAGGCGGCTGTGAGCGTCCGGGCTGCGCATCTCTGAGGTCCGGTATCAGAATTGCCTGACTGCCCTCTGTCTCTTTTCCTTCTCCAGCTCGTCTTCAGCTGATGTCGATGTGCTCGAATTGACGCTGCATGCAGCTGTTCTTGTAGAGTTTGAATCGATGGGTGACTGTATGTTTCCACCGCTCACTGTGAGTTGCGTCCGCCTACCTACCCCTTCGGCCTGCCTGTCCAGCTCTGTCCTCGTGCGGCAATGCCGACCGCATGCACCACCACAGCACCTCCCTAAACATCACCATCGCCGAACACAACACATCGCTCAACGTCAACTTCTTCCATTCGATCCCTGCCGGTGCAGCGTCAAAGCGCCTCGCAATGCCTTTGTCCCGCGCAGACAGGCTATTGGGCCTGCTCAGCCATGACATCCTCGCCCTACCCAAGGCTCCCTCACCGCCCGTCGACTCTGAACCTCACTTTGCCAACCAGGAAGCACAGCCGTCCACCGAGTGCCAAGCCCAAGCCTCACCCGAGCCCAGCTCGTTCGCCGACACCAAAGCCCCTGCTGAGAACATCTCGGCTTTGGCAGACGCCCTCTCTCTCGACGACCGCTCGCCCTCGCCCGACGGTTCCGACAGCTCCCACGAGCCGGACCCCTACGACGACTCGCCGGCTACGAACCTGTACCGCGGCGACCTTGCGCCTTGGGGCGAGGCCTACGTCTCCATCCTGGTGGCCAGCAAGTTTCCCTACAAGTTCTTGAACCGCGCCTACTCCGATCCCGTCGCCAAGAAGTTCTTCGACCGCAATCAGTTTTGGGAAAGACACTGGGAGCTGTGAGTTTTATGCCGTGGCCAGACCCTGCGTCGGATGCCTTCACTGACCCGTGTCTGCTGACAGGTACTACGTCTGGCCTCCTGCCGACGTTGCGAGCAAGCCACTCATTCTCATCACCCTCACACAGTTTCAGCTTCTGATCCACGAGATCAACCAGTACAAGCGAAACCTCGACTTCAAGCTAACTGACTACCATCGTGACTGCGGTCTTATCCTCGACATCCCCCACCCGGCCTTCACTCCGCGTTTCCTTGGTTACTCTTACTCTCGTGACGATTTCAACGACATGGAGCAGCGCAGGGTGCCCCCCGCCACCTACAAGGCTCCGGGTGAGCCCGCCCGCCTTCCCGTAGCCGACAAGCCCACTCTCGAGGCCTACAAGGCCATGATCGAAGACGCCATCCAGCTCAACAAAGCCAAGAGCAAGGCCGCCAGGGCAAAGCGCAAAGAACAGCGCATCACTCTGCAGCAGAACTGGGGCCGCTCGCTCAAGAGAACTCAGCGCTACCTGGGCCTCCGTCCTGACAGGACCGACAGCTCCAGTGAGTTCGAGTCATGTTTCACACCCGGCCGGGTACGAGGTGCTGACTGTTGTGCAACCTAGAGCGTCTTGAGGATCCGTCGCTCAACTGGGCTGAGCTTCAAGCTGCGGAAGCCGCCCACTACAAGATACCGCCTATCGAGTGCGAGAAGCCCGCTCCGTTCAACTTCGACAAGAATGTCATCTTCATTAGCGTTGACATTGAGGCGTTTGAGTTCGACAATAACAAGATTACCGAGGTTGGCGTTGCTATCCTTGACGTGCTGGACATCGTGGACATTCCTCCCGGCAGAAACGGCGAAAATTGGTTTAGCAAGATCAGGGCTCGGCATTTCCGTATCCACGAGCATGCTCACTTGGAAAACCGCCGCCACGTCGCCGGCTGCGCCGATGGCTTCGAGTTTGGCAAGAGTGAATTCGTGCGCCTGGCCGAAGCTCCGTCGGTCGTTGCGTCATGCTTCAGGCCCCCGTACTCTGCCAAGCTGACACCGGCAGAGGCTCAACGACTGTGGTCCACCGACGGCTCCTCGGACCCGCTGCTTGATCCGTCCATTGTCAACGCCGATGGGAAGCGCAACCTCATCCTGATCGGCCACGATCCCAACCAGGACATCAAGTACCTCCAGAAGCTCGGTTACAACCCACTGAACCTCTCCAACCTAGTCGAGGTCCTCGACACCAAGTTGTTACACCAGCATTGGAAGCGTGATCCCAACGGCACCTCCCTCGGCAGAATCCTGGCCGACCTCGACATCATCGGCTGGAAGCTCCACAACGGCGGCAACGACGCCGTCTACACGCTACAAGCCCTGCTCGCTCTCGGCTTGCGCGAGGCCACGTCCCGCGGCAGCCAGCAGGTCGAAGAACAGCGCAAACAAGACCACGAAAAGCGCATGGCCGACGCCCTCGCCGAAACCACCTCCCGCATCAACGACGAAGCCGACGGCTGGAGCAGCCCCGGCGAAAGCGAAGCCGACGCCGACGCCGACGGCGGTGGAGCCGGCAGCAACGGCAACGGCAGCAGCAGCGGCAGCCCCTCCGTCGCACCCACCGGCAGCAGCCACACCGACAACCCCCTCGACGCCAGCAGCGACCGCATCTTCGTCGGCAACCTGCCCTACCGCGCCACGCCCGACGACGTCGCCGCCTTCTTCGCCAAGCACGGCGCCGTCGCGGACGTGCACCTGCCCGTCAACCACGTCACGGGCGCCGCAAAGGGCTTCGGCTACGTCAGCTTCCGCTCGCCGGCCGAGGCCCGGCACGCGCTCCAGAAGAGCAAAGGCGTCGAGTTCTGGAGCCGCGCCATCCGCGTGGACATGGCGCCGCCGCGCGAGAAGAAGAAGGGCGACGGCCGCGGCAGCAACGCCGGCGGTAGCAACAGCAACGGCAACAGCAACAACAGCAGCGATGGTGCTGGCGCTGGGGCTGCTGCTCGTCGCAGCCAGAGGTCTAGCCGCGGCGGCACGCCGCCTGTTTCGCGCCCTGGAGGCACACCCGTCCGCATCACGGATCCTGCGGCCCGGGCGGCGTCGTCGTCGCTGCAGAATAATACTAGGCGTCAGGGCGGTGGCAAGGCTCCTTCTTCTGAGGGTGCTGGGCGTCGTGATGGTGACGGCGGTGGCGGTGGCAGCGGCGGTGCTGGTGTTGGTGGTGGTGGCGGTGCTGGTGTTGGTGGTGGTGGCGGTGCTGGTGTTGGTGGTGGTGGCGGTGCTGGTGTCGTGGATCACCTCACCGGCGCGACGAAGAATTATACGAAGCAGGATCTGCCGAATGATTGGTGGTGAATGAAGGGAGGATTGCGGACGTGGTGGGAGTGATGGGTCTGGATGGAGTTTTGCTTTTTTTTTTCTCAATCAGGAGCAATGATGTTATGGCACCAGGGGGGATATGATGGAAAGGAATTTCGGGGTCCACGATTGAGTTTGTGGCCTTGTTGAGGAACAGGCGTGGTGGGTGAGTGGTGCGGTGGCTGCATCTTGCTTAGACAGAGAGAGGGGGGGATAACAACTTTGCATTATAGCATCTGCGGCCAACATCAGCGGAGTCGATGGGGTGCCTTTCGGTTGCGTATGTATGTGGATATTGGAGTCGTTTCAGTAGTTTTGAAAATGGAGAAGCTGCTGAATACTCCCACTCCCTACCTCTCCCCAGCTCATCGTACCCGAACAAACTTTACAGCAGAACCTAAGCCCCTCGCTCACAATCCTCCTCACTCGCCCACTCCCGCATGTGAAAGGGGTGAGGGTGTTGAGATACCGCCGCTTTTGGACGTCGACGAACGGCGAACGCCTACACGCCGTGCATGATCTTCCCTTTCCCCTTCCCCTCCACCCTCCAGAACCGAGCCCATGCGGCTCGAAATGCGTGCTCACCCGTCGACATCGCGAGGCACCCCGTCGCTCGTTTCGAAAACGTCTATAACAAGCACAACGGTAGCAACCAGTCTAATTGATTTGAAAGGGGAGAAAAAAACAACAACAATGAGAACCGGGTAACATTCGCTAACCAACGTCTGCTCCCGACAAAAGTCGCCCAACACCTTGCGCCTCAGGAACGCGCAAAGAAAAAGCGAGAAAAAGAAAGAAAAAAAACACACACACACACACACACACACACACACACACACACACACACACACACAACCCCCCCTCCCTCAGACAAACATCAGCCATCACACGTCGGCACCTCCAACAAGTCCCGATACTCCACCTCCACCCCCTCACGGAGCAACAGCCTCCTCTTCGACAGCCGCCTCCCAGCATGCAGACACCTCACCTCCGCCAGCCGCTCCATCTCCCGCAGGTCCAGCGTCCCCCTCACCGGCCCGCCCAGCTCGTCCCCAGGCAGTCCCCTCCTCTTCCCGCCGACGTACAGCTCGAGCCGCTCGAGGGCGTCGCGCTGCTCCCGCAACGCGGCGGCCAGGCCCTCGGCGCTCCACGCGAACAGATTGACGCCGTCCGGGTAAGTGTCGGACGACGACGCGGCATCCGGGGCGGGGGGGTCGACGGTGAGGGCGAAGTCGGCGAGGGCGCGGGGGCACTCGAGGATGCGGCGGAGCGAGGGTTCGTGGAGGCGGCAGTTGGCGAGGCGGAGGGCGCGCAGGGCGGTGGAGCGGCGGTGGCGGCGGTCGAGGTGGAGGTAGCCGCCGTTGCCCCAGGTGGTGCAGTGGCTGATGTCGTGGTTGGCGATGGAGAGGGTGCGCAGGGTGGGGATGAAGAAGACGGTGAGGCCGGGGAGGGGGGCGCGGTGGCGGTCGGGGCCGAGCAGCTGCGCCGAGAGGGTCAGGGTGGTGAGGCGGGGGAGGATGCGGCGCTCGGCGTCGGGGGCGGGGTGGAAGATGTGGGTGGCGCGCTCGAAGGTGCGTTCGAGCTTCTGCTCGTGGCGGCGCCACTGGTCGTCCGAGTCGGGGTCTTCGTCGTAGAAGTCGCCGTACTCGGGGAAGTAGGCGGTGGTCAGGTGCAGGGACTCGAGGTTGTCCATGTACTCGAGGGCGTGGCAGATCTTGGACGGCTTCCACAGGTGCGGCGGGGCAAACGGGGGGTCATGGTTGAAATGCCATAGCATGTGAGTGGTTGCGTCGACGGTTAGGCTCGTGACGCGTTTGGCCATGGCGGGGTTTTTCTTGCAGCATCGCTTGAATTTCCCCGTGCGCCGCCGGCGGGAGAGGGTTATGTCTTTGTACATGATGGGCTCCACGATGCGCCTGAAGCGGCGAGAGACGCGCATGAGGGCGGCCTGATCGTGTTGCCAAAGGCAGTCGACTATCTGCCGGAAGAGGCTGTCCGGGAGCGCGGACATTGGTGAGGGTGAGGATGCCATCTCGTTCATCATCGGCCAGGAAACGCGACGTGACGCGTCTGAACGCGGTCCGAACTGTCTCCCGCACGGAACGCGGGAAGAGTCAATGTAGTGCACGCGTTCCGGCGTCTTTCGAGGCTTTAACGGGGATAAGTCGCGCTAAATTTGGATTTTGGAGGTTGAATGGCGTGTAACCCGAGCGCAGAGTACGGACTACCTGGTAGACATTTGTGCCGGATCAACTCCGGGCCATCGCCGGTTCCGTGGGTAGGCAGCTATCGTTAGGGTGGAACAATTATCAAGCTGGCTCGTTCCCTAGGCGACCGCTAGCGTGGGGTTTCATATATCCATCAGAGGCCTGTCTTACGCAAATCTATATCAGATTGAGCGTATCGACACAGCCATCGTCTGTTGTGAAGCCCTCCTTTTACTTATGCGTGTATCATGGCTTCGTGCTACGCCGAGTTCCGTGATCTACAGCGCATAGATAAAAGTCCAAGTAGTATCATGCGGGGAGACTTTCTTCCCCGCACGCCCTCGATCCGAGGACCCAGATCGTCCTCCACGTCGAATGGGAAGTTTATCCGTGCTTACGCACAGCTTGTCTGTGTGCTTGTTGAACTGTGCTCGACACGAGACCATCTCACAGAAATGTCTTCTCGTTACCCTGCATGTGACGACGGGGGTATATAGTGGCTTGTTTGTTCCCGGGGAGTCTGCTCTGGAAATACTGCACGTCTGACCGGGAGGATCCGTTTTCCGCTACGATGTTTTCTGCCACATGGTCTCTGGGCCGTATAGGCCACCCGATTGCCAGGCGCTGCGGCAAATTACTCCATCCGGATTTCTGCTCGCTGCAGACGCGCCGCAGCGTCGCTACCAAGACCTACACCTTGAACAGCGGCGCCAAGATGCCAGCCATCGGCTTCGGTACGTTCCAGGACCCCGACGCCCAGGAGGCAGCCGTCTGCACTGCATTGAAGACGGGATACCGCCACGTCGACACCGCAAGAGTGTAAGCCCGTGCCTCGCAATGTCGCAAGCTCACCGTTCATGATTCATCCAGCTACGACACGGAAATCCAAGTCGGCAAAGGCATCAAGCGCAGCGGCGTTCCCCGCGAAGAGATCTTCCTCACCACAAAGATCTGGTGCAACAGCCACCATCCGGATGACGTGGAACCCGCCCTTGATGCCTCGCTCAGGGATTTGGATACCCCGTATGTCGATCTCTTCCTGATCCACTACCCATGCACCTTTGCGCGCGGAGAAGACCGCTTCCCAAGGGATCAAGTGACCGGCAAGATGAGCATGGGCGAAACGACGTACGTAGATACGTGGAAGGCCATGGAGCGGTTGCTCGGAACAGGAAAGGCGAGAGCTATCGGCGTATCCAATTTCAGCAAAGGGGAGATAGAGACGTTGCTCCGGGAGGGGAGCGTGGTAAGTTGCCCCATCTCCAGCCTAGCTTCAAAAGGATCGCCTTCTTACTTGGTCGTTGCTACACAACAGACTCCGGCTGTTCATCAGATGGAAGGGCATCCTTACCTCCAGCAAAAGGCGTTCAACGCTTGGCTCAGGTCGAAAGGGATCCTCGTAACGCAGTTCAGCCCGCTGGGGAATCTGAATTCTTTCTACAGGGAGGCTTCGTGGAGTAAGCCCGAGTCACACATGGACCGCATCATAGACCATCCTGTCCTCCAGGAGCTTGCCACAAAGTATCGGAAGAGCCCCGTGCAGATGGCGCTGGCGTGGGGTGTGAACTGCGGCCGCTCCGTCATTCCGAAGAGCGTGATCGAGTGGCAGATCAAGCAGAACCTGGAGTCGGATTTTGAGATTGAAGATGAAGATATGCATAGGATTGCTGACATGGACATCAAGGTAAGGTTCAACGACCCGAGCGAGGATTATCAGTGGCGACTCTACAGCGATCTTGAAGGCGTGTGAATGGGATGTGGCCAGGTGCAGCGAGTTGTGTCGTAATCTTAGCGCCTTCTTCCTTGGATTCCGTAAAAGTGATGATAGTCAACTAGCAAGAAAGCGTCCGTTGTGTTCGTCTATGGAGCGTCGGTGGTGCTGTTTCGGTGTTGATCATCACCGTCTTGGAATTTTCCATCACTCAGTGTCGCAACGCTCATAATAGCCGGCGGTGTTGGGCTCGGTGCTGACTGGGATTTTCATGGTCAATTGATTGGTCGTCAGTGTAACCCAGCATGCATGGTCGCATAAGCCAATCACGGATTGGTAGATAGTTCGACCGCATTCGTGCCGACGAACGTATCAAGGGACAGAGCCTTAGCAACCGAAGACTTAGAGCGCCCCCGAGTGGGACCCGAGCGGCGAGCGGCGAGCGGCGGAAGGCTTCGGCGGCCAGGCCTGGTTTCGCATCGTGGTCCTAGCTAACGCAAAGCGTGGACTTTGTAAGACGATGGGAGTCGGCCTGTCGCTGCGGTCGTTAACCTCGGTGGGTGGTGAGCGGCCCGCGCACCGTCGGGCGGCGTCTGCAATTATTAATACCCCCTCCGGCGCATCCGCCACTTGGGTCAGACTCGCTCGCCCTCAACGCCCTCCGCCTCGACATCCTGTTCCATTTCGACATGCGACTTCTTCGCTATACCGGAGCTCCCTGGCGAGTTTCATGGCTCGCATCGCAATCCTGACTTGTCGCTAAACCATCATGGTCGCCGCATCCGCCTCCTTCCCACGTGGCCCGGCTGTCGCTCACGCTGCCCAGGGATCCCGCCCGACACTGTGCACGCCGAGCCCCACGGCGAGTGCACTTGCACCGCAACACACGACATCCGTTTCCTGAGTCGACCGCGAGCGATGCGACGGCTTTTTGGTACTCTGCGCATGCGTGACGCCCCGTGCAGATCACATGCAAGGCGATGATGCTCCAAGAAAGCCATACGACAAGGCGTCCACGGATCGCCGTAAGAGCGTGTCTCAGGCCGGGCCAGCAGCAGCATTTACCAACGCCGCCAGCAAGAGTGGTCGCTCGGCAAACGAACACGCGTCTTGTTTCGCCTATCGATGACGAGCTGATCGACCCTTGACACAGACCGGCTGGCTTTCCTCAGGGTCCTGACGGTAAGCTCCACGAAGAGTCCGAGCACCAGAAAAAGGGAGGAGGGATGAGACACAGCAGGCCCTGGGTCCTCACTGCAGACATCATTCGCTGTCTTCGCCTCGATGGCCTCTGTTGCGAGCGGTGAGTGGACCAAATGGCCGGGGCGTCATCGCAGCCAGTCAGGCCGGCCGGGAAAGCAATGACGCACCGTTTCGAAAAGAGCTGTAGTGTGTCTGCCTTGCTCGCCGCTCTCCACCACGCCGCTCCACCACCACCCCGCCAAAAGTAGTCAGGCCGGCTCCGTGCGAAGTTCCTTGCTGCAGGCAGCGTAGATCCAAATGTAAGAGCCAGGAGAGAAGCTATCACGCCGCTGCATCGTGTTGGTGGAGATTCAGAGTGCGCTGAGGCGCGCTCATTGCGTGCTGGCCAAGATGGAAGGACAACACAGCTCCGCCGCATACGGCACCATGTCCGCCGCCGCCGCCGCCCCGCCTCGCATGTCGCCGTGCTGTCGTCGTCGCCGCCGCCGCCGCCGTTTCTGCCCGCCGTCCGCTCACCCGACGCCAATGCCCGCCCCGTGGCATCACCTACGCCGCAAGCAAGGCCCTGCCCCAGCTCGTCTCACCGTCACTCTCTCTGTCTCTCTCCCCCTCCACCGGCACCGACGCTGAAATGCCATCAGCCCGGCCCCTCAACCGTTGCCGCCATCCTTTTCGCCACCACCACCGCCGTCAGTCACAATGCCAGTTGTACGCCCATGTTGTCCATCGTCGAGGAACTTCTCAAAAGAAGATGGCGACGGCGGACGGACAGTGGCAGCCCGGCCGGGCAGGTGGCGGACGGACGGACGGGGTGCGGGCGCACTACCGGCCGGAAGTTGGGTGCATGGGCGGGTGCATGGGCTGGTCTGGCTGGTAGCGCGCGGGGGCTTGGCGGGCGGCGCGTCGAGGTCCGCGCGCGCTGTGGGGCAACGGTGCGCTCGAACTGTGTGTGGGAGAGGAGGAGTGTCGGGACGAGAACGGGGCAGGGTGCTGGTCAAGGGGCCAGGCGGGCTGGTGCGGCGCAGGCTGAGAATATTATTATCGTTGGAGCGACGGGCTAAGCGAGCAGGGCCACGGCACGTGACTCGTGCGCGTCGCGTATTCGACGGGCATGCGTGGCGTGGGCGTATTCCTGGCCGGGCCATTGGCCGCCGGCAGTTGCTGTGGCACGCAGCTTGGCCAGACGCAGCGCGCACAACGTATGCCAGATTGCGCGGGTTGTGCCGCCGCCGCCGCCGCCGCCCCTAGGCGCGTCTACACGCTCTTGACGCGGCATAGGGGCGCAGTTTCAGCTCTACAAGCTCGGTCGACATATTGGCGCTTGGCACACTGGGCGAAAGGGGAGCGAAGAGTCGGGCGATCAGGCCAGTCCAGGCGATCAGGGTCTAGCAGCTATATAGCCATGGCGGAGGGCGTGTCCGACGCTGGAACGCCGCCGCCCTTTCTGCCAGCCTGCCAGCCTGCCAGCCAGATCTGTTTTCTCGCTGCTGCGCCCTCCTCGCACAAACAACCCCCAACGCTCCCGCCATGGACCGCCACCGCCTCGTCTCGCCGCGCGAGGTCGAGCGCCTCGTCGCCGACGGCCAGCTCATCGTCATCCACGAGGGCTACGCCCTGAAGCTGGACAGCTGGATCGACCGCCACCCCGGCGGCCGCCTGGCCATCCTGCACATGGTCGGCAGAGACGCGACGGACGAAATCAACGTGTAACTGCCACCTCCCCCCTCCCATCTCGCCTCCCATGCACCTCTTGGGCGAAGTGAGCAGCTGCGTGTTGCTGCGTGCGGAGTGTGCGAGCCCGGCCAAGTCGCAGACGTTGACTCGAGAGACGCATGCAGGTACCACTTCCAGAAGACCCTGGCGATCATGAAGGCCTATCGCATCGGCCGCGTCAACCAGCCGTGGACGAATCTCGAGCCGCCCATTCGGGCCGCCCAGGCCCCAGCAGCCCCTCACCGCAACGCCCCTGACACGACGACCACCACCACCCCCACCATCACCGTTGCCGACGCCGACGACACCACATCCGAGTCGAACGACGACGCCGCCTCCATATTCAGCCACAAGCTCGACCCGCTGAGCTCCAGCAACTCTAGCGTCGGCCTCTCCGACGCCGAGCCCGACTCCTGCACGCCCAGCAAACCCTGCGGAGACGTTTCCGACGCCCCCAAGACTGCCCCGGCCGGAGATTGCAGGCGCAGAAACGTCGCCACCGCCAAGCCGCAACAAGCTCTCTTCCCCACGGAGAACCTGTCGCGCACCACGTACACGGCTGCTCTCGAGCAAAAGGAGATCGCCGATGGCATCCGCAACTACCCCTCGCTCGATCCCGCCACCCAGCAGTCCATTCGCGCCGAGTATGACGCTCTGCATCGCCTCGTCCAAGAAAAGGGCCTGTACAAGTGCCGCTACTCGCAATATGGCAAGGAGATGATCCGCTACTCGGCCCTGTTCAGCCTGTTTGCGTATTTTCTGGCCAAGGAGTGGTACTTGACGTCGGCCGTCTTCCTGGGCCTGTTCTGGCAGCAAATCATGTTCTCCGCGCACGACGCCGGCCACCGCGGCATCACGGGCAACTTTGTCGTCGACACGGTCATTGGCGCCTTCGTCGCCGACTTTTGCTGTGGGCTGTCCATCGGCTGGTGGAAGAGCTCGCACAACGTGCACCACCTGATCACCAACATGCCCGAGCACGACCCGGACATCCAGAACATCCCGCTCTTCTCGACCTCGCCCACGTACTTCAAGTCGATTCGCAGCACCTTCTACAACTTTACCTTTTACTGGGACAAGGCCGCCGACCTGGTCGTGCCCTTCCAGAAGTACACGTACTACCCCGTCATGGCCCTCGCCCGCTTCAACCTGTACCTGCTCTCGTGGCTGCACCTGGTGTCGCCTCGCGCCGCCCAGCTGGGGTCGGCGTGGTGGACACGGTGGTTGGAGGTTGCCTTCATGGGCTGCTACTGGGCGCTGTTCGGGTACGCGCTGGTCTGGCGCACGCTGCCCGACTGGCCCACGCGCGTCGCGTTTGTGCTGACGTCGCACATGATCACGATGCTGCTGCACGTGCAGATCACCCTGTCTCACTGGGGCATGCCGACGGCGGACCTGGGCCCGACCGAGTCGTTTGCCCAGCGACAGCTGCGCACCACCATGGACGTCGACTGCCCCGAGTGGCTGGACTTTTTGCACGGCGGCCTGCAGTTCCAGGCGGTGCACCATCTCTTCCCGCGCATGCCCCGGCACAACCTGCGCGCCGCTCAGGTGCTGGTGCGCGAGTTCTGCGCCAAGACTGGCATCAAGTATCAGTGCCAGGGTTTCGTCGAGGGGAACAAGGTGGTGCTGACCAGGCTGGAGGAGGTGGCCAAGATGGTCGAGACGCTGGTCCAGTGCCAGATGCACATGGCCGAGACGGGCGAGAGCGGGCTGCATTAGAAGCGGTTGACTGACCTTGGAACGAACTTGCATGCATTATTATTGGTCTGGCGTTCATTATTTTTATCATTCGGGCCGAGCGGCGGATAGGTGCCCTCCGTCTGCCTGCTGCATCATCTTTTGGTGCCGTCATCCTTCCTCTTGAAGTAGAGAAAAGCGTTCAATCAAGAAGTGGCCTTGGGTCCACATTCCGAAGAATGTTGTCACCATCCATGCTGTTGCTCTCACTCGGTTATCCGTCGTGTGAATCCATCGGGTCCGCCTTCGGCTCCACCGCGGACGCGTCACCCGACGCGGGGAAGACAGGGCTACCCCGGATTTTTCCCCCAGATCCGCCCGCTCATTTTAACTGCTTCAAGCAGTCCCCTCATAGCCCCCGCGTGCCGCTATACTCGTCTCGTTACCCAGCCAATATGCAGCCGCGGCGCATTTACAGGAACAGGTATGAATGACGATTCAACCCATTTGCTATCACGCTTGGCGGCATCCGCGTTTCCCCTCAGCTTTCGGCTGCCCTGTGGACAGAACAGCAAGCTGGAAACCCAATTTCAAAAGTGGAGAGACGTGTGTATAAAGAGATGGTGACTTGGCGAAGCGGTGGCGAATGCTGTACAGCTTGGATGAGCTAGAGCTTGCCGGGAACCACCGACGCAGACCATCTGGCAGCCAATCGACAATTTTTTTTCTCCCCCGTCGGGCAACTTTAGCTATCCTGCACCATGCTTCTCCCCGCGGCATACCTCCTCTCCTTCTCGTCGAGCGTAGCACTCGCCGCCGTATCGGTCTCCGACCCCGGCGACTCCGCCGACCTCGCGGCGGACGCCTCTGACAACGCCATCAAAGCCGTCTACGACATCGAAGCGATCCTCTACCAGACCAACGACATCGTCGGCCCATACGAATACGCCAACGGCAACGACACCACCCTCGACCACACGACCCTCGGCGTCGCCGCCAACGACACCTCCGTCATCGTCGCGACCGAAGGCACGCACCTCAACCTCTCCCACGTCGACATCACCAAGCACGGCTACTCCAGCAACCTCTACCAAGCCTCCTTCTACGGCCTCAACGCCGCCATCAACATCGCCAACGCCTCCACCGCCCACATCGCCCACACAACCATCACCACCCACAACGGCGCCGCCAACCTCTTCGCCTACGGCGCCGACACCGTCGCCCACATCACCGCCTCCACCCTCTACTCCTCCGGCCCCGTCGCCCACGGCCTCTACGCCGCCGGCAACGCCACCATCCTCGCGTCCGGCATCGCCCACGCCAGCGGCGGCAACCGCTGTTCGTCCTTCGCCGGCGACAACCCCGCCGGCACCGTCAACGTCTCGTCCAGCGTCGCGCACACGTCGGGCGTCGGCTCCGCCCTCTTCTACGCCCTCGGCGCCGTCGCCGGCGTCGACGTCGTCGGCGTCGCCGAGAAGGCGCCCGCCCTCTTCGCTGATGGCCCGCAGACGGCGTATTTCGAGCGCGTGGCGTTCACGGCGGGGTTGTTGGCCGGGACGGTCGTGTTTTCGAGCGCGGAGAGGGGGGCGGAGGCGGCGCGCGTGGCGTTTGTCGATTCGACGCTCAACGTGACGCATCCGGACGCGCCGGGGTTGTGGTTCGGGAACGTTGTCGCGGTCGCGTCGCTGCGCGGGACGGAGGTGAAGACGGCGTCCGGGGTGCTGGTGGTGGCGAACAGTTCGCAGGTGACGCAGGAGTTTTCGTATTTTGCGGGGGCGGAGGAGAACAGCGCGATCTTGCCGGCGGTGGTGGAGGTCGGGGTGGCGGAGAGCGGGTTGGTGGGGGATGTCGTCGTGTATAATGGGAGTAGGGTGGGGTGGGGGTTGAGCGAGCATTCGACGTGGACGGGGAAGGTGGTGCTGGCGGGGGAGGGGGTGGATGGGAGCGTGGATGTGGCGCTGGATGCGACGAGCAGGTGGGTTGTGACGGGGGATTCGGTCGTGGGCAATTTCACGGATGAGGACGAGGGGCTGGCGAATGTGGTGAGTGCCGGGTTTGCGGTGAGGTACGATGCTTCTGCCGAGGGGAACGCGTGGCTAAATGGGAGCACGTTTGCCCTGGAGGGTGGAGGGTCGTTGATGCCGGTCTGAGTGAGGAGCGAGGGTCGGGTCGGGGCGGGGCGGGGCGCGTGGAACTGTATATAGTTCCGTCTCTCCCCCCAAATATCGATACATCGAAATCCCCATCGTCGCTGTGAGTGAATATACGAGCGAAAGAAGTGATGGCGGATTTCTTTCCACCCATCGTAATCGGCAGTCTGTGGCTCCATAACGCCCACGCTTTGATCTCGACTACATCTCCCGGTCAACCGCACACCGACTGCTCCTCTTGCCCAGTCCCCTCAAAACCAGTTCCCGACCACCGCAACACCATTTCCAAAGCGAGCCTACCCCAGCCCGATCCACACCAAACCCAAACATCCTACTACCACCCCATCCCGTGCACCCCCCAACATCAATGCGCCCGTCCCATATGCCTATACGTCTCCTCGCCGCTCCCAAACACCTCCATACAAAACCAACAAATATGAACCCCACACCCGCCGCTGCACCGCATATGATTGCACCCATACGCCTTCTCGATGACGATGCCGCACCGCGGACACGGCCGCGCGTCGTTGGCCCGCCTCCACTCGTCGAACGCGCGCGCGCCCTCGCTCCCCAGATACCGCGCCTCCGCGCACGACACGCCGCCGTGCCCAACGCCGCCGCACGCCGTGCACACGTCTGCGAAGCACTCGTCGCATAGCAGCACCGCTGCCGCGCGCCCGTCGTTATCGTTTTCGTTTTCGTGTTCGTTGTCGTTGTCGTCCCCCCGGCTCACGCATCGATACACGCGATCGCAGTCGGGCGTCGGACAGAACCTGAACGCGTCGGGGCGCGCGCGGACGTGCGCGTCGAAAGATCTGCGGAGGAGGGCGTCGAAGGCCGCGGCGGGGAGGGCGCGCGAGAGGTCGTGCAGCGAGATGGGCGCGTTGCAGGTCATGTTGTTGTTTTCGACGGAACCGGCGTCGCCGTCTGGCGGGTCGTCGTCGCTGCTGGTGTTGCTGTTGCTGCCGAGGCAGCGGATGGGGATGTCGCCGGCGGCGCATTGGCTGGTGAGGCAGTCGCGGCAGTAGGCGTGGGTCGTGCAGGGGGGGGAGGGCCGGCGGATGGGGTCGGTCGGGGGGGTCCAGCATATGGCGCAGAGGTCGTTGGTGGTGGTGGTGCTGGTGCTGGGGGAGGGCGCTGCGAGAGGGTCCTTTTCTGGGCGGTGATGGTCCTCCTGGTCGGTGAGGATGGCGCGGGCTTTTTCGAAGTCGGGGGCGGAGCCGTGAAAGGTGACGGTTTTGGGGGTGCTGGCGATGTCGATCTTCACGGCGTGCTTGCCGAATGTCTCGACGAGTCGCTTGAAGCGGCCCCCACGGAGGGCGGAGCCGAGCGAGTGCGGCGTGAGGGTGATGGTGCGGGCCGTGGTTGGGGAGTCGTCGTCTGGTGTCCGGTTCCTGAGCGCGGCGGCTGCGGCGGTTGTGGAAGCGGGAGGGCCGTATATCCGCAACAGAGACTTCTTCGTGTCGCGTTGGATGAAGACGGAGTGTTCTTCCATCACCTCTTGGAGGAACGTCGCCCCCTCGGGCTTGAAGAAGAAGGCGTCTTTGATGCAGTGGCCCTCGCCGTCCGTGGCGACCGTGCCGGCCAGCATCCTTTCCACCGACCCTTTCGCCTTGGCCACCGCTTCCCGATTGTCGCCGTATATCCGCAGCGTCGTCATGTGGGGCTTGTGAGCAGCCGGCGTGACGTCGTAGGCTTTGATGCGGACGTGGTGCGTTCCCCACACCTGAGCCTTCAGCTCGTCCATGTCCGCCTGTACCGCCCGCAGTATCGAGACCTGCACCGACAGCTTGACCGACGTGATTGCCGAGACGTGGATTCTGCCGTTGCCCAGCTCGGCCACCTTGGACCCGTCGAGCTGGCTTGCCGCTGTTCGCGCGTCTTCGGCGTTGACGAAGCGAGCCGTGGCCCTCTTGAGGACGTTGGAGAAGGAGTCGTCGTTGATGACTTCCCAGTCCGAGAGTGGTCCGAACTCTTCCAGGCGAAGCCGCATTGCTCTTTCCACTGTGTGATTGGGAGTGTTGTAAGATGCTGGTCCCCACTTGATGTTCTTGAGCTTGGTCCCAGAGAGCGGTTGCCGCAGGCCTTCTGTCGTCGTGTCCACGTGAAGATTACCGAGTTGGACGGAATGGATGACTTTGTTGCCACTCCTGTAGACGTGCTCAGGAGGCTTCTGATAGGCTACTTGCAGCTTTCGCCCGTGAACCGTCTGCCTGCCGAGAGTTCTGATGGAAGAAAGAGCCTCGCTTTCTGTGTCGAAATGAAGCCAAGCAACCTTGGACGGCTTGTACCATGAGCAGCTCACGGTGCTCAGCTGCAACCTTTTCGAGCCGACCTCGGCACCTGCATGTTGCATCCGGGTCGCCGCCAGCACCTTGCCGCCCATTCTCGGCGCGTGGCCAGCCCGGCGTAGAAAACTCTCGGCGAACGACGGGTCCTCCACTTTGACTTCAGCGAGCTGTTCTGAGCCATCTGGCATCCATCGCATCCGGACACAGGCGCTGGAGGCTTTCTCAAACCCGAAAGAAGCGACGAAATCGACCACTTGGTTTGAGTCGATGCCGAGCGGGACATGCGAGAGTTGGATTGCGGAGAAGTCGGAGCGGAACGATATGCTCCGTACAACGGCGCCATCGCCGAAGATTACAGTTGCGCCGCTAATGTTCCTGGAAACCCCTTCACCATCACTGTGTGCCGACTCGGATGCTGTCCGTGACGTCGGGGCTTCTTGTTGTTGCTTATGAAGCGTGGCAGGGGTGGGGGAGGGAAGGGAGACGTCCATTGCTGCGAGTGTTCCTTTTGCATGACTTGTTTGGTGACTAAATCGGCAATCCAATCCCCTCCGGCACACTCCACGGAGGAAGAATGCACATGTTGGTGCGTCGCTGCTTTCTGGCTTTGGCGCAGCCCGAGTGGACGGCTTATCACCATGCCTGAACTTGCATGAGAATCCGTATTTGCATGCTCCCCGAGAGAAGAACGAGCAGATGGCAGGCTCTCCTTTACTGTGCGGTCTTGAAGTAGGGTCACTTTGCATGCTGCGCGAAGGCTGGAAGCTCTGTGCAGCAGCCTTGACACGTCCAGGCTCTTGCGGGGGCCATGCGGGTTCCACTTTGACATGTTCAAACATGCAAGTGTCCCCTCTGTTGCAGCGGCCCTGCTCAAAATAACGACAGGTGACCATTGGTTGTGAAAGGTGTTGTGGTGAAACCGATGGATTGTGATGAGGATTGGGCGGATGTTGTGGCGGGGTTGGATCACAGCCAAGCCCTTCAGGGGTCACAAGTGACCTGGCCCCCTGCAATACTTGTTGCTATCGAGCCCCCTTGCGTTGTAGCCAAATTACATATTTGGATGTTCTCATCGCGTGGCTGCCATGTTCAGATACTTGCTTCAGCTATTCATGAACGACAATAGTACCATCATCTATATTGCGACACAGGAAGAATCAAGCATTATGTAATCTACGTGGCGGCTGCATATGGCCCCCACCCTGTGGGGAAATCTGGCTCGAACATCAGCTGAACACTTGGCCCAACTTTGCATGTCACAATTTGCGCTCACTCGCCTTATATTGCTGCATTACTCATAAGAGGTGCATACACATCACTCACTTCCCAACACCATGTGCCCTTGTGCTTCTTAGCTCACCATGTCTGAGCGTTCGAAAGTCCTGACGTACCGTGTTCGCCAACTTCCTCTGGAGATCGACAAGGCTGGGGTTTCCACGCTATTGCAACGGTGCCTTCAGGCAGGTGGTAGTCTGCCAGAAGTCCATGTATATTCGCTCGCCAGGAGTCTGGCCTCCCTATATACCTCGCGCACCAAAACTGCGACGGTCACAATAAAGCCTTTGCCGCCACACCTCCAAGGGCGTGAGGGATGGAGTTTCTGGACAGATTACCAAGGGGCACGATACAACATCATTATCGACCTTGATTTTCTGGACTTTACAGTCCTCAATGACGTGCGGGACGAAGAGCATGCCTTTGAGTATGTGTGCTGTCAACTGAGGTGTTTACTTTGTACTAACGCACGCAGCTGTATTTCAATCAGTGGCCTCGGGAGTCATCCATTTGGCTCCTGGCAACACCGTGGCGAAACCCCATTCATGTGGTTAAGAGATGGGATTCCTGAAGATTTCCCTGGCAGCCGGTCAATCATTTATGGCTATGGATCCCAGGTTCCCGACAGCAGTTCGTTTCAACGTCCCCACGATATAGCGGCGCGATTAGTCAACCGCCTAAGATCCGTGGGATTCGGGTCCTCACAGTCAAGACCGGTGATTCTTCTCGCTCATAGTCTCGGGGGGATCATATTGAAGGAAGCCCTCATCATCCTTGCGGGCATCTCAGATCAGGAGTACTCTTTCCTCGGAAACCTCAAGCTGGTCATTTTCTTCGGCGTGCCACACAAGGGAATGTCAACATCGCGCCTCGTTACCATGGTGCAAGGCAACCCAAACGAGGATTTGATCCGCGACCTTTCCCCCAACTCATCGTATCTTCGCCACGTCGAGGAACGCTTCAACGGAGTCCATACCCGTAGGGGATTCAGAGTCGTCTCGTTCTATGAAACAAAGACCACCAAAACCGTTCAGGTATGTGCACGCTACATCTTCGCATGTCAAAAAAAAAACCCCCCCCGCTGAATGGTTCCAAAGCAACAAAATGACGGCAAGTGGTTGAGGACTGGTCCACCGACCCGCATGGTGGATCGTGAATCAGCCATACAACGGTGTTCTCGCGACCCCGAGGACATTTACAGTATTGATGAAGACCATTCAGCAATGGTCAAGTTCTTTCGGGATGATGTCAACTACAGATGCGTACGGGATTGCTTGGCCGGAGTCTCGTCAGTGGTTGGCGTAGACTTCGCCGAGAAATTGGTAAACAGTGCCGGCCTTTTGGCACAGAAGCGGACCCGACGAGGGCGTGACCACAGCACAAATGCTGCACCTTCGGCGGGATCTATGATGCGTAGGCTAGCAGAGAACATGAAGTTCAACTCTGAAGGTGGAGTTCCAAAGCTTTCTCAAACCTAGCCGAATGCTCATTCATCCTAGCTATTACATCATCGCTTCGGCTACAAATGCTCGATCGCAGGCTGGCCGAAATTACCCATCCCTACCAGTCAACTTTCGGCTGGATTTTTCGAGATGACGCCCTTGGATTTAGCGCCTGGCTGCTCAAAGGCCAAGGAGGGTACTGGATAAGAGGTAAACCGGGCTCGGGGAAGTCTACTCTCATGAAGCATATCGCGTATCATGAGAACACGCATCAGTTTCTCGACAAATGGACCTATCCTGCCCGACTCGTCAAAGCAGGATTCTTCTTTTATTACCGGGGTTCGAGAATCCAAAAGTCGTTTGATGGCCTGATCAGAAGCGTCCTGCTCCGGATTCTGGAAGAAGTCCCTGAGCTTTGCCAGTATATCCCATCAAAGTGTCTTCCACTGCCAGGGAAAACAAATTTTGATTGGAGCCCGGGGAACCTGTATGATGCATTACGGTCCGTTCTCGAACAGCGTCGCATGAGGCTCAAGATCTGTTTGTTCATCGACGCTCTGGATGAGTTTGATGGCCATCTCGAAATCTTGGCAGATTTCATCGAGACATTGATCGAAGGGGGCTGTAAAGTATGCTTTTCGAGTCGGCCCCGCGACATACTTCAGAAGCATTTTGGCAGCCTCCCTGGGATCGATATGCAGGACTACACGGAAGCGGACATTCAAAGCTATACTTGGGGGAGACTGACGAGCTTTGCAGACGTCTTGACCGGAGTGCGCGACACGGTCCACAGCGCAGTGGTAGCGATCACACGGAAGGCGAACGGAGTCTTCTTATGGGTAAAGCTAGTCTTGGATCGTATCGAGCAAGAAGGAATCTCGTCGGACAGGATTTCGACGCTGCTGCACCAAGTGCCAGAAGAGTTGGAAGACTTTTACGCAACAATCATCGAACGCATTCCCGACGAGTTCCGGTGGGAGATATATCTCACGCTGGACGTCATGCTTCGAGCCCGCGAAGAACCCTTCTTGCCGCAAATTTTCTGGATAGTCAAATGGGCTCAATGCTATACCTTGGGAGAATGTTTCGAGAAGCTCCAGGAAGAAGACGATTTCTTAGGGTTTTGCCATCGGCTTAAAGAGCGCTGCGGGGGTCTGATCGAAATTGCCGAGCCATTCAACACGAGAACGCGCATTCGGCTCATCCACGAGACGGTGCGAGAATTTGTCGGCGGGCCGGGGTTCCAAGAACTGATGGTTGGGCGAGCAGCCCTTTTCAGAGCTCAGAACGGATACACGGAGCTTGCCAAGTTGTACCTTGCAGCTCTGAGATTTCCCTCCAACGTCAAGATCGAGACGCATGCATACGGCCTCACAGAGATGTGCATGCTTTACTGTCATCTTGCAGAGTCGACGACGGGAGTTTGTCAATCTCAGCTGATAGATGCACTTCAGCCAGATGACTTTGCCAACGTGGCATCGACGGCTCGCTCTGTTGCGTGCGTCGATAATGATGGTACGCACATCAAGGATATCCCGGTGTGTCCAACTTCTGCGATCGGGTTTGCCGTATCATCCGGCCTCTTGATCTACATGCAACAAAAGCTAGGTCACGGCGACACTTCGGACACGATGATCGAAGAGGCACTCCACGCTGTGGTTCAAATCGTCAAAAACTTGCAGAGACACAAATGGCGGTTGTGGGACAAAGATGCACCTCCAGACCACCACCAGATGGCACGGCTACTGCTGGAAGCGCCAGGAAAGTCTCACTATCTCGGGGCAACGGCATTCGGATCGCTTTTTCTGAACCAGTCTGGCACCGACGGCTTTGCATACGCCAACCAGGCATTCCTCGCCATCGGTCAATACCACGATTCCAAGAGCATTCTCGACCTAGCTCGGCTCTTCCTCAGCAACGGCCAAGACGCAAACATGGAGTTGACGGAAGAGTCGAGATTTGCGGTCGGGAGATGTGGAAACCCAAGGGGCCCAAAGCCTCTCCATCTTGCAGTCAACAAGATGGCAGAGCTCCTTCTGAGCTACAATGCTGAAATCAACGCCACGGATAGGGAAGGAAGGACTCCGCTGGATGCTGCCATCAAGAGACTTGTGGTGGGATGGCTGTTTATCCCGGACAAAGTAACCACCACTGCGAGCGAAGAACACATCGACATGCTGATGGGTGAGGGGGCGTGTATCACGCAGGCTGGATTGAGGTTCTATCCGTTGTGCGTCGATATTTTTACAAACAGTGGCCGCGATATCCAGGGACTGCTTGAGCTGCCGCGAAGGTCAGTTCAAGAGGAGTTTCTTTCTCATTTTGACCTCATTGTTCTACCGAAGGTATCGAGGGTTGAGTTGGGGTTTCGCAGACTGGCAAGAATCCCATTTCGGAGTAGAGATGATTACTGTTGAAGACTGGACGCTTCGTTAGTGTGTTTCAGGTATGTAATGTTTTTTTTTCTAATTCAGCAAGTCTCGCACTGGATTTTGTGTAGTTTGGTAGCGCAAAAGCATACAGGGGCGGTAAGGTTGTTCCTGAAAGATCAAAGAGTATATTGCATGAGGTTCAGAGCGTCATGCATTAGTGAAGGATGCCGACGATGATGGCGCTTTGAAATAATAATGAATCTAGAACCACAACAATCTATATGATGATCGGACCTAATAGGTTGTCGTGGCGACCCGAATGGGTTCCGAAATGCCTTGCGCTTTGGTTTCCATTCGCTTCCGTCAGCAACCAAGGAACGCAGGCTGCAAGTTCGCTTGGCATGGATAGCTCGAGAGCTGCGACAGATGGAACTCGTGCATGTGAAGACGTTGGACGTCACTTTTGTCTTGGCACAACCGACACAACTGTGGCTCGACACACAAGGAGCCCATGACGGCGCCATGGGGGACAATCAGCAGCAATGAGATGTCTCGATTTGCTTATTGATAGCTTGATGCTGCGAGCAGCCGCATCTCGTTTCAAGGTTTGCAGCTGCCCCTGTCTCCTGCGGCCAGTCAAAGGGTCTGACGCAGGTTGGACTGGGGATCCCCGACGGGCGAAGCTGACACGACAAGGCTGAAGACTACTACTACTGCAGCTACCCCACCCGTTACCAAAGCCATGGCGTACGCATCTTGATCAGCTGCGAGACATTCATCAAGTCACAGGTGGTCAGAAGATGAGGACATGGCCATCGCCAGGTACTTGGCCGTGTACCTAGTGATGGAAGAGAGCGGCCGGCCTGTGCTTTCGGACCCCGCGTTGCTGTGGGCCCCTCGGCGGCGGTTTTCCTTCTCTGGGAGCGAAAAGTGGTCTTGGACCACGACACACGGCCCCCGTCTTTATCCAACGTATCGCTCTGAAGACCAACAAGGGCTGCGCAGCGGGTTCCACGCGCGTCAGCACTTTGATCGATATTAGTGCTGACGTGTCATCGGTTCCGCTGCAGGCGGCGGGGCTGCTGGGCTTACTATTTGACAGGCGTGAGGGCTGCAGGCTTCGGCAGGGAAGCGGTTAGGAGCAGCAGCAGCAGGCCGTAGCGCATGGCTTGGGACCATGGGCGGCGAATGCCAAACGTCAGGGCGCAGCGCAGCGACAGCAGCCATGGGCGGTAAGTGGCGGTGCCGCTTCCCGCGCGGCGCAGACCACCGTGACCTGCTGCCATCTCGACCTGCATGTCGGTTGCCCCGCGCCATCGATGCGAAAACGCTGCACCGAGTCGCCACGCGGCCCGGCGTGAAGAGCAGCGAGCAGCGAGCAGCGAGCAGCGAGCAGAGCTCAGTGACGATCGGACCGGGCTGCGGGACGGCTCGGCTTGCCAGACACACGCATTTGGCCTGTCGCAGATAGGTATGTATGTATGTACATCGGGATCGCGGCAACTTCCTCGTTCCTGCGCCTTTGTCGCAACCCGCGGTTGACCAGGTCTTGGCCACCACTTTTGACGGAAGCCCCTATCCATGGCCGACCAGCTCTGTACCACGTCGCATCGCAAGACACCGACAGCTCTTCGCTCGAGCCGCTCGGGATCTGCAACCTTAAATTATTGGACTCGGAGGGAAGGTGGAAATTGGGACACAGATCCCGCTCGGCAGCGCGGCCGGCCTTCCGCGGTCCAAGAACGGCAGCAGTAGATCGTATTCGCCAAATCCATCGGCGCGCCTGAGGAAGACGAATGTTTCCGCGGATAAAACCTCCCCAGAAACGGCCGCGGGCGTTGGACGGTTTGACAAGGATGGAAAAAACCAAAAGAAACACAAGAGACGGGATGCAAATTGCATCAAAAGCTGGTGGACTTGATGAGGCTGAGACGTTTGCCAGGCCACGCGCGCGCGGCTCTCCCGATTGCGTCACACTGCCAGCTTCTGCCCGTGTCACCTCATGCGTCGTCTCCTTTTTATCTTGTCGCTGGCCGGCGCTGGCCCTGCTGGTTGGTGGAGCCTGGGGCGGGCGCCGCTTCCGCGCATTACTGCTTACCGGGACAAGGCCCTGATGCTGGACTGGAAGCGTAAGCGTGGGAAGGATTGTGCAGGCGTCGAGCAGAGTTTGGGAAGGGATGTGCATCGGGCGGGCCGGGGCTGAGCTGGCCGCCCCTCAGGAGTGACCAATGATGCCGATTGGAACCTCAACCGAACCTGCATCCCATCACCGCCACGTGCATGGCGCCCACGACCTCTGTCCCTTTGGTCCAACTCAGACCTCCCAATCGACACGCCCGGCCATGGCAAAATCCTCCGCTTGCGCCCCATGCAGCCCTCCTGACTGCGTTACTCCGTCCGTCCATGCAGCAACACAATGCTGACCCGGCTGAGCAGGCGCCGGGAAAACGAAGACAATAACAATGCTCTTCACCGACCTGCTGAGCTTCCTCGGCCACGGCTGCCCGGGATCATCGCTGGCGAGCCGATGTTTCAAGCACATCGAACACGCGGGACGCCAACCCATGCACAGTAATAAACCAAGCCGCATTGCTAATTCCAGAAGCCTGAATATGCGGGGCCTTTAACCTTCTTGTGCATGGCCTGCCCACTGCTCCCATGCACCCCTCGCAGCCCCCGGCTCTTCCTTTCCTCTTATAAGACCGGGTCCCGGCGCCCACCCACGATCGATACTTGCTCAAACGGCCTCGGGGACAGCCAAGTAAGGTCAGTTGCGCGGGAAAACAGAAAGAAAAAAAGAAGCCACGATGCTCCTCCCGCTCGCCCTCAGCCTTGCCGCCACGGCGCTGGCCAAGACGGTGACGGTCGACTGGGAAATCAACTGGGTCAACGCCGCTCCCGATGGCTACTCGCGCCCCGTCATCGCCGTCAACGGCCAGTGGCCGCCCCCGGTCCTGGAGGCCAATGTCAACGACACCATCGTCGCCACCGTCACCAACTCGCTCGGCAACGAGACGACGTCGGTCCACTGGCACGGCATGTGGCAGCGCGGCACCCCCGAGATGGACGGCGGCTCCGGCATCACCCAGTGCGCCATCCCGCCCGGCGAGACGTTCAAGTACGAGTTCACCGCCTACCCGGCCGGCACCTTCTGGTACCACTCGCACGACATGGGCCAGTACCCGGACGGCCTGCGCGCCCCCATGATCGTCTACGACCCGGACTCGGACACCCAGCCCGACCCGGACGACCAGGTCGTGCTGACCGTCTCCGACTGGTACCGCGACCAGATGCCCGGCCTGATCCACTCCTATCTGACCACCCCCAACTTCGACGGCCGCATGCCCAACCCCAACTCGAGCCTGGTCGACAACCAGCAGTCGACCACCATCAACATCAAGCCCGGCGAGCGCAAGTACGTGCGCCTGATCAACATGTCCGCCCTCGCCACCTACTATCTGCAGTTCGGTAGGCTCCCGCTCCTGCACATGCCCCCCATCACTTGACTGACACGGCCCTCAGACTCGCACAACGTCACCGTCGTTGCGATCGACAGCGTTGACGGTAAGTCTTCTGCACCCTGCCGTGTCCCGGCTGCGCCAAGTGGCACCAACCGCGGCCACCTGCATATCCGTCCCACTTCATGTGCTGACAACCGCCATCAGTCGAGCCGCAGAGCTGGGAGGCCATTGAGATCGTGCCCGGCCAGCGCTACGACTTTTTCATCGACGGGCTGGAGGACCCGGACCGCAACTACGCATTCATCAACCAGATGGCGGTGCTGGGCCTGCAGAACCTCAACCAGCTCGTGTACGACGACGACTTCGGCACCCCGCCACCGTTCACCCTGTCGACCGCCAGCCTCGGCTCCGACTTCAACCTGGTGCCCGTCGACGAGGAGCCGCTCCTCAGCCCCGTCGACCACACCATCACCATGGAGGTCAACAACCTCAACATCGACGGCGTCGGCTACCGGTAACGCATCCCCCCCACTTCTTCCCCTCCTCTTCCTCCGTCCCTCCCTAACACAACAGCCACAGCATCACCCAAGGCCCGGACCCGTACATCTCGCCGCGCACCCCCTCCCTCTACACGGCCCTCACCACCGGCTTCAACGCCACGGACCCGGCCATCTACGGCCAGACCAACGCCTTTGTCGTCTCGGCCGGCGACGTGGTGCAGCTCGTCGTCAACAGCAACGACCTCGTCACCACCAACAACTCGGGCCGCGGCCACCCCATGCATCTGCACGGCCACGTCTTCCAGGTCGCCGGCCAGCTCGCCGACCACTGGGACGGCGACGACTCGAGCTTCCCCGCCGTGCCCATGAAGCGCGACACCACCGTGCTGTTTGCGGGGGGCAGCTTGGTCGTGCGCTTCCGCGCGGACAACCCGGGCGTGTGGATGTGTGAGTTTTTTTCCCTTCTTCTTCTTCTTCTCTCTCTCTCTCTCTCTCTCTCTCTCTCTCTTGCCGTGATGGCTGTGGTGCTGACGCATGACCTCACAGTCCACTGCCACATCGAATGGCACCTCGACGCGGGCATGGCGTCCACCATCGTCGAAGCCCCGCTCGACCTGCAGCGCGAGGACATTGTCGTTCCGCAGAACCACCTGGATTCGTGCCGCGCCATGAACCTGTCGACCTCGGGCAACTGCGCCGGGAACACGGTCAACTTGGCCGACACGGCGAGTTGCCATGAGTATGATACCGATCCGTGGGGGTGAGTGATGACCACCTTTCTTTTTTTTCCCCTCTTTGGCAAAACGAACTGGTTGCTGACGGGCGTCGATAGTGCGCTTATTACTGGTCCTGGTACGCCTGGAAACGGCACGAACTCGACCATTACGTGCTATGGCGCCGCTTGTTAGAGGGCGTCTGTTAATTGTTTAATTTATAATGTTCTATTATACGTACCGCGGTGTGTGAATTTTTATATCCTTGAATGTGCTTGTCTCGTTGACTGTAAACTTTTATCCGAGGATCATGGTGAAGAATAGATAGTTTAGTAATCAGAGCAGGGTATAAAGCACCTACCCTCATCAAGTGAATCCAATACGATCAATCTCCATCATCTGTTGCAGCACCACGGGCGGCAAATATCGTCTACGCGTAAGCAATCGAGCGAAGCGGGATCTATGAATTTTGCCCTCCACCGGAGTCAAGTAGACTTCGGTAGATTGAGTATGGACCCAAATTCGTTGCGAAATGATTCTTAGATCCAAGTTGGTCCGAGACACTTTTTAGTAGAAAACATGGTCCAAATTCCGTGATCGAGCTTCTCTTACAGGTAGATCCATATACTCCATAGCACAGTACAGTCAATTTCTTCAAACAAGATCCGGTCACTCGGCAAAAGGGGACGTCCACTCAAACGCTATGCGTCCTCCGGTGCGTCAACCCGCCCTTCCCAGCGACAGCAACCTCCTCCCTCACCACCTCACCCCCCTTCCCCTCCGCCTCCTCCTCCCCCGAAATCTCCCGCCACAACTCCCCGGCCCGCACATCCGCCGCCTCCCCATCAAACACCCTCGCCACCTCCTCCAACGAACACCCCCTCGTCTCGGGATAAAAAAAATAACACGTCGCGCCGATCCCGACCAACAACACCACATAAACGACATAATACCGCCACCCGATCCGCTCCAACGCCACCGGGTTCACCAACGTATTAAACAACACCGCCACCTGCGTCGCCGCCACCGTCACCGCCACCCCGCGCGCGCGCAGCCCAAACGGCCACACCTCGCACGGATACGCGACCAGCAGCGGCGTCCACGCCGCGTCGTACGCCGCGTAGTACAAAAACAGCACGGGCACCACCGCCGTCCCCACCGCCACGTCCCTCTCCCCGCCGCTGCTGTACGCCCCCGTCAATCCCGCCACAGCCGCGTAGCACGCCCCCATCCCCGCCGTCGACCACAGGAACAGCGGGCGCCGCCCCACGCGGTCGACCAGGTACCCCGCGGCGAAGGTGGCGCAGAGGAGGTTCCAGGCCTGCAGGCAGCCGTTGAGGAGGGTCTGGTGCCGCGGCGAGGTGATGCCCGCGGTCGAGAGGACCGCGGGCAGGTAGTAGGATATGTTGCCGACGCCGTTCCACTGGGCGAAGACGCCGAGGGTGAGGGAGATGAGGAGGCGGTGGCGGTTGCCGGGGGTGTGGAGCATGGATGCGTAAGAGGTGGTGGAGAGGGTGGGGGTGGGGGTGGGGTTGGTGGGGGTGGATGGGGGGGAGGGGGATTCGAGGGAGAGGGCGCGTTGGACTTCGGCGAGCTCGAAGGCGGCGAGGGGGGAGGTGGGGGTGCTGGTGGTGCTGGTGCTGGCGGGGAGGCCGGCGTGGTGGGTGGCGAAGAAGGCGTGGGCTTCGCTGGTGCGGCCGCGGGATGCTAGCCATCGGGGTGATTCGGGGCAGAGGAGGTAGCCGGGGAGGGCGATGAAGGGGAGGGCGACTTGTAGGAGGGAAGGGATGCGCCAGGACCAGGAGCCTGGGATGGATTGCGTGCCGAAGGTGACCCAGGCGGCGAGCATCGAACCTGGATCGACTCAGAAAATGGAGACCGACAAACAAAGAAGAAACTCACCTATATACCAGCCGCAGTTGAACATGGCCGTCAGCACGCCGCGGTGGGTGGGAAACGCGTTTTCGGTGATCAACAGCGGCGCCGTCACCATGAACCACGCGCTGACACAACCGACGAAGAAGCGGCCCAGCACAAACATGGCCACGTTCCGCGCCCCCGTCTGCAGCGCGACGCCGAGCACCAGGAACCCGTAGCCGATCACGACGCCCGGCTTGCGCCCGAAGCGATTGCCCGCCCACGCGGCGACGGGGTACTGGAAGATGGACCCGATGGACGACGCGGCGCTGATGAAGCCCAGCCATGCGCCCGTGGGGGTGTGCATGAACGAGTTCCACTGCGGCAGGGCTTGCAGCCCGTTCATCAACGAGCCGTCGTAGCCGTTGGCCGACGAGAAGAGGATCAGCGAGATGAGGCAGAAGTTGAGGCGCACCAGGTGCGGTTGCCGGTACCATGGCCCTTGGTCTTGCGGCAAGACGGCGGCGAGCTCGGCGCCCACCACCCTCGTGGCCTTTTTGCTGTCGTTGCTCTTTTGCGGAGCCATGGTGTTGGTTTCTGTGTTGGTGGTCGAGGTGGCGAGAAGTTCGAGTTAGGGGATGGCTCCTTCCGGTCGGATCCGGGGCGGGATGAGCATCAGCAGCAGCAGCAGCAGCAGCAGCGACGCTGGCGGGGGGCTATGGGATGATTGACTCCTGGTGTCAAGAGAGGCTTAAAGTCTAACTGAAGAGAGTTGTGGCAGTGATGTGACTCGTCGGGCCACCAGGTGGTCGTCAGATGAAACCCCACGGGGAAGCCTGTGCATGATTGGCCGAACCAGATGTTGGTCCGCCCTTGATAAGCTTCAGCACGCCGTCTTCGTGCTATATCCTCGCCGCTACGGGGCATTGCGCCGACTATCTGCCGAACGGTTCGCGGCGCGCCCATGAGCTCCACTTCGCCATGGCGTGCGGGCATTGATGCCGCTGGGGGCGGCGAGTGGGATCCAGAAGCGGGCCGCTGCGCCTGGCTGTGTTCGTTGCCATCCGCCGCCCCGATCCTGGCGGCGCTTCATGCGGCGAATCGGGAGAGAAACTTTCACTTCTCATCCCGCAGCCTGTTGAAACAAGCCACACAGAGCATCTGTTCGCTTCGGGAATGTATCGGCATTCCAGATCATCCTCTCGCTGAGAGTGGGCATGAGCGACTGAATAAGCTGAAGAAATTACGGAAGACGAAGCAAAGCTCAGACTCGAAATGAGAAAGCCAAATGAAACAAGATGCCGCAACTGACTCCGCCGGCCGATAAAAGTGAAGCCTCAGAGAGTGTCGTGTCTGCGTTGCATCCCCAGTGGCCATCGTTCGAAAGGCGAGACTGGAAGGATTAAGGTTGGAGGCTGAGCGGGGTCGGCCGGCCCCTCTCCTTGAATGGCCTACATCCTTCAGCTCTTCTGCAATTCTGACGCAATAAGTCAGACCGACGGGTTCCTCTGCAGTCTTGCGAAAGTAGAGACTAGAGTACGCTGTGCACTTTTCGATTTTGTTCACCCCTTCAGATTCAATCATGAAAATACTGTGCGTTTGCGAGGAGATACGAGATACTTTCATCGCAGACATCGGTAAACCAACTTCATTTCGGAGGCAATAATAGCGATGGAAACAGCAGCAGGTCGGCGAATACGATAGTTACTTTCAAAATAGCTAAGGATATGAGAAAACCGAATGAAAGACGATCCAGGCAAACTGGAACGCAATTGAGTATCGAATCTACTACAAAGGAGAAACAATTAGATATGCTCCTGGTAAAGAGGTTTGTGAATCAGCTGGATCTGCTCCCCAACTCTGTCACTCAACCTTTCCAAGTCAAAGCGCTCGACAGACCGTCCCAGAGGATTTGCGACCGCCAGCACTTTCATTACACATTTTGACAGCCTCATCGTATCCGCCAATAGTTCAAGAATCCTGTTCGATTGGGGACCCCAGCACAGATCAATCCGATCGAGCACCACATACACCGTCTCTCCACGATCAAACAGCCCAAGAATCTCAACACATACTTCTTGCAACGCCTTAATATATTTATCTTGGTTGTGGTCCGTTGTCGGAAGGTCCTTGAATCTTTGGACGGCAGCACGAAGTTGTGCATCATGCTTGTCATCTGCGAGTTGAACGAGCCTGGAACTCAGGAGCTGGAAGAGGACGATTGAGATGGTTTCGTACAGCGACCGTTTCTGTCCATTTTCTTCATTCGGGCTCAGCGCATGGAAGGCATGCATCGCTCCCCTGTCTCGTAAGCGGGTCCAAGCCTCCCACGCCAAGGGGGATATCCAACAATGCATTTTGCGTGCCTTGATGGCTTCATTGTTGAGGCCCACCAGGACTATCATAGCTGACTGATTCGACGCAGTCCAGTGATGATAGGCGCCGGCCTTCCTAATCAACACTTCGAAATCGTTCCCACTCACTTGTTGGTAAGTGTGCTTTTCCCCCAAATTCAACTCACGATGGAAAGATGTTTTATACTCGCTCAAACACTGTTTTTCGTGGTCCAAAGACCAGCTCTCCAGCCCGAGTAGTCGCTGAAACTGTGTGAGACGATTGTAGACGTTATTGTTTCGCAGCTCTGAGATTCGACGTCAGCACATCAACGATGGTTAACAAAACATTGGGGAACCTCGTACTGTCCAAACCGTCCTGGAGGTTCTTGTTTTTACGAAGAAGTTCTGGGACTTGTCAATTTTCTCGTTTCTCTTTTGGTAATACGGGTTTCACCTTTTTGAGATTCCGTGAGCTCGGCCACATTTCGATGGAGCAACGCCTCACTCGCCTTCTTCACTCTGAGTACATGAGTTTTCAAATCGTCGGACTCTTTTTGGAACTCGCCCGATTTGAATGTGGCGATAGTCCATCGATCTGTCAGTTCGTCAGCGAGGAGAGAATGTTGGAACTTTGTGTGCAAGGCTCACAAAACCCCGATCGCAAATAGAACTTGGCTGCTTTGATGGCAAAGTCAATGAACGCGATGTAGGTGTCCAGTATGTTTCTCTGAAGCTCTTTCGTAAGATGATGCTTGACCACTTTCCCATCATAGATCTGTTGGAACAGTCTGAAGCTGGAAAGTTTGTCCTGAAAACTCCCCAGGATGGTCGAGATGCGAGCATCCAGATCATTCCTGCGCGTTGCGACCTATTCAAAGACGTTTAGCCCCGTAACCCTACATCATTTGATTTCAAGCGGACTCACCCCTAATAGTATGAAGACCGTTCCTATCGCTATGTCGCCGTAAGGGGGCGCAGAAGCCCTCACTACGTCCAAGACTGGTGAGACGCCCTCCATGAATTCTTTGGCTTCAACCGCAAAACTCTGACTTCGTTTTGCCCACTTCAAGCACCCTCTTCTTGCTTTCTCATCGCGCTCTTTGGTAATGTTTTCACAGAGATCACTCAGATGAAGGATGAATTCAGAGGGCTTGTTGAACTCGTATCCTGCAAGATACGCAGACCCCACCTTTTTCTTTACCCATTCTCGAAACTTCTTCTGACGTTCCTCTACATCCTCCAGATATTTCCTGCAACGGCCTGTGAGCTTACGAAATTCTTCAGCGGTTTATATCGAACGACTCACCGCTGTTCCGCTGTAAGCGGCTGTGCTTGAGATGCCTCCTCCTCACAGCCGTCAGCGGCTGCCGACATTGGGCGTGGATCTAATGATTGAATAGTGTTGGGAGATGTTGAAATAATTTCTTCCTTGACTTGCAACAACATGGACGAATTTGTCGTTGAGTAAGGAGCGGTAGTGGCTTTTAAGTCCTCCAAAGGCTGTCAGTAAGAAAATCCGTCAAAGTGGTACCAACACTGCGATTGAGAGCATGACTGAGTGTCATCCCAAGGCTGTAGTATGGCGTCGAGATTACGACGACTGAATGCATGTCATCTTCGGGGCGTTGATGGCGTTCTTTGGCTTGCATACCAATATTGCGGTTGAGAGCATGAATGGGTGTGGTTTAATGCTGTAATATGACGTGGAGACTACGACGACTATATGCATGTCATCTGCGGGGTATTGATAGCAATTCTGCTCGGGGTCTTTGCATTCTTTGACATCTTCTACAGCTATTGGATCGGATATAGGAATGGCCTGACTTTTAGATGAGGAACGTGCATTACACGTATGAGCAGTCTATCCCTGGCCAATTAGTCCGTTCTGATCTCCTCCTCTTCTTTTTTTTTTTTTGAATCTAGATCTGCTTTCGTTTTCCTTTATCATTTGCTATTGGATCGAATATAACAAGGGTTTGACTTTTCAATAAGCAACGTGCATTGCATGCATGTATAAGCCATTCAGCCCTAACCAATCATAGCCCGCTTAATGTACTTCTTTTGGCATCTGCATGCGATTTTACTTTCCTTTTGCCCTCTGATGTAACCACATTAGCAGTCAAGAAAGTCCCTACCAACGATCTTCGTCAGAGAGAGATAGAGCGAGCTCGCTTGCACATGTGTTTTGATTTTAAGTGGTACTGAGTACTACGGCATGTGATTATTAGATGCATGAGAGTTATTTTGCCACCAGCCTGGCCAATTTCCACCATGCAGCCACTCTACTCACTAAGCACAAGGGGGCTTGTTCATTCAGCTACGCCAAATCCCGTTTTGCAGCCACCGCGTAAACGATGGAGTGACGATCGGGTTGGACTATGTGGATCTCATCGGTGGGTGGGGTGCCCGAGAAGAATCTATGCAGTTGTTTGCTATATCAGCTTCAACGATTGATCTGCAGAACGGTTCCCCAAACT
This sequence comes from Diplodia corticola, assembly GCF_001883845.1. Classification (NCBI taxonomy): domain Eukaryota; kingdom Fungi; phylum Ascomycota; class Dothideomycetes; order Botryosphaeriales; family Botryosphaeriaceae; genus Diplodia; species Diplodia corticola. The sequence goes on from NW_017971520.1 coordinate 107,035, forward strand.
CCGAAGTAGGCCTAAATTGGAACTTTGCAGAATACCGGTGGCAATGGCTGAGAAAAAGTAGTGTATTGGTCAGAACATGCATTTTCCTCTTTCGTTCTTCGGAGCTCCTTGTTTCTGGTCCGCTCGACGTTGCTTATAAAAGCACCATCTACCACGGTTTCGATCCGTCTCATGCTTCATCATCGAGAGCCATCTTTTGCAGAGGGTGACCCAGACCATGGATACCCCAATCGAGGTAAGCTCCGAACTCCTACGCACTTGCTGGTCGTCGTGTTCATTCACCGCTTCCAGGGCCATCTCGATGGAAGGCTTGCTTCACTCGAAGAAAGGTTTGCAGCCTTGGAAGCCAAGTACAAAGAACTTCGGGGAAGTACAGAGAAGGAGTTGCCATCGAGTGCTTCAATCTCCAAGGCTGAGGAAGATTCCAAGGTGCGTAGAAAGTAAACAGTTCATTTCTATCTTCTTTCGCTGCTGTCTCACATTTTGCTACATCCTAGAGCGAGAAGGCGGGGAAGGAGCCACAGCAAGAGGATGACAAGGTAATTATTGACCTATGGAATATCAGAACAACTTCAGAAGCTGACACTAGATAGCAGTCGACAGGAGAGAAGGCAGACAAACCCCCTCCCCGACGAGGAAGAGTCGTGGTCATGCGATTCGATACCGATAAAGGTGGCTACGTCGAACATCCGTTGGAGCCGCAAGACTCGGAGGACGAAGCTGCGTATGCCTACGTTCTGAGGAAATTCCCGAGCCAAGCTAGGGACGACTCCATGCGGGATTATGTGAGTGAGCTTTCAATCAACGGTCCAGAGCTTCTCAAACTGTTGAGGGAAAGACTTCGGCACTATCCGAACCATTACTTTCTGGGCGATGTTGCCGCTCTCGCAGCGCCGTATCAGCCAATCATCTTGAACTGGGACAAGCTGAAAGCTGCTTCAGTTGAAGAGTCAGGCGACGAGGAGGGCAGACTCGCTCGCTCAGATTTGAGGCTCTTGCTCGATGATCTTTCTCGAGGATCTGGGGATGAGAGACTTGACAAATACCTCCAGTCTCGCGATGCATTGAAGAAGCAGAGAAGTATCACTTTCGACAACCTGTGGACCATCTTCCCCCCAGGTACTGTTGTGTGCGGCCGCTCGTTTTGTTTCCAGCAGGACCAGCTGTTCATTGTTGAGAGCAACAGAAGACCATGGCCGCAGGATGTGAGACACAGAGGCAATCCTGCTGTCTTTGTGTTGTTGGTCTGGATATACGACTGGGATGGCAAGGCTTTCAACAGAAGGTCCTTGGAGCTACCAATTACGGCATTCGGAGGCCAAAAGCCAATCGTTTCGCTCTCCTACTATCCTCTGGAAGCCAACGAGGAGCAGCGGGCTACGATCGAAAGAGAGCTTCTCGAGCGCGGCAAGAAATTTCGCCAATGTTGTGTTGCGCCGCCAGACGAAAGGCTTTTCCAATACAAAGGACAAGCGACACTCGATCGGAAAGGTTTTCGATGGGGTTTCAGAGATCCAAGTGTAGTAGGTTTCTTAGTATACCTTCATCTGCAATGGATGGCTGACCAATACAACAGGACAGACGGGCCAGTTGGCGGTATGACGGCTACGACTCGGATGACGAGGTAGATATCCGGCCAGTACCGGAAAGGAAGACTCTGGTAATCTACCACTTGGAAAGATCAGAAAAAAAACAAGGCTAATACTCCTCCCCGTAGGTGGACAGCAAAGTCATGGTGGATTTCGAGTCTTATTACAAGTATGGTCCAGCCACTTCGCAAGTTGGTACTGTACCGGTAGGCGGCGGAAGTGAAGAGTGTGACTGCACCCCATGCCAGGACAACTCTGCTTTGAAAGAGAAGTTCAAGTCATCATTCGATGGATCTGACGGGCGAGGTGATTGGGAAGATTTGCAGTACCAGCTATGCCCTCCACGGTTGCTGGGATATGCGCTTCACGACAAGCACTGGGCCCAATTGGACGTGACCAAGATCGAAGAGATAGAGAAAGTGGGTCCAGACAATGCTTACACATCTGAACTTCACCTGGCCGGTAAAGAGGGAGGTAAAAAAGTCAAAGACTTACTGTTCCGACTGGTCAAGCAACATGGCATGGACGAAGCCGGCCAGAGCTCGGGAGGCTACAACGTGGATGATATTGTGGAGAACAAGGGGAAAGGCCTCGTCATCCTTCTCCATGGTAAGTGGTTCGAGCTAGCATGGCGTTACTTGGCTAATGGTTCACAACTTCACAGGTCCACCAGGTGTCGGAAAAACGTTGACTGGTGAGTGCTTAGTTCTTCTTGAGTAGTCAGCTCTCACAACTGATCTCTCTCTTAGCTGAAACGGTTGCGATTGCTGCCAGAAAGCCACTCCTCTTCATTGGAGTAGCTGATGTGGGCACAGATGCCTCCCGCGTCGAGGAAAACCTACAGAACATCTTTGACCTGGCCAGTACCTGGAGGGCCATCATTCTGATGTAAGACAAAAGAGAGATCCCGGAATTCCAAGAACGCTTGACCGTGCTAACAGATCAAAGTGACGAAGCCGACGTTTTCGTCCAAAGTCGGGTGGTCATTCCGGGGCCGAGCACGGGGAGCAGTGCTCTTGTCTCTGGTTTGTCATCCTAGCCTTGAGGTACGACTGAAAAGCTGACAAAAGAAGTGTTTCTTCGCGTTCTCGAGTACTACAAAGGTGAGATCTAGGGATTCGGCCATAATAACGTAGATATTGCTGCTTACATGCTGTTTATAGGCATCCTCATCCTCACAACGAATCAAATTGCTCAATTCGACATCGCGGTTCCATCCCGTATCCATCTCGCGGTCAAGTACGGAAAGCTCGACGAGACGCAGACCATCAACATATTCAAGGGCTTTCTCGATAAGTATGTCAAACTTGGTGTGGTTGCTGAGAGATCCGAAATCGAGTCGTATGTCAAGGACGATCTTAGTTCTCCCGGATTCGATTCCTTTGACGGCAGACAGATCCGTAACGTTGTGACGTCCGCTGTTGGTTTGGCTCGTGCAAATGGAGAATACCTAAGGCTGCATCATGTCAAGGATGTGGTTGCAAAGGTCAAGGCATTCAAGTACGATCTTGGTGGAAACATGATGTCTTATGAGGATACGCTGAAAAGAGCAGGGGCAGGTCGAGGTTATTGAGGTTAGTTGCCAGACACCTCCGACGATCAGCCGCAGAGTAACAGACTGAAGAAGCGCACTGATCCTGATGAACGAAGACTTTCCTTATTCAGGTAGCCCAGAAATTGCATAGCTTCCATACTCGTTGAATCACTCCATGTCTGTAGCATACCATATCCGGATGACGGTCAAACGGTTAGCAGAACCTGTTGAAGACCACTCAAGGCCGTCAAACATATCCCACAACAAGGCTCGGAGCGCACGTAGCGGCAAGTGCGCGTGCGACATGATTGGCAGTTCTACTCCTCCGGAGACAAGTCCGGTTCGGAAGGACAAGCTGGCAGTGATACGTATGCATCATTCGCCAGCCAGCCTAACGGCCCCGAAAAAAAAGCACGTGTCTCACACAGCATGAATAATTGGAGACGAAAAACTGGAGAAGAAGCATGCAAAATGGAGAGGAGGCGAACGTGTGCAGAGAGGCCGTGGCGGATGAGAAGAGGAAAAAAAAAAGAAAAAAATTGCAGCTCGGGCCAGCCTGCCGTGGCGACTCACCGACCGGTCAATAATCTGCGGTGCTGGCCAGCTGCAGATTTTGACTGTTCTATGAGCCAGCGGGCGGGCGGGGGAAGGCGGAACTTACTGGCTGGTTACTGGCGAAGAGTCGTCGTCGTCGTGCATTTCGATAGCGTTGGTGGTGGTGGTAGAATGGAGGCGCAGCAGCGCTGCTGCATGCGAAGGATGTTGACCGGTCTGTGATACGTGTCCCTGCGCAGTGAGCATTGAGCATTGATCGTCGTTTTTCAGCCCTCCATGCGATGATTGCTTTTTCTTCTTCTTTTCTCTCGCGCCCAAGAAAAGAGCGTTTGGGCAGAGAGCAAAGTCGAGGTGGAAAGCGGTGAGGGTTGAAACCGACGGATGAAGTGTTGTCGTAAGCAATGGCGAGCACACCGGTATAGAGGTGTGTCGGTCAAGAAAGGAGATGTACACCGCAACGACTACGCAGCAAATTAGTATTTGGTTCGGCGGTTGGGCAGCTGTGCATCGTGAACGAGAGAGACGTACAAGTTGAGACGAGAGTGGGGCTGTTTCAAGCTGAAGGAGAAGAAAGAGGGACGCGCGTGCGAAGATCCGGGGGGTCCTGCGTTGACCGGCCTGACAGGGCATTGACAAAGCAGCATGGGCAGTGGTCAGGAGGACGGCGATGGTGATGCGGACATGTCGTGCGACATGGGCGCTTGAGCGGGATCTCGGAAGGGTCTGAGCCAAGTCATCACCGCCCTCGCAGAAGTGATGTCACCCTCTCCAGGCGTGACATGTTTGTTCTTCACGCCCTTCTCAGATGATGCTGCATTAGCGCCACCGTGCTGGGGAGACGAGTTTCTGCAGGAACAGTGTTTCTCGAGGGGTGTCCCCTGAAGCGGACAGCCGCCCATCGGACCGAACCGAAACATGGTGGAAGAATCAGCGAAGGCGCGGCGAAAGCGCTGGAAAAATCCGCGACGTCCAAGGCTGGTCGCAGGTCTCGTGGGCGTTTCCAAAGTCCAGGGTCCTGATTGGCACGGCGCCCGGGTTCCCGCCTGTAGGCGCCGCCAAGTGGACTCAACCCCTCCCCGAGATCCTCCGACTGGAGGCCCACGCCGGCTCCGAGCGTCTCGCTTGCGTTGCAGTTGGAGGTAAGGAGCTGACGGACAACGCATACCAAGCCCGCGGCTTGCCGGGGCCAAACGCTGTTTGATCGGACGACGATCCAGTGACTCAGACTCACTTGCCCCTGGATGATCTGCAGAGGTGAAGGCCTGAGGGTGAGCAATCTGGAAAAATTGCAAAAGAGGTTAGAGGCTGGCTGCACAGCGCAGTGTGCGTCTCACGGGGCGCGGAGATGCAGATGAGGTTTCATTCTGTAGAACTAGTTCTGTTGAACCGAAAGAAAATATGGAGCTGGCCGTAGAGGAAATCCAAAATCTCTAAGCAATCTGAGGATGTCCAAATGGTATCATGGGAAGCGTCATGGGACCGAGACGTCGCACATCAATCGGTCGTGTGAGTAGCGAGTGGTGGAGGATGGCAATTACACCATCTTTCCCCGTATTAATAGAATTCGTCGGCTTTGGGCTGGAGCGCTTGCGCATCCAGGCGTCAAGCCGGTCTGGTCGTGGCGTCGTAGCACTCTTTCGAGGCATCATTCATCCCGCATCGGCGTCTCATCGAGCTGAAAATTGTCGAGTTACCGACTCCGATTTGCCGACGACAGTAGAGGAGATGAGAGTTTGAATCTCTCTGAAATAACTCCGGTCTGGGGTCGCGTCGGCGGTGGCGGGGAATTCGTCATGGTAGCAGGGCGCCGGGCCTTGCAGGGAGGAGAGGTTGGTGCAGACATCGAGTCCAGCATCAATTCAGCGGAAACGACGGGTAGGGCGAGCCTTGGGCGAGAGGTAGATGGCGCCGGCCTCCTCGGCAACGACCTCGAAGGTGATGTCGCCGGTCTTGCTGCTCTTGCCGGTGAGCGGCCTGGAATGGATGGTGCCAGCGCAGGAAGTGCCGGAAGTCGAGGAGACGGTTGAGTCGGGGCGCTTGGGGGCGGCCTTTTTGGCGGCGCGCATCTTGAAGACTTCGTAATCGCCAAGGGTGCACGAGTCGGGGCGGTTGGAGTTGCATTCGAGGGCGGCGTCGGTCAGGTCGGTCATGACGGTCGAAGCAGAGTCGACGGACCAAGAGGTGGCGTGGGTTGCGTTGGAGGCAGACGAACTGGGGCGTTCGGACCAAAGAGAGGAGGCGGAGCCCTTGGAGGAGAGGGTCGAGGAGCTCTTGGAAGAGGGTGCAGTGCTCTTCAGCGAAGAGACGGAGCTCTTGGCCGAGGGAGCAGTGGCCGGCGTCTTGGAGGGAACGGTCAGATGGGTGGAGGCGGGCGAGGTCGAGGGCTTCTTCGGCGAGGAAGCGGGCTTGGGTGAGGTGTGACGGCCAGACTGCTGCTGGGCCTTTCCGTAGAGGTTCTCCTCCTCGGCAATGCGGCGGAGGTCGTGCTGGTCGTCGGACTCGGGAGGGAAATGCAGGGTGGCAACGACGTGGGTGGTGGCTTTGGTGAAGGGCTTCGTCCATTGGCGCTCGTCCCATTGGTGGTCGGAGAAGCTGGGCCTGCGGTCTGCAGATGCAGGTGCAGGTCTGGAAGGTTTCGAGGGTCTGGACGGGGTGGTGGCCTTGGAGGCGGCTGCAGCAGCAGGCTTATGCATGGCGGTAGCCGTCATCTTGTCGGACTGGGGTTTGGTATTGGAGCGGAGTTTGGTGAACATTGTGAAATCTGGAGAAGAAAGTCGGGCTCCGGGCCATGGTGATTTATCTGGCAGGAGCGAGGACTCGTGATGTCCCAAGAGAGAACGCGGTGAAAGTCGCAAAGTGCGGCTGCTCCCCCACTGCCGCTCGGCGCAGCACAGACGTTTGGTGGCTTTCACCGCTACCTTTGGCACGACCCACGAGCTATCGATAGGACGCCGACTGTTTCGGGCAGCCTGTCGCGCGCTACGCCGCCAAAACCTGTCATCTCGCTCGGGAGCACGTGACTGCGGGTGTCTGTTTCTGCTCTGTTTCTGACGTGGCCTGGCACCCACGATCAGCTGGAGAGTCAGCCTGCGAGTTGGGCCGGTTTGGGAAGAGTCAAGCTGCGGTGCCAGCGCAACGCAGGGTCGTCATGTCGTCGCAACACTGGCTGCCCCGTCGGCAGCCCCATTGGTGCGCTGCGGCGCAGTCGACTGTTGAGGACACGTTCGACCACGTAGCAGCGCGGCGCTGGAGTCGGTTGCCCAGCGAAACGCCAGAGGAGTTGCACACCCTCACAGCCTCCCTCGCTGTCGCCAATGAGTCTTGCGAGTTGCTGCGCTGGCGCCGCACGTGAGCGGATCAACCACGGCCCGCCGGCTCAGAGGCTCCGTCCGAGATTCAAGTTCTGCGGGCGGCAGTCGCGCCCGAGGCCTCGCGCCCGAGTCCTCGCGCCGTCGCAGCGCTTGCCGCGGTTTCCTCCCAACCCGCGCGATCCGGTGCATCACATAATCTCCCGTCCCCGCTCCACGCCCACTGCAGTCCCGTCAGTCCCACTCGGTGGCCTTCCATTCTTTCCGCAAGCGCTGCCGCGGCTGTGTCCGCTCTAGCCGCTGCCGCTTTGCTTCCTGTCGCGACCACTCATCAGCACTGCTGGCCTCGACCCAAGCGCTATGCTCTTCGCAGTCGGGCCCCGCTGCGCCTTTGCATCCCACGTCGATGCCCGAGCCACGAGCCTTGCTCCGCAATAATATCCGACTCTCTTTTGTCTCCGGCTCACGCGCCAGCCTCTCGCTAACTCGGTCTCACCATGAGTTGGCTCCTCCGTTCCAAGGCATTGCGAGATTCCGATACAGCTCAACAGATCGAGCGTTTGCGCCCATCTGTGACTGGAGCCGGCATCATCCTGGCCAACCACCACAATCGACAGGCTTTCATCCGCCGCCGCATTGACAACATCCGTACCATCTCTACAATCCCCTCACTTGTTCTTGCCTTTGCTGTCGTGTGACGCTGCTTCAATGCTGCAGGGACCGAAGGCCAGTGCACACCCGACTGCACACACGCCCAGGCCCCTCACCCCTCGCACGCATTGCAACATTCCCAAAGTGGTTGCGGGGAGCTCAAACGCAACGTCATCCATGCCCGATTCAGCAGCCGCTCCACCCGGAAGCTGTTGAGCCTCGGATGGCTCCAAACAAGCTAGCAATTCTCAAACACCCTGATGGCTGTTGCCGACCTGACTCCACTGCTTGGTAAAACGGAAGAAGCGCCGACGCTTGCCAAGCGCCTTCCGGTCTCGTCCGATCCAACTTGATCCCTTCCGATCTATGGTCTTCGCGCTGTCGTGTCCCAAGCCCTTCCAGAAACTAGCCATGGAACCCTTCGACGCTACTATCACTTGGCCGTAGCCTCGCTCCTTTGCTGTTTCAAACAACCCCCGAGGTCATGCGAGCACCAACCAGACGCTCGTTATCAGTAGCCTCGCCATGTTTCCATCCAAAGCGACTTCACCCCAAGGGTCACCCCTGAGGCGAGAAGCGCAAACGCTTCAATCTTGTCGGATAGTGCCGTTGCTCCACTGCTTTTACCACCCGTTTGTATTCTGCCGCAGCCAACATCCCCGGATCGTCCGTCCACCCGGCGCGTAGGTAGCGATGGCGCACTAACTCGATTCATCCTTTACTCTTTCTACCCGCCGGCCCTTTCTCTTCTCCGACCGGTAGACGTCCCACCCGTAGCCGGCCTTGGGCTCTGCAAAAGTCTGCCGTTTTTCTTGCCTGCTTATTCCCGACCGTGACGCCCTCGTCCCCGGCCCCCGTCCCGCAAGGCGCTCATGCATCAGACCCCCCCGGTTGTGCTGACCTTGTGAGCTGCCGAATGACATGACCGGGGATTTGGGTACTTGGGTATTCAGGCATTTTGCTACCTCTTCTTCTTTTTTCCAATACGTTGTGACAGCGAGAAGAGCACCAGCCGATGGCCATCGGTAATAGCCCAAGGGGCGAGCGAGCACCGGCAACTACAAAAGGACGAAGGCGAGCGCGGGGCCAGAAGTACACAGGCTCAAATGACCACAGGCCGCTTGCGACTGCGAGAGCACTGGCGATAGCGCGAGCCCGAGACGGCGGCCCCGGCCAAAGGTCACCAGAGAAAGCCCGAGGCCCGGTGAATGAGGCTGATTGACGCCCACCAGCCGTGCGTGACTGCGAGAGCGACAGGCCGAGAAAGCGACCTCGACTGACCGTCACCAACGAAAGCGCGAGCATGAGGCCCGGCGACAGCGAGAACACAGTGAGAAGACCAGCGATGTGCCTTATCATTAAAGTTGTCGCGCAGTCGCAGTCGTCGGTGACTATCACTCAGGCATCCCGGCACTCAGGTTGTACCCAGGCTTCCAGGCGGCACCCAGGCTCCCAGGCACTCTGGCTGTACTCAAGCACTCTGGCGGTACTCAGGAACTCAGAAACAACTCAAACCAGTCTGTGGACGGGTAACATCCTGAAAATGTTAGGATCATACGAAAAAAAAAAAAACATGCGTAGATGAAAAATGTCACGACGGAATTCTCGTCATACACAACTAAATCCGACACTGACTTTGCCCCTCCTGCCTTCAGCTTCACCCATCAGCCGACTCCCTCGCGCACCAAACAAGACACCGAACCTCGTGTCCAATTTTACCAATTGACTGAGCTCGCCGAGGCCGCGGACGCATCTCACCAGCCGGGTTCACGAAGCCTTCCAATGACCCGGAAGACAGCGCTTACCACAGCGGAAGGTGGGACACCATCTGGCGGTCCAATGATGCAAAGGCAAGTGCAGAGTGGTGGCAGCTTCCCTTTGTGCAGACGGCAAACGACGTCACCCTTTCGAACTCAACACTCCCCAACGTCATCGAGCCCTCGGGCTGGAAATCCGGGCTCAAGTAGGTAAACCATTCTCGAACGGCCGACGTGTAGCGGAGTTGGTTGAAGCGCGCGAACCCCCGCCTCGCCGAACCAGAACGGGCCGTCGTCCTCCCTGTGGTGGTGGCGAGATCAGCCTGCAGACAACGACGACGGGCCTCCGCTCGACAGCCTGTTGCCATCCCGCCGCCCGCTGCCTCCATGCCACCGGAGGCTATCGTGGCTTCCATCCTGCTCGTGGATAGGTGCACCCTCTTCAATTCATGGCATGGCGCCACCGGCCTGCCTTTTCGGGTAGTCGCAGCTGCCTCCCGCGAAGTCGTCGTGGTGGTTAGTAGGTAGCCGTGCGTGACTCCAACTTAACGATAAAGCATTAGATTCGAGAAAGCATCCAGAACCAAGTGCGTCCTCATGTGACCTTCTGCGATCATCATCAAACCAATAAATAATGTCTCAACCGCTGCTGGTAACTTTGCGATGAATAGCCAGTCTTTTCCCACCTGACCTGATTTCTACCTAAACACTACGTAGCTACTTGGAAAGAGGGCCAAATTTCACTTGCTCTGCACTGTCTCCGCTCCTTCATCAGCGGTGTAGAACTCGACATACCACAGCGATTACTCGTCCTATCCACCAAATAGCATCCATTCCCGCTGGACAATACCTTAGAGAGCATATCTAAAGTGCGGATTTTCCATCTGTAACAAAGTCAGCGCAAATGCAGGAAACTACACTCTCAAAACCTACATCAGTCAAGTCCGACAGCCCCTGCTCAATGCTTTCTCCACTCGCATCGCCACCGTATGGTAGACCATGAACCCTATCACGCTACAACAGCATCTGTCAGCATGACTGAACACAACTCACGTCAACATCACCACTCACCCTTGCATTCTCCCTCCTACACACCACCCAATACGCCCCCAAAACCCCCGCCTGCACCGCAAAACACACAATCATGGCCACAAACCCGGACCGATACCTCGGCGCCTCCTCCGCGAAAAACAGCTGCGGTCCCACCACATTCCCCACGCAATACGCGACAAACAACCCCGCCGTGACGACCCCCTTCTTCGTCCGCCCCGCCACATTCGCCTGTATCAGCCCCAAACTAAGCACGTACGTCGCGCTGAACCCCGGCAGCAAATAGTACCCGATCAACCGCCCATACTTGCTCTTCCCACCCTCTCCCCCTTCCGGAATCGCATACATCATGACCGTCCCCGCCAGCGCGACGCCGATCCCACCCAGCATGAGCGCGATGCGCGCACCACCACCAGCACCACCACTCCTCGACTTGGTGGTGGTGGTCGTATACCGCCCCGCCAGCCACCCGCTCACCAACAGCGCCACGATCTGCACCCCACCCGACGGCATCCCCAACAGCGTCGTCCCCAGCTTGTCGAACCCAAACCCTTCGACGATCAGCGGCCCGAACGCCACCACCCCGCCATTCGGCACGTTCGACGCGACCGTAAACGCGACGAGCAGCCACGACTTGACGTCGCGCGCGGCCTCGAGCGCCTGGTGGGGTCTGAACACGCGCGTGTCGAGCTGGCCGCCATCAGTGTTCGCCGCGACGACGAGGCGCGCGACGGCGATGCGCCGCTCGCGCGGGGTGAGGAAGCGGGATGCGGAGGCGGGGTTGGGGGCGGCGAGGAGGGTGAAGACGAGCGACCAGGTGACGGTGAGGGCGCCGAAGATGAGGAAGGGGAACTTCCAGGCGGGGAGGAGGGCGCGCGTGATGTGCCCGATGGCGTAGGCGATGGGGCCGCCGAGGATTTGGGCGGCGCCGTTCATGGAGAACCAGAGGGATGTGCGGAGGGGTTGTTCGGATCTGTGCGAGGGAGGGGGGGTTAGTGGGGTGGTGAGGGTGGTGGGGGTTGGATGGGTGGATGGATGGACGTACCGCTTGTAGAACATGCTTGTGAGGAGCACGAAACAGGGACTCACGCCGGCTTCCAGTGCGCCGAGGAGGAAGCGGGTTGTCATGAGACTGGCAAAGTCATCGGCAGCCGCCATGCACAAGAGGACGGTGCCCCAAAGACCACTGGGAGAGGTTAGTTTGGTGCTTCTTTGTAGCAGGTGAGCTTACATGATGACGCCGCAGACTCTGGTGATGTGGAACCGCTGGAAAAGGTAGTTTAGAGGGAACTCGGCAACGAGGTAGCCGATGTAGAAAATGGTTGTCAGCCAAGAATACTGGCTTCCGTATAGACCGACATCTTGCCGCATGCCCCACAACGCCGAGTATGAAATGCAAGACTTGTCGAGGAATTGGATGAGGTAGGTGATCATGAGCTTGGTTACTGTCAGTGGTGTGCGGTATTCGGGCAGGGAAAAAAAGACTGACCAGAGGCATGAGGTGGAGATCGATCTTCCGTCGCACTGCCCTCTCCTCTTCTTCAGTGTAGTTTTCGACTTCTCCCACTTGAATGTCATCGGGAAGATGCTTGCTATCTTGTTGTGTGGTAGGGTCTGAAGACTTTTCCGTCTTGGTCTCCATGTTTGCAGGAGGTTCAAGGATCACCAGTAACAGGCTGAGCGGACGAACAAGGCTGCGGGCACTGTGAGAATGATAGACTGGGAAAAAAGAGATTGCGACTCGACTATTAAGCATTGAGCCAGGAAACCGTCAACATATTGATGGTGCGGCCTTATCGCAGACATGCCGAGGACAGGTTGGGGGTGGATGGGGGGTGGATGGGATGGATGGTGTCTATTGGGTCGAGCGAACAGGGGTATCGGATGCGGCCCGGCCGATGTCCCTGTAGGTAGGCCGGCGACCACTTTACGACCAGGTATTACACGCACAAATTAGCCTTGACGTATAACAGGACGGCCACCCCTCATTTTTCTCCATCATCCAGACCTTCTCAAAAATGACCGAATCCAAGCTTCTCAGTGGCGAGTCCAAGCTTTCCCCCGAGGTAGCTGGGCTCATCTGCCAAGCCATTGACGATGCGAGCGACGAGCTGCGACGTCTCAATCTCGAGGTAAGTATTGTTCAGCAAGGGCGTGGACACGGCATTAATGGCGTCGAACAGATCTACAACAACCCGGAGACCAAATACGAAGAGTTCAAGGCATTCAAGCTACTGACGACCTGGTTCGAAAACCAAGGCTGGACGGTAAAGCGCTCGGTCTATGACATTGAAACAGCATTCGAGGCCCGCTTCAGCGTCGGCCAAGGCGGCCGGACCATAGCCTACAATGCCGAATACGGTAAGCCCATTTTTGGTTTTGAACAGTGGGCGACGAGATGATTCAGCTACCCAACATGGGTGTGGAGATTGTATAGTCATTATACTACTTGTGAAGAGAGATGATTTTAGCATGTACATGTTTCATCGCCTATGTATAACCCTTTTCTTACTCTTTCGTTACTCACTAGGCGTCGCACTCACCCACTCACACTTATTAACCCTTTCCTTACTCTCTTTGGTTACCCACTTACTTACTCACTATCCCGTTTTACTCTTTCGTCGCCCATATAACGCTTTTCTTACTCTGTCGTCAACCACTCACACTTACTAACCCTTTTCTTACTCTCCTTCGTCACCAACTCACTCACTAACCTTTTCTTACTCCTTTGTCACCTACTGGGCGTCGCACTCACTTAGCGTCTTTCGTCACCCACTCACTGACCATTCTCCCACTCAGACGCGCTCCCCAAAATCGGCCACGCCTGCGGCCACAACCTCATCGCCACCAGCACGCTCGCCTCGGCGCTCGGCACGGCGGCAGGGCTGCGCCACACGCAAACCGCCGGCACGGTCCTCGTGGTCGGCACGCCGGCCGAAGAGACGGGCGGCGGCAAGTACTACATGGCGCAACGGGGATGCTGGGCCGACGCGTCGGCGTGCCTGATGACGCACGCGATGCCCGACTTCTCGACGCCCGTGTGCGTGACCAAGGCGTCGTGGAAGTTCCGGGCCTTCTTCCGCGGGAAGGCGGCGCACGCGGCGGCGGCGCCGTGGGAGGGGCGCAACGCGTGCGACGCCATCGTGGGGGCGTACGAAGGGATCGCGCGGCTGCGGCAGCACCTGGACCGGCGGGCGGCGGAGAGCGTGCAGGGGGTGATTCTGTCGGCGGGGGAGGCGCCCAACGTGGTGCCCGAGTTCGCCGAGGGGACGTTCAGCATCCGGGCGCGCGACGCGGGCGGGCTGCGGGCGCTGCGGGAGCGCGTGGTGCCCGTGTTTGAGGGCGCGGCGGCGGCGGCGGGCTGCGCGGTCGAGCTGCGGTGGGACGCGCTGTACGAGGACGTCGTGACCAACGAGGCGCTGGCGGGCAGGTACCGCGAGCACATGGTGCGGCGGCTGGGCATGGCGCCCGCGGACATGGTGCCGGTCGACGAGGCGAGGGGCCGGTACGAGCAGGATGGCAGTTCGGACATGGGCAACGTCACGTACCTGTGTCCCGGCATCCAGCCCATGTTCCGCATCGACGCGGGCGGCCCGCCGCACACGCCTGCGTTCCGGGAGGCGGCGGGCACCGAGTTTGCGCACGGCGAGGCGCTGCGGGCAGGCAAGGCGAATGCGCTGGTCGGGTTCGAGGTCGTGAGCGATGGCGACTTTTATAGCGTGGTGCGCGACGAGTGGGAGGCGGCCATGGAGCGCGCGGGTAGGAGGTAGGTAGACAGACGGCCAGTGGGGTGCGGGTGCATGTAGGTACCTGGCTACTTGGCGGCGCTGATGGGGGCGCTGCACAAAGAGGCGGAAAGCGTGTGTGTGTTCTCTATCCGTAACTGGGCTCGGAAGAGAGGCAGGCATAGCAGGCATAGCTACACAATACTGCTAATGCCAAGGCGCTAGTGCACGGTCCGTGGGCCGGCTGCCATGATGATAAAACCGACCGCGTTTCCTCCACACTCTCTCTCCCCCCACTTGTCGTCGCCAGTGACGCCCGCCATGTCCGACGCGAATTTCCAGCGGTCAGTGCCACAAGCCCCGTCTCGAAAAACACGTCGCTGACAGCGGGGCCTTGTCCAGCTCTCTTGCCGCGTGCTTGAGGTGTCGCCGGTTGAAGTGCGTCCATCCAGCCTACTTCCGGGTCGGAGGATTGTGGCTGACCGCTAGGAACCAGAGTCAAATGTGCGGGGCCGGCCAGCATCCCGTGTCCGCGGTTCGTTGTAGATCGTCGTTGCTGGGCCAGCAGTTGGCTGACATGATTGGCACCAAGGTGCAAGAGTAATGGAGCAGACTGTCAGTTTGTGCAGCCGCGAGCCATCACCCGGCCCGCCACCGGCGCTCCCGATGCGCCGCTCCAACACCAGGACAGGAGTGATGATAATGATGATGACCACGACCGGTGCAGATCGGAGCGTCTGGATAGGCTTGAAGGTCAGCTTGCCCGCCTCACCGACGTTGTAGAGGGCATGCGAGGCGATCTCACGGCCGGCTTGACCGCGGCTCGCCCCACTGATCGCCCAAACACCAATCTCAATCCACCCGTCGCCCACGGCAATCTTGTTACTAGAGGAGTCATCACTGAAGAGGAATGCGTCCGGTCGTTTGAGACGTCAGCCTGCCTCGCTTCCCACACATGGGTGACCGCTGTTTCTGACCGCGACGTGGTTGCAGGTTCCTTTCCCAGTGCGAAGATACCATAGCCATCTTCGATGGCATTCCCCACAATCTGGATGCCGTCCGCCAGGAGCCCATCCTTCTGGCCGTCGTGTGCGCCGTTGGAGCCCGCGCATTGGATCCCGACTCGGACATGCATCAGAAATGTCTTGCTGAAACAAAATCCCTGACGTCGGCGATCGCATTCGGCCCGCCGCCTACCCTGTTTGCACTGAGGGGCATCATGCTGTTGTGCGCATGGTATCATCACGAGCGCCTGTGGGGTACCGTCATCACCACCGCCTACGGAATGGGCCTGCACCAAGACGCGCTGCGCCTGTCCAAGGAAGCAGAGACGATGAATCAGGATCAGATCGAGAGGGCCAGGACCTGGCTGTCCATTCTGACCTATGAGCTCATGTAACGTGCCCATTATTTTGGTCGGATTTGTTAGCATCTCTTCTGATGTCCAGCTCAGGGCCAATACAAGCCGTCCGTACCTGATCGGGGACAGTCAACGCTACATGGAGCTAGCCCAGGGCCTTGTCCAGTCGCACCATAGTAGACCCGTCGATCAACGCCTCATGGCGTACCTCGAGCTGTTCAAGATCGTAGGTAAGCAAGCTCCGATATCAACCACTCGGAAAGCAGCTGACACGCGGGCGGGCAGTCAAGTGCAAGAACAATGTGCTCGCCGACTTGTCGCCTGGCCAGCAGCAGCTCGATCTCATATCGCTCAACAGCTCGCTGGAATTCTGGTTCTACCGGGTGTTCAACGACTTGATCGACCCCCATTACCAGACCTTTTCGAAACCGCAGGACCGCAATAGGCTGGTGATACCTTATACATTTGCTCGAATGTGCGTCTGCGATCGTGAGACGATGGGTTGCTGACGAGTGCACAGGTGGGCCAACGGCCGTGTAGTCGATGCCGGCATTTTGACCGACGAGATAATCGGCACTCCCGGGCACTACTTGGTAGAAGCGGTCAACAATGCCGTCGAGTCCGCCTTTCTCTTGCTGGACACTGCATTCGATTCCCAGGCTCTGGCTCGCAGCCTGCGCTACACCATAGTAAGAGGGACATGTGCTTGGGCACGCATGCTGCTACTAACAAAAAGTGTCCAGGATTACTCGAGCATGACGCTGACTGCCGCGCTTTCGTTCCTGAGTCGGGTCGTGGCGTTGCGGCAAGCCACTGGATTCGCAGTTGACGTGCAACGCGTCGTCCGAGCTCTGGAAAGAGCGAGGGACGTGTTTGAGAAGGCGCGTGCGTTTTCTCACGCAGAGTGGACGCGGGGTCTGATTGGCGAGTGCATCTCGGCGTCTTAATGCTGCTAAGATATGGGTAGTTTCGTGGCGCCGGGTACCTACGCGTACAAGGTCGAATGCCAATTAAGCAACACGAGGTGCGATTCGGACATGATGGGTGCAGATTGCTCTTTTTCCCGTGTCACCGTCGAGTAGGTATGTTTTTGCTTTGGATCGCTTCCGACACGCAGCATGCAACACAGGCCGATGGTCGCGACAGGGGACAGTGCTTTCCAGATAGGCGACGATCGGAGGAGGTTCCGGCATACCGCGGTCCCGCGGTCAATTCTTCGTGGATCGGAAATTGAGTGGCGGCTAGGTGCGGGCGATGCTGGATCGGGAGAGCAGGAGATGGTGGAGGTTTCCCGGACCCACCGGTCGGCTTCTCTCATGGGAGGGCCTGCCACGTGAAATGGGGATGTGTGCGAGGCGGCGCCGCAAAGGAGGCCGGTCCCAGGGATTGTCGGGGGGACATGACTAAAAACCAATAAGTGGTCTTGCTAGATGTAGATTAACTCAGGGCGCAATCTGCATCTCGACAGGCGCTAGAAGCTTATCGGGCGCTGGCCCATGCCCCCCTTGGGACGAGTGTGGCCGCGGGGAAGCGGGAGGCCGAGCTGCGCGATCCTTTTCTCCTGGCCCGTTGCTTTTCGCATTGAAAAACATGTGCACTCCTTCTTCCTCTTCCTCTTCTTTCTCACTTTTCTGGTCGAATTAGAGCGCGCGCGCGAGAGAGAGGACAATCTCCACGGTCGCCGGAAACCAGCAGCAAAAAAACCAGGCAAGAGCATCGGCCGCATCTTCCTTCCCCCTTCGTCGACCGCACCGCACGAGCTCCTCCCAAGGCCACCAGCGCCCGGTGCAGCAGCAGCAACAACAACAGCAATGACTTCCCTCTTCTCCTGCTTCGGCCCGCGCAAGCCCGCGACGCCGGCCGTCGACGAGAACGGCAACGAAATCTCTCCCAACGAAAAGCCCGGGTCCTCGCACACCACTCCCAGCGCCCCCGCGGCGCCGCAACGGCCGGCATGGGAAGCGCTCCTGCCCAAGCCGGCGGCGGACGCGGCGCTCGGCGCGGCCATCTCGTCCGTGTTTGACAGCATCGACGCGTACGTCGAAAAATACTACCGCGACAAGACGTCCGAGGACCTGGACGCCACGCACGAGGCCTGCCTGATGCTGGTCGGCACGCCGCACCTGCCGTCGTCGCTCATCGACCTGCTGCAGAGCAACCGCCCCAACCCGCTCGTGTGCCGCCCGACGGCGCTGATCAAGCACAGCATCGCCTACATGGTCCAGCAGGCCATGACCATGGACGAGGGCGGCCGCAACTCGCTGCTGCCGCCGTGGATGACGAGCCTGCCGCAGGCCCTCAAGGGCGCCGAGCACGACGACGAGGCCGGTGAGTGAAAAGCTGACATCCCTTCTTCTTCTCCCCCACGGGCGTCCTCCGCTAAACAAACACTCGACACTCCCAGCCTTCTCCGAAGCCTTCGCCCACTGGCGCGTCCTCACCGCGCACCTGCAGCCCCCCAACGCGACGACGACGAACCCGCTGGCCAAGCAGTCGCGCACGCAGGCCACGCGCGCCATCGCCGACCGCATCACGGGCGCCTTCTCCCCCTGGGAATCCTTCCCCGGCAGCCCCGAGCAGCGCGCCGACCTCGTCGCCATCTGCGACGAGGCCGCCGCCGCGGGCGCCCTCGTCTTCGCCCAGCCCGCCGCCTTCGCCTTCGTCTGGACCCCGCAGAATTTGGGTTTGGATGAGGAGCCGCGCAAGGTGGCGGTGGTGAAGCCGGGCGTCGTCAAGACGTGTGTGGGTGGGGATGGCGCGATGGAGAGGAAGGGCGAGGAGGTGGTGGTGGTGCATGCGAGGCACGTTCCTTTGACGTTTCCGGAGGGGTTTGTGGCGCAGTGAGGTGGGTGGTGGTGAGTGAGTGAGTGAGTGGGTGAGTGTTGATGTTTTGATGTTTTGATTGGAGAGGAGGGATAATGGATGGATATGATTGGAGTTTACGGTTTTGAATTTTTCCTTTTCTTTTCCGGGACTATTATCTTTTTCCTGCGATAAGAGGGGGGGTTTCATGGCTTCTCTTGCTTGCCCCGACCCCCTTGGAAATTTGAGATACCATTGGGAAACTTTTTTTTCTTTTCTTTCTTCATGTTTTCCCTTTCTTTTCCCGCGTCGGCATGTTTTGGGATGATGTCGTGTCGCTGTCATTGTATATGCATGTATAAAATCAAGAACCGTCAAAATATGAAAAGGCATGTATTTACCACGTTCCAGCATTCGTCTCTTTGTCAGCTGAAGGATTTCTCGTCATGGCCTCTGCGGATCTCGGTGCTGTCTTCTCGACGAGCTTCCACGTTGCCGGTGCGGAAAACGCAAATCAGCCCGACATCCACCTCCACTGCGGACCAGATGCCACAATTACAAGACACCCGGGTTCTGTCCGTTTCATGCAAGATGGTCGAAACGCGAACGGTACGAATGACACTGGCGACGATGGTGATCGGTGTCGATGCACCTGGCGCCCGCCGCCCCCGCCGCCCACCCGCACCGTCTTGTCGTCGTCGTAGCCGCCGGCACGCACCGGCCGGCACTGCACTTGCGTCCATCGAGACCGTCCCACCTCGAGCGGGACGGGACGGTACGGTGAAGACGAACGACGAGCGAACGAAGCACACCGTACGGCCGCGCCACGCACAGCAGCGCGCGGTTTCCCAGCGGTCGTCGGTCGCCGAACACGCGGTCGCCGGTAGAATCAGATGCAGGCGCTGACTCGATTTGGTTTGGTGGGGCAGGCAGGCAGAGCGCGAGGTTGTATGTACGTACGTACAAGATCAGCGTCCGGTATACAGGCTAGCTGATATGCGGGCTCGGTTTGAGGTCCGGCTTTGGCCTTTGGGACGGCGGCGATGTGCTGGTCTGTGGCCTGTGTTGTAGTGGGTTTGTAGGTATCATGTCGTGGTGGTCAGAGCGAGCGATCGAGCGAGGTCAGCCGGGATAGGCAGAGCGTGGTGCATGGGTGTCGTCGTGGCCGGCCCCAGGCTTGCGGGCTGAGCCGTGACTTGCAGGACAGGATGCGGGCAACTGCGAAGATCGTGGCCAGGATCTGGGGGATGATGTTTGCCGACGAGGATGAGAGAGGCTCTGGACTCGGTGGGCGGGGTGGGGTTGGGTGATGGATGTTCTTCTACGAGGGACATGACGAGCCGAGGTGGCCAGTCATTGACGGTTGCCGTTTTTCGGCTTGCATCGATGTTTGCTGTGTGGATGGCCGAGAGGAAAAGGGTTTCGCGGGATCGGGTTGGCCAAGAAAGGCGATGTCAAGTTAAAGATGGAGGACAAAGGCATATGTCTGATTGCGCAGGTTCATAGCCTGAGGATCAGCATCAATGCTGCTGGAAATGGTTATACTGTGCCCACTTGAACTGTTGCACTTGGGGTTTGGAAACCGCATGCAGCTCGGGCTGTGGAGAAGTTGTGTTACCAAGTAAGACTCTCCAACCAAGCTAGCGAAAATAGCCCGGACAAGGGATCGTTCCGGAGGGAAGTAGCTGGGAGGGAGAAAGATGATTACGAGAAATCGAAGAGTTTTTCCGCATGTTGTTTCTTTCCTTTGTCCAGCGAAAAGGTGGTCTACTCCGCCCGTCTACAAGCCTCACGGGAGGCGGCTAACTCTAGCATATAAGTAGACGTGAACACAATCATCATCCTCCAAAGGGCCTACGGTATGAGTCTTTGAGTACATGCTATAGGTAGACTTAGCCTAATTTGGTCTTCTGTTCTGGGTATGTTCCATGTGCGGCTATCACAACGACTCCTTCGAGGAGCTGAGGTTGACCGACTACCCCGGTACTACCTCCAGTCAGACCGAGAAGGGTCAAGAAACGACCCTTATACTTAAGCTTACCAGACTGGCTCTAAGTAATTAGTTAGATCTCCCGTAACTTAGATATAGACGATCTACTAAATCGTATCGAAATCTCCTTTAGGGCCTAATACTATCATGGGGCCGTTATCGACGCCAAACATGTCTAACCTGCGCCATCTAAGATTATCCTACTATAAAGAGCCGTTCGTGCTTATAATAACGCTCGCAAACCACCGCGCCGTATTATAGTATAGCTATCTATGCCTTATTAGAAAACCGTTAGTGATAGGAATATCAGCAAGGTGGCGTACGCGGTGGTAGTCTATACAACACAAGGTTAGTATGTGCCGAATGTGCTCACATTGCGGAAACTAGGCGAGACAGGGCTTCGTTCTTCTCGCCTGAGTTGCCATCTGCTCGTTCTGCGGCACGGCTGCCGGCATGATCCGAATTCCGAAATTTTGCTTGTCTCAGTTCCTGCTGACCCTTGCTGTCTGCTGTTTCGCGTCGCATTTACGGCTCGAAGGGGGAAGGCTTTATAAGACTCGCCGGCCTTCACCAGCAGGTTGCTGGCCTTCTTTCTCATGTACCCACCGGACCCCTTGACCGGTCGCGCAAGTGTTCAAGCGCGATTTTCGACAAGTCTCAGCCCTTGGACGGGATGATGGTTCGCGAGGCCGCCCGGCAGTCCGTGGCGGCGTGCCTTGGGGTCGCCCTTGTAATAATATCGCACCGCCCCTATTCGCCGCCGCCTGCTGCTGCCCGCCTTGCTTATCATAATCAACCACGACACCACCCTCACGATACGCCCAGATCTGATCCTGCTACAGTAAGCGCGCGATCTACCTAGACAATTGTCGGGTGATTGACCTGGGTTTGGAAGACTTGGTCCTCGTCAAGAGTAATGTTTATCTCACAAGTTAGACGCAATGCTGATTCGGCGCGTAACAGTGCCAAAGGGTAGTTAAACTACTACCCACACCTTAGTATTTATGTTTAAGAATATAATTGTATAAGAGTAAAGAATACATCGAGGTGCTGTGGTCTGACCCCTGAGATAAAGCAAGTGAAGTTTCGAGATGAAGCGTGGTCAGGCCAAGGAGATGTGTGGGGATTTGGAGCAGCGGGGGATCAGCTTGGGGGTGGTAGGGTCTCACTCGACACAAGGTGTTTAGGTTTTCTTCAAACCCTCGTGTTAGGCTTTTCGCTTGGCTTTGACTTGGCAGCATCGCCGGGTCTGCAACAGGCGCGATCCACTGACGATCCTCAGCCGCCAAGCTCCGCCGAACAAGCCCACCACCTCTCCCTTGCACCATCACCTCCATCGCGCTGCATCGGTCAACGACTCGGCCTGGTGCCCCCTGAGTGCGCGGCCCCCACAGCCGCGTCGCACACGTCTGACGCGACGATTGGTGCGGGTGCCCGACCCTGCCCAAGGGCTTACCACGTGTCTATAACTGGACATGCAATGGGCCGGATTAGTGACGGGTAGATCAATGCTTACGCCTCCACCCCAGCCTGCAGGTCCAGCGTCAGTCGGCGTCATCTTCGCCACCGCTCCGTCTTAGGCCCCCGATGGACACGCTTGCGACCCCAATCCAGCCATGCCCCCCGGCAATCATCCATCCGTTTTTGCTCGCCCTCTGCACGCCGTTTGCTGATCGCCTACACTCGGTGCGGCCCGCAATCCCCGCGTCTGTCGCCTCTGTTCGTCTGTTCGTCTGTTCTCCCGCCCTCCCCACCACCACCGCCTTGCAACCCTCTCGGAATCTGCCTTGCGCCCAGCCTCTGTGTAGCCCGACAGTCCTGACTCAGCTTCGTATCACTCTGAGCCTGAAGTTTCTCCACGATGCAGTCGCAAGGAACCCCTGCAAACAATCTGGATACGAAGACGGTCGAGTCCCTCATCGTCTCCGTTGAGTCGTCGCCAGACATGCGCTGGGCTCCGGGGCAGAATGGCGGCGGAGCACTTGCCACCGTGCCAATTCCAGGCTGAAATCACACACCTGAAGCGGTGTGACAATCCCATGCCGTTCTTGTTCGAGGGGTTTTTGGATCAATGGGACGTCGATCGCACAGCAGGAACGTGGCGCATGTGGTGAAAAGTCTGGTCGTAAGATTGCGCCGTCCGTGGCATGACGAGGTAAATAATAAAGCGAGCCTGCTCCGCCCCATCCCTCATACGCGTCCTGCTTCAAACGTCATGGACTGAGGACCGAGCTACAGGCAGCTGTCACGTCATCGCTAACCCTGTCGAGTCCCCGCTTCTTCACTCATATCCTTATCGCCCCTGTCCGAGTCCAGATCCGCCGGGCTCCGAAACCTTGGACCGGCCGCGAACACTCGCTGCGTGCGGCAGCCACAAATTCAAGACGCCGCGAATCAGTCACCCTGCTTGCCCGCTGATGCCCCTGCACGCTGACGCTGCTGGAATCCTTAACATTCTCCCGCTCTCCATTCCCTTTGTCCCCCCGTCCTCCTCGCCACGAGCATGGTCACTGTTTTCCCTTGGACAACACCGAAACAGCAACCCACCATGTCACCCTCAATCCAACCCGTGTGGGCCCGGAGCCGGCGATCCTTTTTCTTTTATCTTACCTGCGCCTTCGTCCTTGTCGCCGTCCTGTTCGCCTTCTCCGGCACCTTTCCTCGGCGCTTAGCTGAACCCGAGAGCCACCCAAAACCCGCATCATCCAAGCCATACTGGAACCAAGGGACCACGACATGGCGATTCGACCCCGCCCGCGACGCCAGAAATCTCGGCCTGTCCGACGAACAATGTGACATTGCTTTCCCGGACCTCTACACTGAAGTCTACCGTGCCCGTGACCATCTCGGCCTGAATTCCGTCAAGCAGATCCAGGTCCAAATCTACTCGGAGCGGAAACCCTGGGCCCATGCCCAGATCCATGTCCTCATCCACTCGGGACAGGTGCGTCAAAGTCGAGCCAGCGCGCCAGTCGTTTTTCACTCTGACCATACCGCAGTTGTACATTGTCGACGAAATGAAAGGCGCATCCAACCGCGCCCGCGCTCTCGCCGGCCTCGCCAACCTCTACCGCGCCATCACCGCCCTCGACGACCCCAGCACCATTCCAAACGTCGAGTTCATCCTCGACCTCGAGGACACGCCGACCCTCGACGCACCCAAGGACCGCATCGTCTGGGGCTGGAACCGGCCAAAGTCTAATCTCAACACCTGGGTCGCTCCCGACTTTGACGGCTGGGCCGTAAGTCTTGCCGCACCACTGATAATCCACCCAACCCCACCGCTAATCAACCCTAACCCGTCCAGTTCCCCAACCCGGATCTCGGCTCCTACATCTCCTTCCGCGACCGCATCCAATACACCGAGCAGCCCTTCGTCACCAAGATCCCCAAAGCCGTCTGGCGCGGCGCCAACAACAACCAAGTCCGCGAAGCCCTCCTCTCCGTCGTCGAAGCCTCCGAGGCCCACCAATCCAGCTCCCTCTCCTCCTCCACCTCCGCCCAATCCACCGGCAGCGGCAGCAGCAGCAGCACGCTCGACGAATCCTGGGCCGACGTCCGCAAGATGAGCGAGCACCGCATGCACATGGCCGAGTTCTGCAAGTACATGTTCCCGATCCACACCGAGGGCGTCGCCTGGAGCGGGCGGCTGCGCTACCTGCAAAACTGCGAGTCCGTCCCCATCATCCACCAGCCGCTGCAGCACCAGGCCCACTACTACGACCTGCTCGCCGCCGACGGGCCGCACCAGAACTACATCGCCGTCCGCAACGACTTTGCCGACCTCGAGGAGAAGGTCAAGTTCTATCTCGACCGCCCGGAGCTCGCGGCGCGCATCGCGCGGAATTCCGTCGCCACGTTTCGGGATCGCTACCTCACGCCTGCGGCCGAGGCGTGCTATTGGCGGCGGATGATCAGGAGCTGGAGCGAGGTGCAGGCGTGGGAGCCCGAGAAGTATGTCGACGTCATGCAGCACGACGGCAGCGTGTGGAAGAAGCAGCGCGGCGTCGATTGGGAGATTTTCGCCGCCACCGACCCGCATTATGTTTTGGATTTTCCGGGATATGGGAATGGGGAGGGGAAAGAGGGGAAGGAGGAATGAGGAATGAGGGGAAAAAATGGTTCGTCATCTCGTAGGGGTTTTTTTTTTTGGTTTTTTTCTTGGCTGGTTTCGACCGTGTTGTTGTTGTTGTTGTTGTTGTTGAATGTTTGTTTAGCTCTGTGGAATGAATGGGGTGTTGTCGTTCTTGGCGTTTGGGAATGGTTGGCTTTTTGGGGCTCAACACGGAATGT
Source organism: Diplodia corticola (assembly GCF_001883845.1). Taxonomy (NCBI): domain Eukaryota; kingdom Fungi; phylum Ascomycota; class Dothideomycetes; order Botryosphaeriales; family Botryosphaeriaceae; genus Diplodia; species Diplodia corticola. The sequence continues at coordinate 131,649 of NW_017971520.1, forward strand.
GGAGATGCTACAGGGCCGTTTGCGGATTAGACGAGAGATGCATCACATGGGAGTATTATCTAGATTTTTTCTTCTTCTTCTTGCAATGTTTAATTGATATGTATCTTACGAACTTTGTTTTCTTTATGCATGCTTGTAGAAACAGCTGTTTGACTTCGACAGCGCAACGGTCGATCGACGAAAGGAGCATTGATTTCGAAGGAGTTTAGTGAGTAAATGCAAAGGTGTTACGTAGATAGCAGACGAGTCAATCCATTAGATTTAAGAAGAGACTAAATTTTCGTCCATCTTGTGTCCGTATCCCATCGGGACCATGTCGTTGTTATCTTCTACAAACTTTACGGTGAGTTTGGTACTTGTTCTAGTACTTCTGCCCAAAAGGCTATTGGAATTGGATGTAGTCTATAATTTATCTTGAACGACTCGAGTGAGAGTCATGTCGTATCCGACTACCTAACCGAACCCGAGATGACAACATCCAACTTAAAATCAACATCCCACCGGCAAATGGCCTTGTGCATACAAGTCTATAAATCACACCCCATTGCCTTCTTATACGTATCCTCTCAAGCCGTTTCGAAGAAAGAAAGAAAATACAAACCGAAAGGGAAAAAAGAAACGCCTCAGGTCCCGCCAATTTCGCCCATATCTCGCACAAAACCTTAAACAAATAGTCCCCGAGTCCGAGCCCAACCACAGACTCACATCCGACATGTTCGCCCCACTATATACGTCTTGCTTCACGACAAACAAGCCCGCCAATGCAACCGGTCATCGCCCCATCCTCGTCCGCTAGCCACCATGGGCAGCGGTCTGCCTCCACCGCTCCTCCTTTCCTGACCACTTTTCACATCGGCGCCCGCTCTGCACCATTGCGGCGACGTGATTGTATGTCGCCAAACTGCCCGTTACGAACCCCAGAACACTGTTTTGAATTCAATGGATTGATAGAGTACTCGAGGCGTGACCATCATGAATAAAGTGAACTACTATGTATATACGTGGCACTCTCGACACGTACGCGCTAACCCCCTTTTGAATTAACCCAGGCCGCATGGCCCAATAATTACCGTTGCTGTCGACTTATGAGTAGGTAGGGAGGTATCCCGCACGGACAAAAGCACCTAAAAGCCAGCAGAGCTAGCACGAGTCAGCTAGACGTTGGGCCGCAAGGCAAGCTACAAGGAAGTTTTGGCAAAACTCGGCAGAAACAGGAGCAAGAAGTTGGTGGTGAAGGTAAGAAATTTGGTGTACTGTGTCTATAGTACTGAAAACATCTACTTCTCTGCTGCGAAAAAGAGGAAAGAGCAATCAAACGTTCATCCACTGCCGTTTTCCACCTCTGCGCCTTTCCAGCGACCCGATCGCATGCTTTGCAGCTCTACGCCATCATCCCGAGATGCTTGCGTGGTGTCGTGTGGCTCTTGATGCGGCAATAGGCGCTGCGTCAAGGCCGGATCCATGGGAATTTCGACAGGTCTAAACACGTCGACTGTGGCCCGCGTCAAGCAATTAGCAAAACGTCTCAGTGGTTAACAAATCCCACATCTCGTCGACATAGTACCGTAGTACGCTACCACGCCAGAAAGCGCCGGCTGGCAAAGCAAGCACAATGGCAAGAGCTGGCCAACACCCCCAGCGTCCCGCCCCGGTAGTGGTGGGATCGCACAGTCCGTTTCCGTATCGCTCTGGGGTATCGAGCGTCTTCTGCAAAGTGACAAATACGAATGACGCGATGAAGGAAAATAGCTTTTGGAAGAATGCCGTGCGGGTGGATCCGAGCAGCAGGGACCAGAAAAGCCCCTTGACACGTTTCTCCGTTGTCCGGTGTAGGCGATGTTTCTGCCCTCCGTGCATGTCCGAGCGATGGTGTGCTGAGTGGAGCCAGTAGGCTGGCAGCCAGCGGCGTTTGGAATGCCACATGCTGCTGATTTGCCGCCTCACTGTCTGCTTGAGGCCTTCGGAGATGTTGATGATGGCGATCCAGAAGGGGTAGAGGAGAAGGAGAGCTGCGAGCACGTCCAGGCACCAGGAGTGCGGGGTAGCCGGTACCCAGCTTGTAATCGTTGCCGTCCCCTTCTTGACGACGATGTAGGCTACGGCGGAGAAGCCGGGAGGCCATGATATCATCAAGGAGACCGCCAGGCGGAGGGCAAACACGACGACGAGCTTGAGGCGGATTCGAGCCGGAACAGATTTTGATCTGAAACAGCTCTTGAGGGTCACCACGCTCGCCAGATGTGCGCTGCTGGATAGACAGCTCAGGTAGATTATTAGGTGGAAATGGCTTTCAGAAAGGCGGTCGACATGTTCCCATTCGCGGCTAAACATGTCCTTGTTTGATGCTCGGATGTCAGCCGCTGACGATTGAAACGACGCCCGTGAGGAGTCGTTGGTCGGCCAAAGCAAGCTTTATTTGATCCAGAGCTTTACGGTACAATTCCTTCTGACTTCGCAGCTTGGTCGGTAGGACGCCGTCGGAGGATGAGGCTCCATCCAGTATTGCCGCACGCACTGAGAGGATCACTGCAAAGGACGCTGTTGCCACAGAGACCGAAACAACCTGTTCCTCTATCAGAAGACGATTCCGACAAAAACAGTTGGAGAAACCTACACCGATACCAGCAATATCATTGTCGGTATTTCCCGAGCAATAGATGGAAGGATCCTGGAGGAAGATCAAGAGCCCCACTGCTTTCTAAAAGGTAGGCTTACTAGAGTTCAACATTAAAACAACAGTAGGTCTTCACGCTTCAACTCAACACCACCACCTTGGTATCCAAAACCCCCATGCCCAAATATAGGTAGGTATCCGAGCACTTTCCCTTTCCCTCCCGCTCGCTCCAACCAACCAACCAACCACCACCCTTGCCCCCCGCAAAAAAAGACCTCCCCCCCTGTCTCTCACCTCAACAACCCACACATACACTGACAATCCGGCACCGGACACGTCTTGTGCTTGGCGAACCAGTCGCGCGCGTGGTGCCCGTGGAAGCCGTGCGCGCACGTCATGCAAAACACCATCTGGCGCGCCTCCGGGTCCTCCGTCTTGAGGCTCTCGGCGCCGCCCGCCGTGGCCGGGTCCGGGCTGCCGAGCCACATCATGCAGATGCCGCAGCGGGGCATGCGGCGGCCGCAGCGGGGGCAGACGAGGCCGGAGTTGTGGCTGGGGGTGTTGTTGGCGGTGGTGTTGGCGTTGGGTGTTTTGGATGCGGGTTTGGCGGGTTTGCCTGCGGCGGCGGCGGCGGCGGCGGCGGCGGCGATGCCGCTGGTTGTTGAGGGGGGGATGGTGGTGGGAGTGGTGGTGGTGGTGGTGGAGGTGGCGGGGCCGGTGGGGTTTGGTTGTTGCTGGTCTGAGGAGAGGGGGACGAGCTGGCCGCCGCGGCGGGCGAGGGCGAGCTGGCAGTGCATGCAGCGGATGGTGATTTGGCGGGGGAAGGGTTTGTTGAGGCAGACGCCGTCGCGGGTGGTGGCGACCCGGTTGTGGGAGACGATGAAGCGGGTGCGCTCGATGAAGCAGCGCCACGTCTGCAGCTGCATGAAGTACGTCTCCTTCCAGTACTCCCAGCGCGGGTCGCTCACGTATAGCGGGTTCGTGCGCGCCATGACGAGCACTGCCGTCTGCACGTCGCCGAACTTGGCGATGTTGTGCTCGAAGAGATCCATGGCCCGCTCGCCGAGCCCGGTGAAGACGATGCCCTCGATGTCGCCGTAGACGCGCGCCCCGTGCGAGACGAGCTTGATGAACTGCGTCAGCTGGTCGTCGTCTAGGTATTTCAACGCCACGCCGACCCGGTCCACCAGCGAGAGCTCTTCGATCTTGGCCACCGCCTCCCAGTCGGCCGTGATGAAGTATTGGAGAAGCGCCTTGAGATAGGCATCATCCGTCTCTTCAGCCATCCACTCGCACAGCTCGCGCTGGTCTTTGTTCACGGTGTCACACGCGATGACGGCGCCCAGCCCGATGTTCTGGAGCAATCGCTGACGGACGAGTTGCTTGAGGAAATCGAGCGCAATGTCCTTGTGCCCCTTGAACACTGCAAGCACGATGGCTTTGTAGTACTGCCCCTGCTCGATCAGAGCCTTGCAGTTTTCTCGTATCCTCTGCGCCGAAAACGTCCATCCGCAGATGGCCAAGCAAAGCTGACGATGCTCTGGCCGTTGCGTCTTGACCCCTTGGAACGGCGGATACTCCTTTTCTTGCACGATCTCGCGGATCACGGTGCGGAAGTCGGGCGCCGAGACTGACGGTCGGCCAATGAGTCGATACCCGTTCTGTTTGCCTCCGAGGCTGTTTTCCCAAATGTAGGCGACACCGAGATAGCTCAAGTCGACTCCTTCGGCAACCATGCCGTCATCCTTGGCCAGATCATCGAGACGCTGCACGAGCTCCCATAGACCCACGAGCCATTGGTCATTGGCGAGAATCTGCTTGTTTTTCTTACAGTCCAGACAGTAACCCTCTTTTGCACGTCTCTTTGCGATCCCAAACGACTTCAACATGTCAGCGATGCCCAGAGACACGCCGGGGTACCCTAGAGTCAAAAGTTCCTCGTGGCGCTCACGGCTTGTCGTTACTTTTGCCCGATCGGGAGCCTTGTGGGCAAAGTTTTCCATGCTGAGTTTGTCGAACCGGGCGAAAGCGCCGACGGTATTGGCCTTGAAAGCGCCCTGCGACGGTCTTCTGTCGTCGTCGGTGATGCGGGTTTGTAGCCTGAGGAGATCTTCGGAAATGGGCCCATCCGGTGGCGAAGGCTCCGCAACGGCCATTTGGTTGCAGTAGATTTCATCCAACGCGGTGAAACGGACGGACGGGGATTGGGTGGGGATCTTGGTGACCTTGACTTCACGGTTGTACTGAAGGTTGATGGTGCTGTGTGTGCCGATGGGGGATCCTTCGGGCATGAAATCAAAGGCCATGGTCCGAGTGGACTCGTCCTGGCCATGGACGGCATCATACCATGGGTGGTGGAGAGTGTGGCTGTATTTGGTGAAGTGTTGGTATCGAGATGCGTTTCCCGACGAGCCTGGCACTTGGTCCTTGGACTCGAACTGGGCCACCTCGACAACCTTGAGTTCGCCAGTGTTCGAGATGGCACCAAAACACCCGCGTTTGGTGCCGGAGAAGCGAAGGCCCCAGACCGCTGCACCGTGGGTGTTGTCGACAGCAGGCCTCAGTTCGAGCACAGCACCAGCAGGAGCCTCTGTCGAGGGAGTGGCAGGGCCTGGCCGCGAAGCAAAGCGGCGATCCCACACACTGACGGTCGGATCTCCAGTAGGGCCGGCGGAGATGATGTAGTTTTCGTCCAAAGGATCAATGGCCAGATTGTGCACCTGGCGAGTCCCATATTGGGCTGCACTGACAGGTGCCGAGTCTGCGGCAGCGGCGTCAATCGACGGCGCAGGTGAAAGGGTGAGGTAAGTAAAGACATACCACGAAGGTCGTAGATGCGGATGCATTGACGCGACACACCGGCAACAAGGGTCTGGGGATGACCGGGGAAGAACTTGATGCTTGTGATGGCTTCGGAGCTGGCAAGCTTCTTGTAAGGCTCCTGCTGGGCGGTGTAGGAGCCGGCATTGAGGTCATATATGTTCATGCAAAAGTCATTGCGGACCCTGTCGAGACCGGTGGCCAGCAGGTTGCTGGTGCTGAAGGCGATGGAGTTGCACTTGCGCTGGTGCTTGATGGGGAAGGAATGAGTGAAGACGGAATCGGGGCGGCCGGCATCGAGCTCCAGCAGACTGGCCTCGCCCGAGGCGGAGCCCACGGCGACAAAGTGCTCGTGGGTTCTGGACCAATCGAAGGCGGTGAAGTTGGGCAACTTGTCGCGAACAGCCAGCTGCTTCCAGCGGACCGTGTTTTTGTCGACATTGTCGACTTCACACAGGCGAAGCCGGTTGCCGACGACATCTACGATGATGAAATGCGGCGACTGCTGGTGGGCGTGAGGCGACCAGCGGATGGCGGCTTCCATCGTATCTCAGACGGAGAGCCTAGAACGAGCGCGGGAAGGCTGCGACGTGAGGACGGAGGCCAGAAGCGGGAGGGCTGGCCATGTCACGGGCGGAAGCGAGCTGCAGGCCGAGGCGGCATTGCTCTGGGGTGAGTGGGTGAGTGGGAAGGTGGTGACAGGTGTGGCTGACAGGCCCAAGCTTTCCCAAGTTGGCCTGAGGCAAGCATCGGCCGAGGAAGCGCCGCCAGCCTGCGTCAATCCAAAGAATTTCCCCGTTGCATCTGCCCGCAACAACAACAATAATGCCCGGCCTGAAGCGCTCCCGCGCACAAGTCGACGCTGCTGACACTTTCGCTCGCTCTTCCGCCTCCACCGCCCGCTCCAGCGCCATGGACCACGCCAAACGCAAGGCCGACGGCAATGCGCCGCACGCGAAGAAGCAGAAGACCGTCGCCAAACCGCCGTCGACCAAAAAATACCAGCCCAAGAAATACTCGCTCAACCCGCTCAAGGCTCGCATCCGCGACTTGCGCCGCCAGCTGTCTCGCAATGCCGACGACATGCCCGCCAATGTCCGTGTCGACAAGGAGCGCGAGCTGCAGGCCTGCGAACACGAGCTGTCGGTCGCCGAGGCTGAGCGTATCAAGCAAGAAATGATCCCGCGCTACCACAAGATTCGCTTTTTCGGTATGGTTCTCAGCCTTGGTTGTATCTGCCATGTACTAACAGCTTGAACAGAACGTCAAAAAGCCACGCGCTTTCTCAAGAAGGTGGTCAAGCAGCTGAACGACGACTCCACCCCCGAAAAGCACGCCGAGCTCGAGCGCGAGAAGCACGTCTGCGAAGTCGACCTCAACTATACCCTCTATTATCCGTTGATTCGCCCCTACGTCTCCCTTTACGCCACCTCGAAGAACAAAGACGAGGCGAACGGCTCCTCGACAACGACCCGCATAGGAGGCGACAAGGAAATGTGGGAGCTCGTGGAGAAGAAGACACAGGATGGCACGCTGGAAAACTTACGGAACGGTCTCGAGTGGAGGGAAAGAGCTCCCGAGGATGCATCTTCGGCCAAGCCCGTGGTTGCTCCGCCGGAGAAGAAACCTGCGAAGACGCGCGCTGGGAAGTCAACCGCCAAGTCTGCTTCGACACAGGCCAAGGAAGAAGACTCGGATAATATGAGCGACGGTGGCTTCTTCGAATGAGGACAGCCGTTGCAGTGGGTTTGCGGTCAAGACGTCTGCCGGGCATAGCGTGGAGTTGGTCAGGTCTGGCGTTTGGAAGGAATAAAAGCATTTTGCTAGCACCATGGCATGCATGGAAATGGGTTTACTTGTAGGCATACGGAAGGGGACCATGATGTCTCAGAAAGTAGATACGGGCGGAAATCGTACAGGGAGACATAGTCAGTACTAACCATTCTTACCTTTGTGGAATTACTTGATTTGTCTAGTATTGACGCATGTTCGTAGCCAGAGAAGATTCGTCGCGACCAAAATTCATGCGGGACCAATGGCTTACTTGATGGCTTGTACCGAAAAGGCTAGTGTGCCCTAACTGCGTACTTTATCAACCCGTCTCCCGACTTGTGGTCTCTTTGGTCTACATATCGATCCCTTTCAATTAAACGGCTCCACTGACTTGGAAATGAATTTCATGCGTGCTAGACCCTCACCGCTGGACGGATTGTCAAGTAAGTGCCAGATGACATGTTTGCGAGGCGGACATGGGATCCAAAGGTGGCTTCGAACAAAGAGCTGATGTCCGAGAGGATTGAACAGTATCGAGGAGTCAGCGAGCCATGGGATCCGTGGCGTTGAGGGCTCGGCATCTCCGAGTCGGACTTGTCGAAGGCCAGGCTCTCCCAAAGCCTGAGCCAAAGCCTGCACAACACCACCTGGCTTTCAGCCGCCGGCGCTCAGTTCTAATTCCGAAGCCGGATCGTCTCGGGGATAAGCTTGGCCGAGGATTGTCTACCATAGCCCAGTGTGGCCAATGGCAAGGCAAACAATTGTCCCCACAGGTCGGCACTTATCCGATGATGTCAGCCGAACGCGACCCCGCCCCCGCGTCCAACGCGTCGAAAGGGAGAGCTGCTGTGCGTCCGCTCCTCCCCACGCTGCCGAGTCGCGCGATATCGGATTTAGGAGGCCTCAAAAGAAGCGCGATTCCTCGAATTGGCGCCGCTCAGTATAGCTCCAGGCATTATTTCACAATGGCACCGCAGTGGACCCATCTCATCCGCTTCATCGCCAAGGAGGACGGCCAGACCCATTTGGGCCAGGTCGATGCCGCGCAGTTCCCGGATGTCGGCCTCGCTGTTTTCGAGGCCAAGGAGGTCAGCGTGAAGGAAGTTACCGGTGGCTTGTACGACGGCGTGGTGACGGATCGGGTCCTGCATGTGGACAAGGTAGGCCCGCAGCCTTTTCCCCCATCTAACAGTTGTCAATGGAAACTATTGCTTACCACGTCACTTGCAGCTCCTCTCGCCCGTCACGGTCGACCAAGTGCCGCTCATCCGCTGCCTGGGCCTCAACTACCGCGACCACGCCAAGGAGGCCAGCATGCCCATCCCAAACGAACCCATCCTCTTCATCAAGCCGCGCACCGCCATCAACGGGCCGTTCCCGGCCAAGATCAACGTGCCCAAGGTGGCGCAGGACGGCACGTCCGACTACGAGGCGGAGCTGACCATTGTCATCGCCAAGGACGGCAAGGACATCCCCGAGGAACGCGCGCTCGACTACGTGCTGGGCTACACGTGCGGCAACGACGTGTCGGCCCGCGCGCAGCAGTTCAAGAACAGCCAATGGTGCTTCTCCAAGGGCTTCGACGGCAGCGCACCCGTCGGCCCCGTGCTGGTCAGCGGCAAGGCCATTGGGGATCCGCACGCGCTGGACATCAAGGCCATTCACAACAACAAGGTTGTGCAGGACTCGAACACGAGGTATGTGAAATGCACCGTGGCTTTCATATGGTGGGGGGGCTGACGGCGCCGTGCTTGCAGGGAGATGATTTTCAACATTGCGAAGACGGTGTCGTTCCTGTCGATTGGCACGACGCTGGAGAAGGGTACCTTGATCATGACGGGCACTGGGCCGGGCGTTGGCGCCATGCGGAACCCAAAGGTGGTGCTTCAGAACGGCGATGATATGAGGGTGCAGATACAGGGCATCGGGACGTTGATCAACGAGGTGTACTACGAGTAGGGGGGTTGGGATGAATGACGCCGCAAGATGAGCAGTGTGACGTTGTGTGCAGTCGAAGCAAATGCCCATGTGCAGGTGCAAATGCGAACAAATGCATTCACTCGGCAGAGTACATAGGTGATATACGTATCCGTAGTAGATCTGTTTCTGCACCCACATGACATAAGAGCTGATGAACCCTGCAACACGGGCAACGTAGCCACTGTGCACGCCTGATGCGAAGATGGAATTGGTTGGCCGGTCCGGCAGCCGAGACAAATCCTTCATATGCGGCGACATGGGAAAGAGCGCTGTGCGTACATAAGCGAATGGGAATGCGGTGCGGCTGCCGCTCGCCAGCCTCACCAAGTACCCGCACCCTGGACATCACATCATCCTCTTCCCTGACCCACTCCCACCGCCCTCTCCTCGCTCCACAGCTACCTTCACACGAACTTCCACCAAATGTCGTCCACGACGCGTCACTGAAGCCCAACCGGTCAACCCAATGCAACATCCGCCGCATCGAGGAGAGTCCCGCATCTGTCGCGTGCCCTCGTTGGCACGTCGTAATGCCTTTGCTGGGTATACTGCTGCCCGACTCAGCTGAATGCAACAACATGCACGTGTCGCATCTCGCTCGGCCTGAAGGCCAAATTCGACCTGAGGCTCCCTAAGCATCATGGGACGCCTGAACATGCTCCATTCGCCCCCTCGTTTCTGCACCATGCACCAAAGGACATTAATTCAAATACCAACATCCCAAACCACGATGCATCGGCACACTGCATCAAAATTGGGTCGCTCGCTTATCGGATCTGCTGGCGGACGCGGCCTTCACACTTGCTTGGTCAAAAAAAAAAAGAAAGGTGAAGAAGATCATGCACCGTTGGAGCTTTCGATCAACGAAAGCTGCATTCCTCTGAGATGTGACCACTGGATTCCTCTGAGATGTGGCCACTGGATTCCTCTGAGATGCCGCCATACAATCACGTAGGGAAGTCGCTCATGCCGAGGCACTGCAGCCCTTCACGCTTTGGTGAGACACTCCAAAAGCAAAAACCTTGGCCCTGATATCGCTGATCGTTGCACCAAAACGCCCTGCCGCGAAAGGGGACACCTCGCCTACCGTGATCTGCTCGCAAGGCTGTATTTGATGGAAAGCTGAGCAGGGATCCGCAGTCCGTTCGTTATTCCCGCTTCTCTCGTACTCGTACGTCTTCACGGATCAAGCCGTCGGACACCCACTACGTCGAAGCCATCGCGTCATCGTGATATCGGATACCTCCAACAGCTCAACAAACCGCCGCCAAGAGGGGGTTGACTGCAATTATGATGACACATGCAAGGGTGTTTTGCTTGTTTCTCCACCTACAACCTCTAGAAATGGCTCACATGCGTTGGAAAGTCTTGCTAGTACCGAAGATGAATCGGGGTACGTCTTCCTCATTGATATCGTGATGAGCATTTCTCAAAAATCTACCGCCAAACGTTGCTTATCTAACAATTTGCCTCAAGAATACAGATCCGAAACTCCAACAAGAAAGGAAATCAGCGCAAATCTCGATTCGTCTAATCGTCCACCCTTGCCGTCAGCCTGATGACTGCTTCTCCGAGCTCTCGCAACGTGACTGCGTCCCTCGGCACCGTGTGACCTTTGCCATGGTCAAACAGCTCGGCGCTATCTTCGTCACACAGATTGTACAGGGCCATTGCTCCATGGATGTACGGATCGTAGCAGCCTACAATGTGACAAGTGGGGATGTCGATGACATCTTCACACTCGTCGGCCAGCAACGCGTGCACCTCCCCATTTTGCAGCTTCAGCGGGGGCCAGCCAGCCAGGAAAATGGCCGCCTGAGAGACGGTCAGCGCCACGAGTCAGCTACGACCTATCGAAAGTCTTACCTTGATCCGGCGTGGGATTCCGTGCTCCTCGGCCCGTCGACGCTCTTCCAAGACGAGACTGGCTGCTGTCGTGGCTCCTTCAGAGTAGCCCAGAATGCCCTTTGCTTGATCGTCAGCACCTGCTTGCATCCATGTCCTTTTGCCGATTGCACTCACCTCGATTTCGGGATCGGCGTCAATCACAGCGAACAGGTGATCAAGAGCCTTGCGCAAGTTCACGTCGCTGTACGCTGAGCCCTGGCTGTCGTGGCTGCTGAAGAGGCGACGCATCGTGTCTTCGGCCGAGATGCCCTCTGGGAAGTCACGGATCTTGTCGAGGATGTCTTCAAAGCCCTCCATGCCGTCAAACTCCACAAAGCGGTACAGCGGGCCGGGACCAAAGTAGTCTTCGAAGCCAGGAGGCGGCTTTGCGGGAACAGTGCCTTGGGTCCAAGCGAGTTCCACCACACCGGTCTTCTCGCACTCGGCAGCAAAAGGGCCAAGCTGGACCTGGAAATTCTGGTCGGATGGTCAGTCACTGTACTGCGGCGGGCTGGCTGTTCGGGTGCAAACCTTGGCGCTGCCATAGGCGCCGGGGAGACAGAGGAACTTCATGCTTTCGGGCTTGTAGCTGACGGACTCGCAATGATTGACCACGGCTTGTCCCCAGGGCGGATGGTGGCTCTATTATCTACGCCGGGCACGTTTAAGGCAACTCCAAACGTTTCGCTTTCCTTTTTGGCTCTGTGTAATCGGACGCCTGAAAAGTCATATCGCGAGACGGGCTATCAGGGCAAAGAAATGATCTGCGGCAACATTGCACCATTGGTGGAAAAGCCTGCCGTGAACGGTCCAGAACTCCGAGCCAAGTCTCTCGAAACAAACAGGATCGGCCTACGCAAGAGCGTCGGTGCCACGGCTCACCCCCTCCACTCTTTGGACGAGCCCCACTGAGGGACTCAGCTTCTCACTGACTCAATATATTGATAACCCCGGCACCATGTCCATATCGACAGAGAAATCCAGCGTTGACGGACAGCACGCATCTTCACGGCTGGCTATCGATGAACGCGACGCGTTGGAGGTCGAGTTAGCCACGCGGGAAAGCTTAATCAATTCGAATCACCGGCGGTAATCTGGAACGACCCTCGTCCGACCGTTGAGGCTCCGGCGCGGACGGGCCGAGTGGAAGAGACCGAGCATCCGAGGCTTACCACGCTGGCGGGATGCAACGTGCACCGGGATGTCCGCTGGAAAGTGGGCCGATGGTGGTCGCGCGAGTGCTTCACATCCGGAACCTTTCAGTCCGAAACCCCATCCGAGCGTGCGCGGACCAGTCCATCACGCGGCCGTCTTTTACTCGATGCCATGCTGCGCAAGCCGAGGCTCCACGCACGCCTGCTTCAGCTCGGGCAACGACGCCACTGCAACGAGTGACGCGGACACCCCAGGGTGTGGTTTCGTCAGGCCTCAACCAGGTGCAGGCGGGGCGCAAAAAGCAAATCGGTGCCCTGTGGATATGAGCCCGCATCGCGCTAGCATGCAAAGGATCGTCGCCGAGGAGACTCCGCACCAACGGGAGTGGGGGAATCCGCCTTGGTGTTGCGCCGAACAGAGTTTATCTACACCCCAGCCCAACCATGTTCTACCAAAATCGCTTCCCCACGCCGGCCTGAAATCATCCTGCCCTGCAGCCGTTCTCGATTAGGTGCCATTGACGGCTGTACATGGCCACGCGAGCCCTGAGTCGTTGCACATGGCACCTAATTCAATGCACGCCACCCGTCTGCATCACATGCAGCCGTGCTGCCACTGTGCAGCCGCGCTGCTCAGGGACCGCTTTGAGGATGCATGGCCGATCTGCCGTGCCTTCATTATTTGTTTTCTTGTCCCCAGCTGAAAAAGGAACGCCCAGTTTCAATGTGACGCCTCGCATGGCAGAGACGTGATCCCGTTATGAGAGTGGAGCCCCAGACTATCTCGATCCCGAGGCCCCGATATGGATGCTCTGCTTGCCACCGCAGATATATAACAGAGCCCAGATGCACCCATCCAGCCGGTTCAACCAAACTCCTCGGCAGCTTTTCCAGATACCTCGGTGCTGCCCCTGAGTTTGCCCATCATCGACTCTTTTTCCCCCCACCATCCGCAAAGCAGAACCAGGTCAAGCCATGGCTCAGTCAACACAAGGCCGGGGTGAAAGCCCCAACCTTATGCCCATCGCCATCGTTGGCATGTCGTGCCGTCTGCCGGGAGATGTTTCGACTCTCGAAGAGTTTTGGCGCTTGATGTCCAGAGCGCGCAGCGGGTGGTCTGCCATCCCCGAGGACCGCTTCAGCAAAGACGCCTACTGGCACCCGAACCCAGAGAAGAAAGGATGCTTCAACAACGCCGGTGGCTATTTCCTCAGCCAGGACCTGGCGACGTTTGATGCTCCCTTCTTCAACATCACCTCCCAAGAGGCACAGTCATTAGGTAGCCGTTGCCTCATTTCCCAAACGACACGCCGTTACTGATGCATCCTTCTCAGATCCCCAGCAGAGAATCCTACTGGAGTGCGCCTATGAGGCACTTGAGAACTCGGGCATACCGAAGGAGTCGGTCATCGGCAAAAACACCGGTGTCTTCGTCGGCGGTGCCACCTCAGACTACCGTCTCAGCAACCTTCGCGATGCCGACCGCATTCCCATGTTCGACATCACCGGAAACCACGAGGCCATTCTTTCCAACAGAATATCCTACTACTTTGACCTGCGAGGACCCAGCTGCACCGTCGATACGGCATGTTCTTCCAGTCTCTACGCGCTGCACCACGCCGTCCAGAGCATACGGTCTGGCGAGTCGGAGCAGGCTATCGTTGCGGCATGCCACATCAATCTCTCCCCAGACGATTTCATCAGCATGTCCATGTCCAGGTCTGTTCTCGTTTTGAAAGGAAAAAATTGCATCATGGCTGACCTTGATACCGCAGACTGTTTTCCGAAGAGGGCAAGACGTATGCGTTCGACCACCGCGCCAAGTCGGGGTTCGCGCGCGGCGAGGGTGCTGGCTGCTTGGTGTTGAAGCCTCTGGATCAGGCGCTGCGTGATAACGACAGGATCCGGTCCGTCATCGTCAACACCGGCGTGAACCAAGACGGCAGGACAGTCGGTGAGTCTTGTCGCAGTGTTAGCCTCGAGGTGATTCGCACGCTGACATGTGCCTCCAGGATTGTCGAGCCCCAACGGTGATGCGCAGGAGCGCCTGATGCGTGAAGTCTATGCCAATGCAAACATCAGTCCCAGCGACACGGGCTTCGTCGAGGCTCACGGCACGGGCACCAAGGCCGGAGACCCCATCGAAGCCAAAGCATTGTACAACGTCTTCGGCAAGGGCCGCACCGCGCGGCAGCCGTTGTACTTTGGCTCGGTAAAGACCAACGTGGGGCACCTCGAGAATGCAAGCGGCCTTGTTTCCGTCATCAAAGCAGCCATGATGCTTGAAAGGGGTTTCATCTTGCCGAACATCAATTTCGAAAAGCCCAATGAGGCAATACCCCTGGCCGAATGGCACATGAAGGTAAGACACGGTTGCTTTTCCCTTGCAAACATGGATCCCCGGCTCACACATCAAACCAATCAGGTCCCGACTTCGCAACGGCCATGGCCAACCGCGAAACGCTTCATCAGCGTCAACAACTTCGGCTTCGGCGGCTCCAACGCCCACGCGGTGCTCGAGAAGCCGCCGCTGCCACCCAAGTCGGCGCTGGCCAAGGAGAGCGCAGAGCCCACGCAGCGGCTGTTCGTGCTCTCGGCCAACGACGAGAAGGCGGCCCGCAAGGCGACGGACAACCTCGGCGTCTTCCTGGAGCAGCATCCTGAGGTGTTCCAGAAATCGCTCATGCGCAACATCGCATACACGCTCTGCCAGCGCCGGTCGCACCTGGCGTGGCGCGTCGCCCTCGTCGCCTCGTCGTCCAACGAGCTCGCCATCGCGCTGAACAGCCACAATGCCAAACCCACGCGGAGCCCGCAGACGCCGCCCAAGATCGCTTTCATCTTCACCGGCCAGGGCGCCCAGTGGCACGCCATGGGCCGAGAGCTGCTCGACGGCTACCCCGTCTTCGCCGACGCCATACAGGCCGCCGACGACTGCATCAAGCGTCTCGGTGCCGACTTCTCGCTGGTCGAAGAGCTCGGGAGGGAGAAGGAGGCGTCGCGGGTGGGCGAGGCGCACATCAGCCAGCCCATCTGCACGGCGGTGCAGCTCGCTCTCACCGACCTCCTCAAGTCCTGGGGCGTCAGCCCGGCCGCCGTCACCGGGCATTCGAGCGGCGAGATCGGCGCCGCGTACGCCGCGGGGCTGCTCGGCCTCGAATCCGCCATGGCGATTGCGTATCACAGAGGGCAGGCCATCGTGCGGCTGAAGGAGAAGCACCCGGACCTGCAAGGCACCATGTTGGCGGTCGGAGCCGGCCCGGATGTGGTCCGCCCGCTCTTGAAGACGCTGCGCAGCGGCCGCGTCGTGATCGCGTGTGAGAACTCGCCGGGCTCCATCACGGCTTCTGGCGACGTGGCGGCGGTCGAGGAGCTGGCGGCTGCCATCGAAGAGAAGCAGCTGTTCAACCGGAAGCTCCGCGTCGACGTGGCGTATCACTCGCCACACATGAGCCTGGTGGCCGACGACTACCGTGCCGCCATCCAGGACATGGTCGAGCCGCTTCCGCACCAATCCGCCGCCTTCTACTCGTCCCTCCACGGCAAGAAGGTGGATGGCTCCAGCCTGGACGCGTCGTACTGGGTCGACAACCTGACCAAGCCGGTGCTCTTCTCCACCTCCCTGCGCGAGCTCTGCCTCGACAGCACGCCCGACGTCCTCGTCGAAGTCGGCCCGCACACGGCGCTCGAAGGCCCCATCAAGCAGACGATCAAAGAGCTCCTCGACGGCGGCAAGAAGCAAGCCCAGAAGCTCAGCTACGCCGGCACGCTCGTCCGCAACAAGAACGCCATCACCACCTGCCTCGAGCTGGCGGGCGCGCTCTACACGCGGGGCCACACGCGCCTCGCCTTCGCCCGGATCAACGCGCCCAAGCCCGAGGAGAAGACGGCCGTCTTCCTCGCCGAGATGCCGCCCTACGCGTGGTCGCGCGGCGCGCGCTACTGGAGCGAGTCGCGCGTCGGCCGCAACCACCGCGTCAAGCGCTTCCCGCGCCACGACCTGCTCGGCCGCCTGGCCGACGGCTGCAACGACCTCGCGCCTACGTGGACTAACGTCCTGCGCACCGACGACCTGCCCTGGCTGCGCGACCACCGCATGCAGGCCCTCACGACGTTCCCCTTCGCCGGCTTCGTCTGCATGGCGCTCGAGGCGGCGGCCCAGCGCGCCGCCATGCGCCACGTCGACGCCGCCGCCGGGGCGACAGCTGCTTTCGACCGCTTCGTGCTGCGCGAGGTCGTCGTCGCGCGCCCGCTGCTGCTCGAGGACGGCGGCGAGTACGAAGTGATGCTGACGCTGCGGCCGCACGCCGAGGGCTCGCGCTCGACGTCGACACCGGACGCGTGGGACGACTTCAGCATCTGCTCGTGGACGCAGGAGAGGGGCTGGATGGAGCACTGCCACGGCCTCGTCGGCGTGCGCAACGGCAACAACAACCCCGTCTGCGCGAGCAACACCACCCAAGCCGCCGCCGCCGCCGCCGCCAGACTCCGGCAGGCCAAGACGGCGGCACCCGCCTCCGCCTCGACAATCGACCCGGAGCGCTTCTACGCGGACCTCGAGGCCGCGGGCGCGTCGTACGGACCGGCCTTCCGCAACGTCCTGCGGCTGGACGCGTGCCACGACGCGGGCGCGCTCGGCGTCGTCGCCGTGCCCGACACGGCGGCGGCGATGCCGCTCGCGCACGAGACGCCGTCGGCGGCCGTGCACGCCGCGTTCCTCGACCAGCTGTTCCAGATGGCGTTTCCCATCTTGGGCGCGGGGAGGCGGGGTGTCGAGGAGGGCGGCATGCGCGCGCTGTATATGCCGTCGGTTGTGAAGGAGATCAGCGTGTTGAGCGGCGCGCCGAGGACGCCGGGAGAGCGGCTGCGGGTCGTCGCTGAGGGGAGGCCCGATTTCGTCAACGATCCGAAGCCGACGGATTTTATGATGGAGGGGTGGGCGATGTCTGGTGAGGAGGAGGAACAGGGGGAGCCGGCGGTCAGGCTGGAGGGGCTGACGTTCAGCCCGATCAAGGGGGATGATGCCGCGACTCTTCTTGCCGGCGGTGCGGCGCCGAGGGAGGTCTGCTACAAGTTGGCGTGGGAGCCGCTTGAGCAGAGGGCACTGCCGCAGGAGGAGAGCGACGGGAGTGATCAGGTGAACGGGAGTGATCTGGCGAACGGTGTGTCGACGACGAACGGGCATCGTCGGAACCGGTCTGGCGAGACGAACGGGTCCAACACCAGCTGGGAAAACATCGAGAAGGACATGGCCAGCGCGCCTGTCGTCCTCGTCGTCGCCGAATCCGAATCGAACAACCCGCTCGTGGCCACCCTGGCTGATGCCATCACCATCCGCACCGGCCAGGCTCCGACAGTGACGTCCCTGGCCGGCGCCGACACGGCAGACAAGCTGTGCATCGTGCTGTCCGAGCTCGACCGCCCTCTGCTCGCAAAGGCTACCGCCGAGACGTTTGCTCAAGTCCAGAAGGTCCTGACCCGCTCCGCCGGCGTGCTGTGGGTGACGCGCGGCGCGTACAAGTGCGCCACCAGCCCCGAGTCCAACATGGCCGTCGGTCTGATCCGCACCGTGCGGTCAGAAACCGCGGCGAGGGCCGCCACGCTGGACCTGGATCCCAACTCGTCCTGCAGCACGTCGGCGCAGGCGGACCTCATCCTGAAAGCGTTCAAGCGGGCCGTCGAGGCCTCGCCCTCGGAGCAGCAGCCAGAGGCCGTCGTCGACATGGAATACGCAGAGGAGGACGGCTCGTTGGTGGTCCCGCGCGTCGTCGTCGACGACGAGACCAACCTCTTCGTCCACCGCCAAGTCTCCCCCCAGTCCGCGGCGCCCTACCTCCAGGACTTCCCAGCCCCAACCGGGCACGGCGACGGCAGCAGTCGCCGGCTGCGCCTCGCGATAGGCACGACCGGCGCGCTGGACACGCTGTACTTCAAGGACGACGACCACGCCGACCAAGGCCCGCCGCCGCTCGCCGCCGACGAAATCGAGATCCAGATCCACGCCACGGGCATCAACTTCAAGGACGTCGTCATCGCCATGGGCCAGCTGCCCAACCCCTCGCCCACGGCCTCGCTCGGCATCGAATGCGCCGGCGTCGTCTCGCGCGTCGGCGCGGCCGTCTCGTCGCTCTGCGTCGGCGACCGCGTCTGCGCCATGCCCGACGGCGCCTACGGCACGCACACGACGCGCTGCCGCGCCTCGAGCGCGGCGCGCATCCCGCACGGCATGCCGTGGGCCGTCGCCGCGTCGCTCCCCATCGTCTTCTGCACCGCCTACCACGCCCTCGTCGACCTCGCCCGGCTCGGCCGCGGCGAGCGCGTCCTCGTCCACGCCGCCGCCGGCGGCGTCGGCCAGGCCTGCGTCCAGCTCGCGCAGATGCTGGGCGCGGACGTGTACGCCACGGTCGGCAGCGCCGAGAAGAAGGCGTTCCTCACGCAGACGTACGGCGTCCCCGCCGAGCGCATCTTCTACTCGCGCGACCCCGCGGGCTTCGCGGCGGCGGTGCGCGGCGCCACGGACGGCGGTCAGGGAGTCGACGTCGTGGTCAACAGCCTCGCGGGCGAGTTCTTGCGCGAGTCCTGGGCGTGCCTGGCGCCGTTCGGCCGCTTCGTCGAGATCGGCAAGCGCGACATCACGGCGAATGCTGGTTTGGAAATGGGCGTCTTTGCGCAGTGCGCGACGTTCGCGTCGCTCGACCTGACGCTCCTGGCCAACGAGCGGCCCGCCGCCATGGCGCGCGTGCTCGAGGCGGTGATGCGGCTGCTCGAGTTCGGGGCGGTGCGGCCGGTGGAGCCGGTGACGGTGGTCGGGGTGGGCGAGGTCGAGGCGGCGTGGCGCCGGTTGCAGGGCGGGAAGACGACGGGGAAGGTCGTGGTCGTGCCGCGGGTGGGGGAGAAGGTCAAGGTGAGTGGTTATTTGTTCGTGCTTATGGCTCAGGGGCTGACTTTTACGTTCTTTTTTTTTTTTTTTTGCTACAGGCCACGCATCCGCGCAAGACGGACTTGCTCCGCCCGGATGCTACCTACCTGATCGTCGGCGGCACCGGGGGGCTGGGCCGCAGCATGGCCAAGTGGATGGCGCAGAAGGGGGCGCGGAACGTGGTGCTGCTGTCGCGCAGCGGGAAGACGGACGGCAAGGTCGGCGCGCTGGTGGAGGACCTACGTCGGTCGATGGGTGCGAACGTCGTCGTCCGCGCGTGCGACGTCGCGGACGAGCGGAGCGTGAGGGCGGTGGTCGAGGAGTGTGCGGCGAGCTTGCCGCCGATTCGCGGCGTCGTGCATGCGGCTATGGTGTTGAGGGTGAGTGTTTTCTCTACGTCCTTCCTTCCTTCTTTCCTTCTCATTCGGATGCTAATCATCACACGACACAACAGGACGTCCTCTTCGAAAACATGACCTTTGACGACTACCACGCCGTCATCTCCTCCAAAGTCGCCGGCGCCTGGAACGTCCACAACGCCCTCCTGGCCACCTCATCCACCCCAACTCTCGACTTCTTCGTCGCCCTCTCCTCCGTCGCCGGCATCGTCGGCAACAGAGGCCAAGCCGCCTACGCCGCCGCCAACGCCTTCCTCGACGCCTTCGTGCACCACATCCGCCAGACGCTGCCCGCGGGTGCCACCACCCGCACCGCCGCCCTCGACCTCACCGCCGTCTCCGACGTCGGCTACCTCGCCGACGGCGCCGACGCCGACAGGCGCCGCGAGGTGCTGCTCAACATCGGCGGCGACACGCTCGACGAGGCGGAGGTGCTGGCGCTGCTGGCTGCGGCGGTGGCGGGCGAGGCGGGCGAGGCGGGCGAGGCGGGCGAGGCGGGGGGTGCTCGTCACTGTTTGACGGGGTTGCGGTTCCCAACGACGCAGGGAGGTGATGGTGGTAGTGGTGCTGATGCTGCGAGACCGCCGCCGCTCCCGTTCTACGCATCCGACGCCAAGTTCAGCGTGCTGCGGCAGGCCGCTCTGGCCTCGTCATCCACCGACCCTTTCTCTTCCACAGCGATCACGAAAAAGGAAACCCTCGCCGCCTCCCTGGCGCGCGCCCCCGACGCGGCCGCGGCGACGGACCTCGTCGCGCGCGCGCTGCTGGAGAAGCTGGCGGCGATCCTGACGGTGCCGCTCGAAGACATGGACGCCGACGTGGACGCGGAGCGCAGCGTCACGACGTACGGGCTCGACTCGCTCAACGCCATCGAGCTGCGCAACTGGATCGCGCGCGAGGTGCGCGGGGTGAACCTGCAGGTGCTGGAGCTGCTGACGAGCGGGAGCGTGAGGGCGTTGGCGGGGGTGGTGGTGAGGAGGTCGGGGGTGCAGTTTGGTGGGGAGGGTGGTGGTGAAGGTGGTAGTGGTGTGGAAGGGGGGGTGTGAGGGGGTGAGGGATGGGGCTGTGATGAGCTAATGCGAGGTGGTTGGGGGGAGGGTTGGAATGGGTGCTTGGGTACTTGGGTGCTTGGGCGCTTGGGTGGGTGGATGGGTGTTGGGAAGGGGGGGAGGGGGGTTGTTTGGTTTTTTCTCTTTCTTTTTCCTTTTTTTTTCTCTCGCTCTCGCTCTGTCTCTCTCTCTCTTTGGCGTACTTCGTTGCGAGTTTTGATGCGGTTTTTTTTTTTTTTTTTTTGGAGCTTGTTCAGGGGTGCTTTATAGATAGATGATTACCAACATGTTGTTTCTTCATCTCTGCCTTCCGTTGCATGCCCTTCCACGCCAACTGCGTACGTATCACTTACGGCTGTCGTTGATGGCTATTCGTGAGGAACATGTTTTTCCCAGAACATGGGGAAGAATATGCGGGGAAAGGTAATGTTCAGCGGTTGGAAGACCGAGATGGATTCTTGCTGACGTCGGCCGCGAGCAAGCCACATGTGGGGTTGTGCGGAGGCGCCGGGTGTGTAGTGTGTGCGAGTGTGCGGGGTTCGGCAATCGGCAACGAGTACTTGTTGCTCGTACCTGTCCCTATGTAACTCGTGGCGATCGCCGGCTTCCGAGGCTATATATCGGAGCTGGAGGGCACGGGGCAATTGTTTCTTCTATTGAGCTGAGACGGCACGTCAGCAGCTAGCTCCTGGCAAGAGACGGCGTCGCTGCTAGCCGTGTAGGTCGGCGCCACGGGACGGGGACGGAGCCGGCCCGGATTGTCGCGAGAAATAATAGACGTGTATAAGGAGAAGGACGGGTGCTTATCGTCGCTTCTCTACCTCACCCGTTCGCCGTCGGTTCTCCGTCATCAACGGCGCACCGGTAATACACACACGAAATCTGCTGGACAAGCAGGTGCACCTTTCCACAGATCTCCGCGGACATGGGTCCGGCAGGTTAGCGTCCCACACTATCGCCTCCACCCCCCTTCCAGGGCGTCTGTTTCATCTCCGTCCCTGCTTTTTTATCGCGCCAACGCCGCCGCCGTCGTCGCCGCCGCTGTCAGCCGTCAGCCCGTCAGCCGTGCCCATGGACGTTTTTTGACGGCTTTGCACGCTATAACGACGACCAAGGGGCCCCAGGAAAAACATCAGCCGAAAGCAAAGACAGCTACGCGCCACACTCGGCCACAACCTCGACCGCTCTATTTATCACCCGTCGCCCAGCTTATTGCCCTACTACTGCCAACCATCATCCACCTAACCGCCCCATAGTTCTCGTCCGCGAATTCCGGATCCCGGCGGCGATCCGCGAGAGTCGATCCGATCTACATACAACGTGCAACGACGTCTCCGTCCCTTGCGTTCGCGTCGTCCTCCCATTCCCGTCCCAATCACTCCCCCCACTCCCACGCGCCAACGTCGCACAAGCACGCACAAACCCCCCAACCCCCCCCCACCTCACAAACAAAAACAACAACACCCCAAACAAACAAACAAAAAACCAAAACCAAAAAACACCATGCCGCAAAAACGCCAACCGGCCCCCACGACCACCACCATACCCTCCGACGCCGCCACCGGTACCGCCACCGCCACCACGACGACGGCCGCCCCCGACGACGCGGCGGTGCGCAAGCGCAAGCAGAACCGGCTCTCGCAGCAGTGCCTGCGCGAGAAGCGGTCCGCCGGCGTCGCCAACCAGTCGTTTTTCGAGCGGCTGGCGGCGGACATGCGGCGGTTGCGGGAGGTGTGCGAGAGGCAGGCTGCTGCTCAGGCTCAATCGTCATCGTCGTCAGCAGGCTCTGTGGGAGGAGCAGCGGGAGGGGGAGCGGGAGGGGGATTAGGAGGGGGAAGCGGTGGTGGGGGAAGTGGTGGGGGTTTGGAGCAGGTGAATGTGGTGGCGGAGCTGGTGCGGATCAATGAGGGGTTGGTGGAGGAGAATCGGTGCTTGCGGGAGGGGGTGTTGCGGATGCGGAAGAAGTTGCTGAGCTTGAGTGGGCAGGCGAGTGCGGCGGCTGGTGAGTTTATCTTTTGGTTTTTTCCTTTCTCTTTTGCCCGCTGTCTATAGGAGGGGAGGAGGTTGACAGGGGAATAAGCTCACTAACCGACCCGATTGTGCAGAGGACCCGGTCTTCCAAAAGATCCTGGGCAAGGAGTCGGAGGCGGCCGAGGCTACGGCGGCGCCCAGCAAGCGGCGGAAATGCTCGTCCAGTGCCGGATCGGGGTCGGCATCGGGTCGGGCGGTCGGCTCTGCATCGTCGGATGCGGAGGAGCCCGATCGGATCGAGCCCGTCCCAATCGACGAAGGGGACATGTTTGCACACTTGCCAGGCGAACCCTCCGGCTCCTTCAACCCTCTTTCGTCATCCGCCGGCTTCGACAACCGCCTCGTCACCGCGAATCAGACAGACTCCTTGCAACTCTTCCCGCGCCACCATACCGGCCCGGAGATATGCTCGGCCTTCACCACAACGACCCGCCCGCCGCCGGACTTCCAAACAGGGCCAAACTTCTCCTTCTCGAACCTCCCGCAGATTTCGCTGACCAACACGGCCATCTTGGACGCTTGGATGAGCCGGTCGTACGCCAATCTCCTGGCCCAGAAGGTCGAGAACGTATGCGTGCAGTACGCCCTCAAGTCCCGGGCCTGCAAGCTCGACATGGGATCCCACGCATTCCGACACTTCGACGAAAGAACCATGGTCGAGCGCCTGGGCGAAATCGCCGTCCACATGATCTTCGACGACACCGGCCTGGGCCGGTTCATCAACACGCTCGAGGGCGCCCGCGACTTCGTCAAGTCCGTCATGACATGCCGCATCATGATCGGCTGCGCCAAGCCGCACGACCTCCTCCCCGACGAAGTCGACGACACGGCCTCGCCGCCCTGGACCACCGGCACCCGCCCCCTCATCGTCGACCTGATCGCGTGGCCGTCGCTGCGCGACCAGATGGTCTTCCACTCCAGCTTCTACGACCTCGACGAGATGACCGAGGACGTCGTCAACTACACCGTCGTCGACATGCCCGACCAGCACCTCGCCCTGCAGATGTACAGCACCCCGCCGAACCCCTTCCCCAGCGCCTGCCGCCCGGACGAGTACGACGCCGTGAAGCCCTTCCGCTTCGCCGAGTGCGAATTCACCCACAAGATCCTGCAGCTCCCGACCCAGGACCTCTTCGACATCATCGCCCGCCGCATGGACGCCCCGCCGCCCGCCACCACCACCGACTACTGTGCCGGAGCGGGGGCCGCCGGCGCCGTCTACGCCCATTCCGATCTCCTGGGCTCGGCGCCGAGCGAATGCATCCCGGCCAAGACGACGACGTCGAGGACCTTTACCGGATATAAGCTGAGCGGCGCTTTCTTCAAAAAGTATCCCTTCTTGCAGTGCTCGTCGTGTAAGTGTATACATCTTGGACGTATGTCTTGGCTTGCTTTGAAGAACTGACAGTTGAACAGTGGCGTCTCCGTATCCCTTCTTACCCTCCTGCAAGGTCGCGACATATTAGGCAAACAATACCAGAAAAAAAAAGCATTCCGTCACCGCAAGCAACCCTTACTTTGCGATATATGAGATCAAGACAGGCAACTCCCAGCACACACACACGAACGTCATGAACCAGTGAAAAGTCCAAGGATGCAAGTTGGTGGTGGGGAAAAAAAAGAAAAAGAAATGCGCACGATCCCTCCCCTAGCCGCGCCACAAAAAAAATAAAAAGGCAAAACGTACATACAACAGCCGGGATTTCCCATCGGTCACCCACTTGAGTACCAAATGATCTGCTTTGGGGGTATCATCGGCCTAGACCATCGGCCCCTGCTTTTGTCTTGCGAGCTCTGATCCCGTAGAGCATTCTCTGGCCCGTGCTTTCTTCTGGAGTTGTTGCGTCCGTGTGGGCGTCCCCCCCGTGCGGGATCCAAGGCCGTGCGGCTCTTTAGCATGTGAGGCTGCTTGGCTCCTACGGCGCTTTTTCCCCGCGCAGGCTTTCTGCCCTCGGGATTATGAAGCCCTTGTCACCGGAGGGTTCGTAGCACAGATCAAAGTGAAATGCATTAAACCACGTTACTACATACGAAGAGACACTGCTGGAGAAGACATGTACAGAAAGAAGATATCACATGGACAAGCAGAAATGCGCCAAGCGAACCAACGGACCGCACTACTTGCACGCCGCGCCCCCCTTGGCGATGCTGCCCGAGTCGCCCGTGCCGTCGGTGTAGCTGTAGCTCTCGGCGGGGTTGTAATTCGTGATGCTGACCTTGGCCACGGTCATGGTCCACGGCATGCCCGCCTCGCTGCTGTACGTCGTGTCGCCGCCGGCCCACAGCCGCGTCCAGTACGACTTTGCCGGGTCGCCGCCGGCCCAGGTGCCCATCCGGACCTTGGCGGGCGTTTGGGGGAAGTTTGCGCCGTCGAGCGCGTCGGCCGCGGCGAGCGTCCGCACCGTGACGTCGTCGATGATCCACTCGATCCGCTCCTCGGTCCAGTCGATGGTGTAGGTGTGCCAGGCGTCGACCGGCGTCGCCACGGCGTGGTCGCCTTCGCGGTCCGACACGGTGCCGTTGCCTTTGCCGAAGTAGTCCGAGTGCACCATGGTGTTGTTGCCGCCGAGGAATTCCTGCAGGAAAATAAAAAGCGGGTAAGCATCTGTTGTTGTTGTTTGTTCCTCTATGCTGACGGGGGGGGGAGGGGGGGGCCGTGTTACCCAGTCGATTTCATCCAGCACGTCGCTCGCCAGCGTGACGGAGCTGACGATGCCCTGGCCTGGTGACGACTTCATGGCGACGGAGACGCGGCCGTAGAAGATGTAGAAGTCCGTCTCAATGGTCGGAGCTTGGTATCGGTCCGCAATCGTGAACTCGGCTCCATCACTCGTGTACTTGAGATTCGTGCCATCCGCTGCCCTCCAGTTGCTATCATCGCCCGTAGTGAAATCCGTGACATGTGTGCTCGTCTGGCATAGTCCAGCGTCCGCCGGGCAGGGGAACTGAGAGCCGTTCATCGGGTTGCAGCTCGTCGTGAGTTGTGCGGCGGAAAGAGGGACGAGGGCGGCAAATACGGCGGCCATGGCGCCGCGCGAGAAGTGGTTGGAGGACGACATGTTTTCAGATTGAGGTGCGCTGATGGATGCAAAAGGACATCACCTGGTGTACTGCAATATATATAGGCCAGTTGGTTGCTGTCCCAGAGCACTGAGCTAGCACTAACGCGCAAGGGGCAATAGCTCTCGGCTAGTAATAAATCACCAACTATCGCGCCGATGATCTATAAAAGGAGGCGGGAAATAACGATTCTGTAGAGAGAGCTAACGCGGCTCAAGCCCGGCCATTTTTATATAGGGGTAATGGTGCAATCACACCGCTGTAGTGTCACTCATGTCGACTGTTCGGGAAAGTGGGTTACAATCTGGTGTTAGTGAGTTCGGTCTGCCAAGACTTTGAACTGCTGAAGTACGACTTCAATGAGTTCAAGGGGATGAACCGGTGGGGCGCACGTGACTTGGACGCTCAGGGCATGTTTCTGGGGTCCGTTTTCTGACTTTGCTGAACGGCCGCGATCTCCAGTGCTCCGCAGCCTATGGTCGTACGTGGAAGGGAAACTGGTTGGCATGGTTCATGACCACCGGTGGACTGGTCGTTGACTGTCTCGACCTCAATTCGACTGCTCATCGATTTCGATTCGACTTTCCATCGCCATCAATGCTCTGTCGAGCCTCAATGCTCGGTCTAGCACTTAGTTTTCTTGACAAATGAGAAATTGCACGCCGCACGTCTCCGGGTCACCTCCCTGCCGTGGTGGTGGCTTTTGCTGGAAGGCAAGAATAGAAAGACGCTCGGGCGACATTTCGATTGGGACGCGAATGGGCAATTTCACCATCAGTACGTGTATGGGTCGGACGACACTGTTGACTTTGTGATTGGAGGACTTTGAGGGGGGGCAAGTAAAGTGGTGGGGAGTATCGCGAAGAGGCCAAACGGGAGTAGCGGTAAGTCGAGGTTGGGCCGGATGGTGGTCCTGCTACCTAGCCAATATCCAAAGTGGTCTCATATGTTTCTGCAGAACTGCCGTCTAAAAACCATGTGAATGAGCTTCGATACCTTAAAAGCACGATATTTTTCAGAACCGATACGAGTTAAACGGCATATAGATGCTCACAAGACAGAGACCGCATTTATTGTAGATGAGGAACGTGTTGTGACAAAAGAAATAGAACAAGCGAGAACATGGCGCCGTAATTCAAGCAAATTCCTTCTCACCATTAAGCACTTTCAATGAAAATAACTAACTACAGCAAAACTACGTGGTGTAGCATTGAAATCCGGTCTTAGTTTTGAAGGCTAGGGTATAGTGGCGCAGCTGTAGTTGAGAAAATCTCGATTCTCTTGGCAGATGCGAAGAGCCACAGGATGACGGAAAAGCCGAAAGTGATGGCTATCATGACATGGATCCGCACCATGTTGTCACAATGATACAGCGCCAGTATCGCATTCAAACACCTCCAACGGAACGAACACCATTTCCGGTACAAGATCCCGTGAATTGCCTTTGGATTCTCACTGGGTTCCTGTTAAAGGATGACTCGAAAGCGAACGTTGAGAAAGCGTTGGGAAGACTCCAGGCAGCTCGATATGAGCCACTTTCTGTGTCACAGCCCACGGAGACTATTGATGCACTGAAAACGGCATCGATGGCTCCCCAATCCGTACCTATGAGGTGTTTGATTGACAGCGGTGCAACTCTGAACGTCGTCACCGAAGTTCGTTCGCGACCACAACTTTAGTCGCCTTATGAAAGACAAACCACTTGTCGAAATCGTCGGGATAGGTGACAGCGTGGAAGCCAAGCAAATGATCGAACTCACATAGCACTATCACTCGGATCCAGAGCCACGGACTGACGTGTTTTGTGTGTTCAAGGATGGCCCTCAAGATGCTATCCTCGGCAAACGACTTTGGGAAGACATTAGGAACTTTCATTGTTTGCTAACTTGGACAAAAGAAAAAAGCAGATGAGAAAAAGAGGAAGACGGAAGCGGACCGGAAAGCCGAGGAAGACGTCGAAAGAAAGCTAAAAGCGCAAGGATGGACGTGTCGAACCCAACACCAGAGCAGGTGTGAGCCAGGAGAGCCGGCTCTCGAAATAAACTTATTCGAACCAGTTGGGAAAAGAAACTTGATTTCATCCAAGTCATCCTCTCTCCCCGATGTCATGTTTCAATTGTTGATATCAGATAGACTGAAATGCGAAACTCATGAGATGCTTACAAGCATAAACGCTCTAGAATTCTTGTTTCTATGCTGCCAGATGGTGAACCCGAGCAAGCCTCTGCGTTCTCCAGACCATTCCTTTCTTTCGAATCAGAAGGACAGCAGCGGCACCGCATGCTCCGCTCCAAATGCCCAAGCAAGTAAAGTACCAGCCCAAGCCAGCAGCGTCGAGCAGAGGCTGTAGAACAGCAACACCGGTGGCTGCCATGGCGCAACGAACCATGCTTGCGGTTGCTGCTGCTGTGCTTGGGCTCTTTGGATACAGATCGACCAAAAGCGTGTTGTAAGTGGTGTAGAAGCACGTACCCCAGAACCCCTGTATGAATTGCAGAATGAGCGGCACCGAAACGTGAACGTGGCTGCTGACAGCCCATCCGTAGCCTACCAAGGTGGCGGTGGAAACAAGGAGCAACCCAAGGCTTCCTCGAGATCTTGCTTTCTCGATGGGGAAATCGTCTATGCTGTACCTTGACGTCGGATCCGGCGTCCAACCCGTCTTGTGCGCCGTGACTCTGAAGTTGAGATCCATGAGCCTGCCGTTGCAGTAGCTGCCGATGATGATTCCGGTGCCACGGGGCAAGTACGCCAGTCCCGTCTGCAGCTCATTGAACGAATATACGTCCTTGAATATGGCAGGCACGGCGGCGACAAGCGTGTAGTCAACCGTATAGAAGGATCCATGCATCCAAAGCGCCAGAAAGGTGTCTCGGTGGAAAATGATGCGCAGACACGCCAGCGGATTGGCCACGCGGCACCGCTTCAGGAACGACGTCGTCTCGTCCGGCCTGCGATCCCTTCCTCCTCCTCCCCCTCCTCCTCCCTGCTCCTCCCCATCACCGCACCACCACCTCCTCACCCACCGCCTCCCCACACTCCACCAACCCCCTTCCCACCACCCATCCACCCCCTCCCTCTCCCTAGCCCCCAACGTCTCAGGCAACCACAACCCAATCGCCGCCCACACGCCCACCCCCCACCCGACCAGCGTCCAAAACACCCACGCAAACCCCCCACTCCCGTACGCCACCCACCCGCCCACCACCGGCCCCACGCACGCTCCCAGATTCAGCGCCATCCCCAGCGGTCCCACCACCCTCCCCCTCTCCCCCGCCCCACACACATCCGCCACGACCCCATAACTCACCGCAAACGCCGCGCTCGCCCCGAGACTCTGCACCCCCCGCAGCACCACCAGCGCCGCGTACGCTCCCGCACCCGCACCCCAACCACCACCCCCTTCTTCCACCCCCCACCCCAACACCGCCAGTCCGACATTCGCACCCACATACACCCCCACCGTCCCCAGATACACCACCCGCCGTCCCACGCCGTCCGAGAGGGGTCCGAAGACCGCGGGCGACACCGCTTGGCAGACGATGTAGACGGTCAGCGTGAGGTTGATGGCCTGCGGGGTGGTGTGGAAGGCGTGCTGGAGGAGGGGCAGGAGCGGGAGGTACGTGGTGGCGGTCAGCGGGGAGGCGGCGGTGGCGAGGCCGAGGAGGAGGTGGAGGGTGAGGCGGTGGCGGGGGGGGAGGGTGCTGTAGGGGGAGGGTGGGTTGGGGGTGTTGGGGGGAGGATGTCGGGGGTGGGGGTGGGTGGTGGCAGTGGTTGTGGCGGAGGGGGGTGGGGTGGTGATGTAGGGCGGTTTGGTGGTGGTGGTGGTGGTGGTGGTGGTGATTGGGGATGTTGCCGGTGGTGGAGTGGTGGAGGAGAGGTTGACGGTGTCGACGGCGGCTTTTTCCATGGTGGCGGGTGTGAGTGTGAGTGTGGGCGGAATACTTGCCCCGCCACGCTTGCGTTTGCAGTAGTATGGTCCCCCGCTTTGACTATATAGCTGTGTAGAGTAGAGTGAGCCTAGTTGCGCTACTGACATCACACTGACGTAGAGACTCTGCCTAGACGAACAACGCACGAATCGTCAGGAGATTGCTCAGTAGAAGAATATGTCGTTTCTTGATGAACTTTTACCATGCACTGCTCAATGCAGCAGCAAAAACGAGTCTCAGGCCACGGTATGGTCCCGCTCCGCGGACAAAGAGACTCTTTCATCCGCCGACAGCCTTGGAGGGCCTTCCCCATGGGGAAACGGCGCGTATTTGTCGACGAGGTAGTACATGTCCTCGTAGGCACTGGTAGCAAGTCAGCCCGCGAGCACGATATTCCGCAACGAGACACCTTCCTCTGCCGCACCGCCTTGCCCTCGCCCCGATGATTGACGGAATAAATCACGTTGTAGTAAACGCAATACATCCGATTCCGATCGTCCCACTCCTCGACCGGCTCGCTCGGCCCCATATACCGCAAATACGTCCGCGTATACACCTCCGCATGAATCTTGTTATACGCACACCTCCACCCCCCCACCTCCATCTCATGATGCGCATACAGACTCGCCCCATCAAACACATACACCCCGCCCCCCACCGCCGTCCCCACATTCCCCTCCCACAAATCCCCATGCACCAAACACGGCCTGATGCCCCCCCGCGCCCCCCGCGCCTCCCGCTCCACCGCCCCCACCAGCCTCGGCACCACCATCCCCTCCACGCGCCTCCACACGCGCTCCAACCCCTCCCACCGCCCGTTCGCCGCCGCGTCCAGCCGCACCGCGTGCGCCAGCATCTCCCCGAAGCAGGCCGCCCAGCTCGCGTGCCACCCGCGCACCGCCTGCGCCGTGCGGCCCTGGCACGTCGTCGCGTGGAAGCCGAATTGCCCTGTTGGGGACGCGCTGGTGCGGTGGAGGGAGGAGAGTTGGGCGCAGAGCTGGTCCGGGTCCGGGGGGAGGAGGTGCGGGTTCGGTTGGAGGGGGATGAATTGGGTGAGGAGGAAGTAGTAGGTGGTGGGGGTGGTCGTGCTCTTGTTGGTGGTAGTGGTGCTCTTGGTGGTGGTGCTGCTGCTGCTGAACTCGCCCCAGGAGTGAGGTGCTGGGACGAAGTCGGGGGCGGCGGCGTAGAGGGCCGACATGGCGTGGTATTCGCCTTCGATGAGGGCACGGCCGCCCGCGCCGTCGTCGCCGTCGTCGTCGTCGCCGCTCGCGCATTTGAGGAAGTAGCGCTGTGTGGAGCCCGAGGGGAACTCGACGTGCAGGCAGGCGGTCGTGGTCCAGGCTGAGGTTCCGGATGGCGTGGCGGAGAGGAGCTTCGTTCCGGCGGGGAATTTGGCGAGGATGGCCTCCGCGTCGATGGGGAATCCTATAGGCGGGGGAAGCGGGTGGTCTGGAGGGGCTCGGTGGAGTAGCTCGGGTGCTGTTGCGCTCATGGTGGGTGATCGAAGGCGGTGCGTGGTTTCTGAGGGTGTCTGTTCTCTGGTGCTTTGAATCAACCGTGCTGCTGGTAGTTTGCTCACACTCACCGAAACAGCAGGAAGCCGGTGTGTTGCTCAACAGCAGCTGAGCTATTCGGGGATCCAGTGTAGAGCCAAGACGCTCAGTCAGAGCGGGGTTGGACCTTTGGCGCCAACCTTGTTGCACTAGTTCCCGAGACACTGCGGAGAAATCATCTACCTTGATCAAGCATTCCAAGCTCTGTCAGTGCTAAAACGTCGTTAACCAACGACTTGATATATGCACGCACGCAGGCTAGGTAACGGTCGACAAATGCATGTGATGAAACGCCAAGTAACACGCACAAGAAACTATATATTTGGCACTTCGTTGTGAATTCGGGAGTTTCGTCTAGAACTTCAACGGAATACATGGCCTACTTGGGCATCATCGCACTGTCTCTGCTAGCTGTGAAGTTGCTTCGCGACTCAGTCATTCAGACTCGACATCTTCGACGTCATTGACCTCCGTGGTCCCTAGATGGAATATCTTCTCAAGAAGAAATCTCGCTTCCGTTCCTTCCTCGGATCCTACAGATCATCGGGCACAGCTGAGGGTGTGGCGTAGCTGGGTTGTGCATCACTCGACGCTTGACCCTCGGGTGAGCCGGATCCGGCACTGGGTGGTGTTGATGTTGAAGGAGTCCCCTGAATCACCGCTGATGGGCTGGTGGATAACGTCCCCCTCTCACGCGTCATTACATACACACACACACAAGTATCTGGCAAATCATATTTCGTACGCACTCTAAAAGTCACACGTAATTCATCCCACGTGCCACCACACCTACACCAGCTGCCCGGCAACCTTCATCGGATGCGCCTCGGTATTGAAAACCCACTGGTTCTTCCCCCCAGGACCGCCAAAGACTTGCCACTCGGCCTCGTCCGCAAAAATCATGTACGCATACTTCATGACCTCGGCGAACAAGAAGCTCTCCTGATTGTCGTTGGCCGTCCCGCCACCAGCCACGTTGACGTCCTCCACGGCCGAGAAGCCGCTGCCGCGCCTCGCCGTCGCGTTGATGTTGACAATCGCCTCCCACGCCCATTCGCGGTAGCGCGGGTCCCGCGTCTGGCGGAAGGCGTAGTAATAGCTCTCGAGCACCTCGGGGCGGAGGTCGTACGAGGACGTCACGATCCAGAAGCCGTGTTCGTTGTAGAAAGACAGCTGATCATCCGGCACATTGGACTCATTCCACGAGAAGGTTTCGGGGCCGATGCCCGTGGCGGTTGACGTGTACGTGTTGCGGCAGCCGGCGACGAGTTCGAGGCCGAAGTCGATGTAGTCTTGGCGGCCGAGCACGTTGCCGCCAAGGATGAAGTTGCCGCCATCGAAGCAGGTGAGGTGCTGCGAGAGGTTCACCGTGGATTGGCCGTCGAAAGCGGCGAGGTAGGTGAGGTCCGGCCGCGACGAGGGGTGCGAGGCGAGGTGCTCGATGGACGAGTCTACGGCAAGGATCCAGCTGGTAGGCAGAGAGAAATAAAAAGTCAGTTGCTGTTTTCGTTCATTTCATGCTCGGCGCCATCCATGTACATACCGGTCCTTGTATTCACCAAAGCGCTCCGGGTCGTACATGTACATTTTGATGAGGTACTCGTAGAAAGAGTCATCGCCGCCGTTCCAGCCGCCCGAGGCATCCGTAAAACTGCCATCATCGATGGCAATGTTGGTTCCAACGAGACCAGGCCACGGCTCGTTGTACGCAGGCTGCGGGTTCAGCAAGTACGATTCAGCCTTTTGGGCCAGCTGGGCGTATTCGTCGTCGCCCAAGAGGTCGGACAAGCGCGTCCATTCGAGCACAAGCGTGCCCACGGTTGCGAGGCCATTCGTCTGCGCGCCGTCGTTGCTCATGTCGTCGAGCCAGAGGTTGTTATATGGAACGCCCGACTGCGTGTCGAAGGCGTATTTGAGCGTGTCGGCTAGCGTCTTGGACTGGGCGAGCAGAGCGACGACTTGGGAAGTCTTGTGCTGTCAGCTCAACGTCGCAAAGCACAAGACATGCGGTGCACTCACATCGCTCGCAAGGTCTGAAAGAGGCCCGGTCAACAAATCGTAGGCAGAGAGCATGCCGCCGAGGTAGCGGATGGTGGTTTCAAACAGGCTGACCACGTCTGAGGTGGTGGTGAAGTCAATGGTGGGGATAAAAGCGAGGATTTGATCCACCACCTCCTTGTCCTTCATGATCAGCGCGGTGCTGAGGGCATCGACAGCGCTCGCACCCCAGCCGTTTCTACAGGCGCGTCAGAAGACGCCATCTCGTCGACGTTTCGAGAAGACTTACCTGCTATCCCCGAAGCCATTGGAGACGGGATGGAGCTCATCATGCGGGAACGCATACGTGTAGTAACCATTCCAGGCAAAGTTGAAAGCATCCTTGACTGCATCGGCTTTGCCCGCATAGGTGTCCTCGGCCCTGATTTGGAAGTGATGGGCTTGACGGGGCAAGGCGACTGCGGCGAGCAACTGTGGGGCCAGCAGAAGCAGGAAGCGAGAAAGAGAAGGCGCCATGGCGGGGTTCGAGAACCGGGGAGGGCGGTCGACAATCGGTGCTCGCGCACTCTGGTGAGATGGCTCTATGGCGGACGAACGAAGCAGGGAAGAAGGCAGAATTTAAGGAAGCGGACGGCAAAGCAGGCACATGGCCGGGTTGAGAAAGGGAGACAAAAGAAACATGGGGACTGCGGGCGTTGACCATCCACGGACCAGGCAGACGGCGGCGGGGCGCGCAGGGGAGGTTTGATTAAGCAGAAATGTTATCTCACTAGTTAGACGCGATGCTGAAGGGCTTAATAAGCGAGTAAAACTACTTAAAACTACTCCACACTCCTCGGCCAATCAGAGGCACGCCAAGCATCTTAGCGTTAATTCAGCGTAAAACCCTTAGCATCGCGTCTAAGAGCAAACGGTCGCAATTTATATATAATCTAAAGCAGTAATTTTTTCGAATTATTATAACTTTATAATAACACCCTCTATTATCTTCGTTTCTACCTATAGCGATTCCGTTAACGGTAGACTTTCGTTTCGTATATATTTTATAGCGATGCATATACTAATTTATATCGAAGTATAGTCTTAAAGACGAAAAAAAACGCGTAAAATCTAAATAACTTTAACGCGTCCGCTCGATCGCTCGTATCCACTATATAATATACTATAAGTCCCTCTATTAATACGCTAGGGTTATTCGGCCGCTAAAGAAACTCCTCGCATATAAGATTTACGCGTAGGACGTAGTAGGCGTTAGTATAGAGTCTTATCCGAAGGGGTATTAAAACGTATTTCGACGCGCCCGCTCGATACCTCGTATCTACTATATAATATACTATAAGCCCCTTCGTATATACGCTAGAATTATTCGGTCGCCTAAGAAACCCCTCGTATATAGAATTTACGCGTAGAACGTAGTAGGCGTTAGTATAGAGTCGAAGAGGTCTTAAACCACGCTAGTAAGATATACTACCCGACCCTATACACTCCCTTTAAATAGTTATTATTAGTAGAGACTCTAAACTACTCTAAACTACTCGATACTACTTACTTAAGTATTCTTCTATTTTATATAGCGGCGGCGGGGAATCTAGAGGCCCTAAACTTCTTAAAACTACTTAAAACTACTTACTTAGATATTCTTTCGTTTTTATATAGCGGCGGCGGAGATTCTAAACTACTTAATACTACTTATAACTACTTACCCGGAGTTCTCCCGTTTTTATATAGCGGCGGCGGGGAACCTAGAGGCTCTAAACTACTTAATACTACTTATAACTACTTACCCGGAGTTCTTCCGTTTTTATATAGCGGCGGCGGAGACCCTAAACTACTCGTAACTACTCGTTTACGTATATTAACGGATATCTATATAGGTATTAGTCATAGCACGCCGTAATAGGAGGAAGAAGAAGTCTAAGGAGTAACGGGTAGCTATATCTTCTATATCGTTTAAAGATAACCTTATTAGGCGCATCTAAGCTATTTCTCGCCTCGTATTAAGTATACTTCCTAATATCGTAGATGTAGCGCGTGCCGAGGCGAACGTATATCTATAAGAGGTTATTATTTATACTTATCTTATACGTATCCTCGGTAAAGATCGTAAGCTACGGCTAGAATAGGTTCGTACCCTAAGACGGTTAATATTTTACTATAGTAATACGTTACTTATTATACGTACCGGGTTTAGTAAGAGTTTAATCTTCTATATATTCTCTATTCTAACACGGTATATTACTATCTAAATTATTTCGTTAAGTAAGCTTAGGGAGGAGTAGTTAGGTAATATCCGGCGTTTTAATAGTACTCGGCCGTATCTTATCGAGTATAGATATAACGATAACGACTTAATAAGAGATATTACGGCCGGCTAATATACCTATATTCTATTAGGTCTAGAATAGACCGAGCGGAAGTAGTTTCGAGTAGTAGTAGATAAGCTTAATACGTAGCGTAAGATAGGCATAGTCGCCATTAATAAATACTATCTTATAGAGGAGTAGAAGGACTTTAAACCGGCTTTTACGTATTTAGAGAAGTTACGAGGTAGACTTTACTAAGACGTAGTATAATTTATCTATTTTACTACGTTAACCGATGCCGCGAAGCTAACTATCTTATACGAGATAGAATTTCGTGCTATAGATTCTAAAATATACTAGACTAAGGTTATTAGGACATTTATTAACCGTTTAGATATATCGATCTACGTTAGGCTAATCCCGGTTAGAACGATTAGATTATTTACGTCGTTATACTTCTTACTAGACTAGAGTATCGCTAATAGCGAATATACGCCGTTAGCTATACTAAAGACTATCGTATTCGTCGATAGACTTACCTTCGTTAGCTAGGCGGTAATCTTCCTTCGATAAGCTCTACGCTCTAAAAATTAGTACTATTCGAGTTCGGGGGGGTATTACGATATTTATAATATCGTCTAGGAGTTTACTTCTAAGGTATCCGACTAGAATCGTATCTCCCGATACGAAGAGTTCTATAAACCCGACTCGACTACCCGGATAATAGTCGCAACGATATTCCTTAGTATAGAGGTTAATATTCTAGATATCGAACGTATTATCGTATACGGTTTCCCTATTAGTATAAGTATTAGTAGCCTCTAGTAGAGGTTAGATCGTAGTAGCCGAGAAGAGGGTCGATCTAGTATTAGTATTATTCTATTACTATATTAGATATTCGATTCTAAAGGGCGAGATAATCCTAATATTACTAAGGGGTCTAATAAGTAACGGACGCCCGCGAGACGCTATTAAAGGAACCTCCTACCGGCTAATCGTAGGCGTATACGGAGTTAGTTATAGTATAGTTTTACCCCCGGTAATATTACCGATACCTCTATCTTAGTAGCATCGGATTTTTCGGATAGATCTAACGTGTCTAATAGAGACGGGGGTGCGGTAGTATTAACTTAACTAGTTATAATAGTGCGGTTCTAGACTATAGTAGAGACGAAATAACGAGCCGCGTTATCCGCCGAATAGAAGCACCTAGTAAATAGGCTATACTATAGATAAGCAATTATAGCGTATTTAGGTAAGATAAAATTACCTCGCGGTATACCTATTACTACTATCCCGCTAGAGAGGTATTATAGTGCCTATAATCCTTCGTTATACCCCGTACTTATTAAGGCACCCAGGCCCGAGAAACGTATTCGGGCCCTAAAGGTAAATACTCGCGCGGGATTCGCCTTACGTTTAATTAATAAATAGGCGATAGTCTAGTACGAGAAGCTATACCTTAATTCTCGATTTCCGCTTCCGGTAGTAGTCTATATAGATAATATATATCGCTAGGGATTAGCGTCTATATATACCGGAAAGAAGCCGGCTAGCTACTAGAATTCGCTAATCCTTAAGACCATCGAGGAGAGTATCTCTTTCCTTCTAGAGTAGCCGTATCGCGATAATACTAGTATATCGCTATTAGAGCTACTACGGTTAGCTATCGGGAAAGTAGACTATAAATTTACCTAGCGGAGGGAAGGAAAAGCTCGAGATATAATATAGGCTACGGGCTAAGATTCTTATAGATCTTAAGACGGGGTCTAATAGGCTATATATACGGCCTAAGATAGATTAGCCGCCGAGTTTCGAGTAAAGAATAATAGGCTGGCTATATTAGTAGTAAAGAGAAAGGCCGTAAAGGCTACGGTAGCGTAGTTATCGTCTAATATTCGTAACTAGGTAGAGGGTTTCGTTTATAGGCCTTATTAAGTACTTAATCCACCCCCCGTTAGCGTAAGCGATAATATTATACGGCTTAGACGGTAATTAGAGCGTATTCGGTCGTAGTCGGTAGAGATATATTAACCCGAGTCTATATCTCGATCGGAAGCAACTACTATATAGATAGTAGACTCGTAAAATACGGTGCTAGACTCTTAGCTAGGGGCGGCTACTATATAAATAGTAGACTCGTAGAATACGGTGCCGGACTCTTAGCTAGAAACGGCTACTATATAGATAGTAAACTCGTAAGATATAGTATAGGACTCCTAGTTAGAGGCGGCTATAGTTTAGATAGTAGACTCGTAAGATATAGTACTAGATATCTAGCCGCTAGATACGATAGTTATATCTAAATCCTATAGACGCCGTAGAACGGCGTCGGATACTTCGACTCTATCGAATCGTCTATCGAAATAAAGACGTCTAGTAATACCATCTTAAAGGCCGTTATTAGTAAGAAATAGAAATATAGGGGGTCTTAGACTAATATTTTTACTAAGCTCGTTACGCGGTCGTATACGGCGGGCAACGTCGAAAGAGAAGAAGAATTTTAAGATAGCTTAGTTCTATATAGTATAGTTTATTCTCTAGCGTTAGGTAGTATTAATCGGGATACTAAACTACTTAAAACTACTTAGCTCGGAATCTCCGGTTTTTATATAGAGAACGGTAGGGATACTAAACTACTTAAAACTACTTAGCTCGGAATCTCCGGTTTTATATAATAGACGGTAGGGATATAAAACTACTTAATACTACTTAGTTTAGATTCTCGAGTATACGGACTAGGCTATAGGATATAAGACTACTTAAAACTACTTAGCCTAGATTCTTCTATATTTAGTAGCTAGGACTCCAATACTAACCTTCTCGAGTACTTTAAGAAGGAGAGCGGTAACCCCTATACTTTATATCGTATAGAAACCCTATACGTAGACGACGGAGAAGTAAGACTACTTAAAACTACTTAACCGAGTTTCTCCGGTATTTATATAGGAGAGTATAGAGAAGTAAAACTACTTAGAACTACTTAGCTAGATTTCTCTATAGGAGGTATAGACGAGAGATATAACTTTAGAACTAAATTTTTACTTTAACTATAGGAGGTATAGACGAGAGATATAACTTTAGAATTAAATTTTTACTTTAATTATAGGAGGTATAGACGAGAGACATAGTATTAGAGCTAAATTTATATTACGCGGGGTCGGGGGGCACTCTTCGGAGTTTCTCGCGGCGAGGCGGATAAGATACGGCGGCTATAGGCTCGACGGCGTAGAAGGTAGTTAGGAGATAGTACTACGGTATATAGGCCTAGCGAGATAGAGAAGGGCGGCCTAGCGAGATAGAGAAGATACGGCGGCCGTAGACTCGACGGCGTAGAAGGTAGTTAGAAGGTAGTACTATAGTATATAGGCCTAGCGAGGTAGAGGAGGGCGGCCTAGCGAGATAGAGAAGGTACGGCGGCCGTAGGCTCGACGGCGTAGAAGATAGTTAAAAGGTAGTACTACGGTATATAGATCTAGCGAGGCAGAGAAGGGCGGCCTAGCGAGATAGAGAAGGGCGGCCTAGCGAGGTAGAGAAGGTACGGCGGCCGTAGACTCGACGGCGTAGAAGGTAGTTAGAAGATAATACTACGGCGTATAGGCCTAGCGAGATAGAGAAGAGGCGGCCGTAGAGGTAGTACTACGGCGTATAGACCTAGCGAGGTAGAGAAGGGCGGCTATAGAGATAGTACTACGGCGTATAGACCTAGCGAGGCAGAGAAGAGCGGCCGTAGAGGTAGTACTACGGCGTATAGACCTAGTAAGGTAGAGAAGGGCGGCCTAGCGAGATAGAGGAGAGACGGCCGTAGATTTAATAGCGTAGAAGGTCGTAAGAAGGTAGTATTATAGTACGTAGGCCCGGTAAGGTAGAAGAGGGGCGTAGGCCTAGCGAGGTAGAGAAGAAACGACGGCTACCTATAGTTCGTCGAGTTTAACGCCTTCGATAACGGCGGGTATTATTAGTAAGATCCGGCTTTAGCGGGTATACCGCGTAGATTCTTAGAAGACGAAGGGCGAGACGACGTAGCTAAGAATACTATAGATAAATACTTAGACGCGATAGAAGACTACTAGAAAGAATTATCGGGGCGGCTAAACTAGTAGAACGAAGCGCGCTCGCGAAGCTACGCGGAGCCTAAAAGTACTCCTCTAGAGTTCGTAATTATTTAGGGTATTAGTATAGGTATCGGTAAAATAGTATAGAATTACGCTAACGCGATTAGAATATATATAGACTACTTAAACCTACTTAGCTAATAAAGAGACTAGAACGGGCCGGCGGATCTA
This sequence comes from Diplodia corticola, assembly GCF_001883845.1. Taxonomy (NCBI): domain Eukaryota; kingdom Fungi; phylum Ascomycota; class Dothideomycetes; order Botryosphaeriales; family Botryosphaeriaceae; genus Diplodia; species Diplodia corticola. Next base: position 171,406 of record NW_017971520.1, read on the forward strand.
CGGCTAATCCTATAATAGTAATATAAGCTTATAGGAGAAATATCTTAACTTACTTATCTCTTCTTTTCCTCTTCTTTTCCTCTCCTCTAGACTAACTATCGTAGTAGTAGTAGTAGTAACCGTAGTAGTAGCAGCCGCAATAATAATAATAACGATAATAATAACGATAATAATAATAATAATACTACTACTATATCCCCCCCTCCCGCCCGTTAGGTGCTAGCGCACCCACCTTACGTTATATCTAATTAGGGTATAACGGAGAAGGCCGCCGGGCTACTTCTCCCCGATACCCTACGCTTTAGCGTAGAGAGGCGCCCGCTCTCGTAAGATTCTATTCTTTATAGTAGCTTAGCTTAAGTATTAACTAGCACACGTAGAAGATCTTATTAATATAGACTATAGCGCCTAGCCGCCGCGCCCGCGCCCGCGCTCTCGGGGTTAGTAAATCCTACCGCCTTCCGCTCCCGCTTTCGCTTCTACTCCTACTCCCGCGTCCTCGCTCTCGCCCTCGCCCGCGCCCTCGCTCTCGCCCGCGCCCGCTTCCTCGCCCGCGTCCGCGCCCTCGCCCTCGCCCGCTACCTCCTCTAATAGGGTAAGCCCCCTCGGGGGTTTAGGCGACGATTACAACGTCGCTATAGCCGACGTCGACGCTACCGCCGCCGCTATTCTTCCTCCCCCCGCGCTACCGCTATCCCCTCCTCCTCCTTAGTAATAGTAGTAGTAGTAGGAGTAGTAGTAGTAATAGTAATAGTAGTAGTAATAGTAATAGTAGTAGTATATATTACCCCCGGCTTAGGCAACTAACGTAGCGACGTAGACTCTTCCGTAAATCCTATTACTAGATATTTATATAGATATTAGCTAACGTTTAATATAGTACTATTCCCTTAGCGGGCGTACCGGCTAGCGTCGCTTAGTAGTCTATTAATTTAGTAGACTAGCCTCGTATCTAGTTTATAGCGCCTACTAGCGGTAGAAAGATTAATATACTCTACGTACCGTCTACGTCTAATAAGTAGTAGTCTAGCTTACGGGTTAAGGAAGCGGCCTCGGCTCGTCTAAGCTAAAATAAACTCCGTAATACGGACTATATTAGCCGCATTATAGAGACGATACTAGGGGAGCGGCGACTAGGCGAGAATCGCTACTTAAACTACTAGTTAAATAGCTAGAAATACTAGGTATATACCCGCGAGGGTGCCTAGCGGGTAAAGTACCCCGGCGACGCTTATACGCGGTATCGTAATCGCCCCGTTATTAGCGGGTGTAATTACTCGCGCCGGCGAAAGAATCGTCTAAGGAGAAGAAGCTCTTCTAGCCCCCCCCGAAACCTCTAGCTAAAAGGCGGAGGACCGCCTCCGAGCGCTAGCGGGGCGAGTATACCGGTCTAAGTCTACGGCGTATATTAGTAGTTTAAGTTAGAGAAGAATAGAATCGAGGTTATATAGCGCAGCTACTAATACTCTTATAGCTAGATAGCCTTTTACGAGTAAGCTTCGCGTCCCGTATATAACCGTATTATTCGGGAATCTCTATATAGTAAGGTAACCCCTTCGCTACTATAGCTATAGACCTCGCGGGCGGTTATATTATCCGGATAGAGCTCTATAGTAAGGGAAGTTCTAGCTATAAGATTATCGGTAGCGGTATTATATATACCTAGTCTAGAACGATAGATTTAGTAGCGGATTTAGTAGCGGATTTAGTAGTAGATTCGACGAAGGTTTTAGTAGCGAAGGCGGCGATAATAATAACGATAATAATAATAAATAAATCCCTTTTAAAGCTTAGCATGTGCGTAACTATAATATATAACATTAATAATACTAAAATATAGATATAAGGAGATAAATATACTAACGATACGTATACCGGAGAAACTAAACTACTTAGAACTACTTATACGTAAAATCGTACTATAGGCTAGGTAATCCCTATAACGAATATCGCGATATACGTATTCCCCGTATAAGTAGTATTAAGGAGTTTTAAGTAGTTAATCGCTATCGGTTAAATCTAACGCCTCGATCTCGTACGGGTTAATCGCTAGATTATTAATAGTGTCGACTATCTCGTCTAAATCTACTAGTATACTAGAGGCTTCGTCGCTAGATAATAAAGGCGGTACGTTATTAAGCGAATCTAAGTACTCGATATAGAACCGGTTAAACCTCTTAACCTTTAATCGTAGCTACTATATATCTAATAGAAAGATATTCTCTATATTAAATATCGTAGGGACGCTCTCTAGCTCCGTTAATATACGGGGCTAGGCTAAGCCGTTATCGAATAGTTTCCGTGCGAGTAGAAGTATATTCGAACGAGCTAATACGGTCGTATACGCGTTAGAAGTCTATTCGCCAACTATCTCTTCTAGTATAGCCTTAAGTCCTCGTGCCTAGGTATTAGAGAGGTAAACCCGGTTAAAAATAATATCCTCGTCGTATATCGAGTTCTTTAAGCACTTTATCTCGTTATAATAAGAATAGTTAAGATACTTAAGCCTAAGATCGATAGGCTTCCACGTATTAGCCCTACTAACCTAATTAACGAGTCTAAATAATAATATAGCATACTATAGTTCCGGCTAGTAGATAGATAGTAAGAGAAGCTATCGATAGTATATTATCTCGTACCCGTAGTTATGTTATAATATACTAAAGAACATTACTATTAACGGGTTAACTAGATATTATAGTAGCCTAATATCGGTATACTTTATAGTATATCGAACGGCTAATAATAGTTTAACCTCGCGGAGGAATCGATATAGCGTACGATAGCTAGTATCTTTATAAGACCTACCGCTCTAAGCGTTACCTATAAAGGTAGTAAGTCGGACGTCCTCTACTAGTATAAGAAACTAGTCCGGCGATAGTCGTAAGAGCGCTTTATCGATAATCTTATAGCGACTAAGATTCGTAGTTAACTAACCCCTCTACCGTATAGTATTATAGAATAATACCACCGTCCGACCCGTAAATTCTTAAGTAAGAAGAGGCTTAAGCTAGTAATACTTAATATTATCTCGGCTATACCGGCTGCGATCCTATAGGGTAATATTAGATATAATATAATAAACCGTCTTCTCGCCGTAGCTAAGGGAGTTCTAATATATCTAAACGATCGTATTAACGATATTTATCTAAATATAGAACTACGAGGGAACACTAAGCAGCTATCTACGGCGATAATATAGAAACTTAGAATAATACTAGCCTTTCTTCGTCCTCCGTATTAGCTATAATATAAGCTAATCGCCGTATACTAACTAAAGACGCTACCCGAAGTCGGTATTTAGATCTAGACCGAGTTAGTCTAGAAATAAGCTATCGTAAACCCTATAAGTCCCTTTAATAGTACCTTTATTTTCGTATACTACCCCGAACTACTAGAATAACGTCTTATAAGTGCTTAACTTACGAATATATAGTATTATTAGATATTAAACTAAACGATTCTTACGAAACACCGTTTAAACGGTATTTAGGTAAAGCCTCGTAACCGCGTCTACGATTAGATTCTTCGTAATCTACTCGCTAATATAGTTATTATAACCTAAGATACTAGATAAGGAGAGGATGTTATTTACTTAAAGCTCGATAGTAGAATTATATATAGCCTATATAAGACCGGTATCTAGTAGACTAGAATAGAGAATAATAGCCGAGGTAGTAAGAGAACGTATTTCTATCTTATTACTAAGGACCTCGTCGCGTTTCGTACTAAGAAAGTTTATATTATCGTAGATAATCGTTATCTATTAAGAAGTAGCGAGTAGCTTAAGCTACGTCTATACGGTATAATATAAGTCGAGTCGTTCGTTTAGTCTCCGCTACTACTATATAAAAACGAGGGAACTCCGGGTAAGTAGTTACGAGTAGTATTAAGTAGTTTAGGGTCTCCGCTATTACTATATAAAAACGGGGGAACTCCGGGTAAGTAGTTACGAGTAGTATTAAGTAGTTTAGAGTAGTTTTAGGTAGTATAATTAAATATAACGTATCCTCGTATAGTCTACTATACTATCTACTAAGCGCTTAGCGGTATAATATCTATAATATATATTTAAATCGCCTAGCACCTAAATAACCCGTTATTTCGTACTAGACGTAAGGAGGTAGGCATCTAGCGCACTTAAAAGGAAATTCGAGTTCTTTCGCTACCTTAAGTAATAGATTATACTTATAATAGCGAATATATATCGGTTAATCGCCGTTATCTTTCGATTACCCTTATAGATATAGCTCGACCGATGGGCACGTGGATTTCCGAGAACGCGAGAGAGTAGACTATACTATAAAGGGGCTTAAGATTTAATAATAGTAACGGCCTCTTTAACGTTTAGACCTTTAATATCTTACGTATAATTAAATTAGCTAAAGTAAGGCGGGTATTACACGCTATATAGATATACGTAGCTAATAAGAGTATTAAGCTCGCGGTAGTATCTCTTCTTACTAGTAGGTATAATTCGGTCTATAATAGAATACTCTAAGATTATACGCATCGCGTTCTATCGTTATTATAAGGAGCGATATCTTATATTCTTAAGCTCGACGCCGTAGGTAACCTAAGCAATTATAAAGGTATTAAATAAGAAATCGACACGACGTATCGTATCTACGACTTATTAGAGCCTCTATCTATTAGCGCGGGATATTTATAGTTGGCTAGAAGGTCCGTTAACATCTATTAAATCGCTAATACTATCGCCGTTATTACGAGGGTCCTCCTATATACTACGAACGATAGGCGAGCTTTAGAGGGGTATTATAAGAGGGCTATTAGGGCGGCTACTAGGGAGGCTAGTTAAGGGGCTCGACGATATTATTTCTATTCGCTCGGCGGCGTTTAAATTAACCTATAGAGGTAGATTAGTAGCCCCTCTATTACCTAAATATATTTATAGGGTGGTAGAACCTCGTTATAGGTGTAAAGTATAGCGTTAAAGATGGGTGTTATAGTCGTTACGTAACGTAAATCGGCGCACTGTAAAGTTGCGACCGTTTGCTCTTAGACCCTCCGGCGGCGGAGGGTGCCCTGCGTTGTGATTGGCTGAGAAGATTGGAGTAGTATTGAGTAGTTTTAAATACGGAGCTAAACCTAATTGGGACGTGACTTGGCGGGTCCCACTGCCGCCTGGGAGGGTTTGACTTGTGAGATAACAGAAATGCAGTCTTCCGGGAACCAGGGGGCCACCCATGACCTAGGCGGGTGACGTGCCTATCAGGTGTGCAGACCGGGGTGAGCTCCTGGGACGCGGTCGGCGCAGAAGCACGCGCCGCAGATCAGCATGGTGTTCTCGCCCCGGCTCGTTGGCGCACGCGGTAGATGTTGATCAACAGACTCGAGCAGTGGCTTCTGCGTGGCGCTCTCGAGTGCCGACGGCTTGACGCCTTTGCGCCGCGTGTGCTCCTGACTCTGGGGAAGCGGCAGGGGTCCGGCTTTGGGCGAGAGGGGGTGGGTGGAGAGGTCGCGGCCGGGATGGCGGCGGCTGCGGGCTGCGGGTGCTGGTTCCGCATGAGCTGCCAGCTAGCGTGAGGGGCTTGCATTGTTGACTCCGGCCCGAGCGGGCGCTGATTGCGTTGGCGCAGGTAGCCTGCGCCGTGTTTGGCGGTGAGGCTTCGACGTTTGTGAGGGCGAACTCGAGGCTGGTGAGAGACTGTGTCTTGTTGGGCGCGTGCGCGGAGGATCGATGGGCGGGCGGGCGGGCGGGGTTAGGCTCGATCAAGCAGGTGCCGAGCGCGCCCGTCCCCGGAAATCCTTCTCGCCATCCGCACTTGCCCATCTCTCATCTCCCTCCATCTCCCGCCGTCGCTCTGCGATCGTCAGGAACACAACCACGGTCGACTCTGGACTCTGCTGCAGCATCCATGACGGCATTATTGAATCCTGCGCAGCCCCCTACGCCTTAGGCTCCGCCGGCCCACGCTTATCCCCGACTGGCTTCCGGTGCAATTTCGCGACCAGTTCCCCTCGGCGAATGACCATTTCGCATCACTTCTCACTGAAGCATTGTTGCTTTCGCTTCAAGCTACCCGCTTCTGTGCCGGCAACTTCGGCCTGGCAACCTGCATCCCAAAAATAGATGCACAGTTGGCAAACTTTCCTCCCGAGCGGCTGCGACTTCATGCGTCCGATACCGCATGCGGTCGAATCGACGCGCAATCACGTGATGCTCAATGCCCTTCTGGAACACTGCGAGAATCCAACATGACAGTCTCGGGTGACGTCAGTCTGTTGTCCAGAATCACCTTCTGGCCGCACACATCCCTTGCTCGCGTGCTTGTCCCGTCGTGGCGGAAAATCACCACGTGTTGAGAAACCTTCTCCATCAAGGGAGAATGTTGAACGTGGGAGATTTTTGAGTGCATCCGCGGTCCATGTGCTGAAAAGGTCATCAAAACTGTCGAAAATCGAGGGCCTTGCCTTCCATGGTTCATGGAAGACCCTGCTCCACAAATAACACTACTCTCCTTACAATGCCACCAATACCCATTCCACGCGCCTAACCTCCGCTCAGAAGCATAGAGCCTGAGACGCATGCGCTTAGCTCATGCCGGTTGACACCGGAAGGATGCAGCCCATGTACTGTCTTGCCTTCTCGACGTCGTACAAGCGACAGTAGTCTCGCTAGTAACAACTGCTGTGCAATGCCAGCGCAGAATGATTCCCGTTCCGTTCGCACCTCGTGCGGTTCATGCGCCCACTCCGCTGACACAAACCAACCGCCTTCCCAGCTGGTCTTTCACGAGAGTTCAAAGCAGCACAGAAGACCCCACGAGCCGGGGACGTGGGTATAGTCTTACGGAATATACGCCATGTGGCGCTCATGATCGGCTAAGGCTGGCTCCACGCTTTCACGGCATGCATGCAGGTCTCAGCGCCGTACTCTATTAACACATACATCACGTACGACACCGATCACATTGATTTCTTCTTCCTTATCTCCCCTTACGGAAAGCGGTCCGGAAGTCTTCTCCTTGCTTTCCCCCCTCCCGACGCAGTTCCGGCAACAAGCTTCACGAGGTTACACAGCTCGCCCCACTTCTTCTTCTTCTTCTCTCCGCCGACTACAACGAAAAGAAGGGAAAAAAAACAGCACCGAATCAGATTCCCGCATTTCAAGAAACCGCCAAAGAAACCACATGCAGAATCTCGATATATTCTTGGCCGCCATAAATTTGACCCCCCCTATCCGCATTTTGACGCCCCCCCTGGGAAACCTACTTTTTCTCCGACGCTCACCTCAAATTTACATGCAAAATAGTAGGCAAACTCGGAGAACTCGCTGGCATCCTATACCTATATTACTACCTACCGTTCTTACCACTTACCGCGGCGCCTGACCACCTACTAACTACTAGCCTTACCGGCTAAGATACGTCCTCGTAGGTAACGATTACTCGAGGTATAAGGTACTTATCCGCCGGCCCGCCCCTGGGGGGTGGTAGGTGAGGTCGGTGGCCGGTAGGTGGTGAGGCTAGTGGGTGAGGCTGGTGGGTGAGGCCGGTGGGTGAGACCGGTGGGTGAGGCTAGTGGGTGGTGAGGCCGGTGGCCGGTGGGTGGTGAGGCTGGTGGGTGGTGACTGGTGATGCTGGTAGCCGGTGAGGCTGGTAGCCGGTAAGGCTGGCATACGGGATGCTAGCGAGCTCTCCGAGTTTGCCTACTATTTTACATATAAATTCAAGGTGAGCGACGGAGAAAAAGTAGTTTTCCCAGGGGGGGGTCAAATTTATGGCGGCCATATTCTTTAGTTCTAGTAGCCAGAGAATCTAGCAACCCTCCCCACGTACACACAAGCCATTCTGCGCAGAGTCCCCGTCCCCCTTCGCCGCACCCACCAAACCCATCTCTCTACCCAATTCCACCAAAAAAACTTCCCTTCTCCCCAATCCTACCAAACCTCTCTTCCCAATCCCATCCCAGCAAGCCTCATCCCACCCATCTCCCTCCTCAACCAACCAACCAACCAACCAACCAAAAAAAATCAATCCTGCCCAAAGAACCCCTCCCCCCTCAGCTCCTCCCCTTTACCCGCGCGCGACCGAATGATCTCCATCAGCCGCCACGGCACGTCGAGGCGGTCCATGACGACCTCGACGACCTGCAGGCGCTCGGGGTCGCGCAGCTCGGGGTCGGCGAGGGCGGCGACGAGCTCGTGCTTGCTGGCGCAGCGGCGGTAGCACGTGTCCGGGCTGGGGTGCTGGAAGAGCGGGAGGAGGTGCTGGTAGGAGAGGCGGTTGACGTCGTTGTAGGCTGTTTGTGGTGGTATCAGTCTCGGTTCGGTGGGTGGGTGGGTATGTAGGGTGTGCAGGGGGAATGTGGGTTGGGGGGTGGGGGGTGGGGTTTTTTTTTGGTGGGGGGGGACTTACAGTAGTTTGCGCCGTGGATGATGCGCTCGATCGTGTACCCCTTGTTGTTGATGATGAAGACGATGGGCTTGGTGCCCTGCTGGACCATGGTGCCCAGCTCCTGCACCGTCAGGCCGAGGCTGCCGTCGCCGACGAACAGCAGCGTCCGGCCGCGCGCGAACCGCGCGTCGGGCGCGCCTGCGCGCTGCTTGGCCGCGGCCATCTCCTCGAGCGCGAGCTCCGACCCCAGCGCCGCGGGGACGGACCACCCGATGGAGCCGTAGTAGGTTTGGGCGACGAACCTGGTGTTTTGTCAAGAAGAGCGATTAGCACACCACACACCACGATCCCCATGTCCAACTGAGAAGAAAGAAAAAGAGGGGGAAAAAAAGGGGGAGGTGTGTATCGCCAGCACCAACACGACGCTCAATGATCAAACCCACGCACTCACCTCACATTCCGCACAGGAAACTTCGCGTCCGCCAACCCAAACGTGCTCGTCCCCGTATCCGGAATCACCACGTCGCCCTCCCTCAAAAACCCGTCCGCGATCGTCCGCCACACCCACTCGTGCGTGATCGTCTGCTCGGGGAAAGCCTGATACGCGCAGTTGCGCGGATGCGCGGGGTGGTCCGGACAGTCCTCCAGGCGCGGCAGCGCCGGCATCTCCCTCGGCGGCCAATTCCCGTCATCGGGCTCTGATCCGCCGCCGGCCGCGCGCTCCGCCAGCTCCGCCAGCAGCGGCTTCATGTACGTGCCCGCGAACGTCGTCTCGCCTTTGATCCGCACGTCGAACGGATTCACGACCGCCGCGTTGCCCAGATCGATGGGCCGCGTGAAGGCGCCGGTGTTGGTGTCGCACGGGAGGTCGCCGAGGACGAGGACGGCGTCGCGGGCGGCGAGGGCGTCGGCGACGCCCGGCGCGGCGAGCGCGCCGTTGAGCGTGCCGACGAAGAGGGGGTCGCACTCGTCGACGATGCACTTGCCCATGTTGGAGGCGAAGACGGGCAGGCGGAGGGCGCGGACGAGCGCGCGCGCCTCGGCGACGGCGTTGTGGCGCTGGGTGAGGCAGTCGATGTAGATGGCCGGGTGGCGGGCGGCGCGGAGGAAGGCGAGGATGGCGGAGGCGGCGGCGGATTGGGAGGGCGGCGAGATTGGGGGGGAGAGGTCGATGGGTTTGGAGAGGAGGGTGGCGGGGACGGTTTCTTGGGAGAGGTCGAGGGGGAGGAAGATGTAGACGGGGCGGGATTGGAGGAAGCATTCGCGGATGACGCGCTGGTGGTGGGTGGTGGTTTAGTACGGCTTTTTTGTGGTCCTTTCTTTTGCTGGGGCGAGAGGTACGTACGTCGATTTCTGCGGGGGCGGTGTTGATGTCGTCGAGCTCTGCTTCGGCCACCCGCGCTAGCTTCGACATCTTGCTGTAGACCTGGTCCTCCTGTCAGCACGTGAAGAGAGAAGAGGGGATCATGTCTCAGCCCGGCGTGCCTTGTGGTCGGGATCGTTGCTGATGGCGTGGTGTATCAACATGCGCTCCTGCTGCATCTTCCTCGTGGTTTGGCCGACGACGTGGATCACTTTGACCTGCTCGCTGTGTGCGCCGGCGATGCCATTGAGGGCACTGAGCTCACCTGCACCACCGTGTCAGACGAACTTGCCCCGTCTGCGAGAGAGGAAAGAAACAACTGACCGACGCCGTGAGTGGTGACGACAACACCCGGCACGCCCTTGACACGACCATAGCCGTCGGCGGCGTAGGCGGCGTTGAGCTCATTCGCATTTCCGACTACGATGCCCCGTCAGTTTTGCACGTCCTGCAACCACGGGAAGTCCGAGCTCTTGATTGACTGACCCCATCTCAGGCCTTCCACTTCGTAGATGTAATCGAGGAACTGGAGGTTAAAGTCTCCTGGAACTCCCTATGGATTTTGAATGCACGTGAGTAAGGCAAGTTTCTTGAATTTAATAAAACCCGGGAGCGGTCCACGTACGAGAATGGTATCAACACCGACTTGATGCAGCCTGCAGGATGGGTCAGTGATATGAATTTTTTTCTCGATCAATGTGCCACGCGAGCAAATGAGAACGAACCTTTCCCAAAGGTAGCGGCCAAGCGTGATTGTTGACATGTTGGGATGCGGGGTAACAAGGTAGGTTGGAGGTGTGTTGGGGAAAAGAGGCGAGTGGCTGGCTAGGCGAAAGAACAAAGAAGCGGCCAGGCCTGGAGGTTGCAAAGTAGAAGAAGTGTATGGAAAAAGGATGTGAGAACCAAAGAAAGGGATGCACAGCCAAGCAATGTAGCCGACAGGGCGCACCCGTCTATGTACATTTTGACTCGCCAGCTGGTCTTACCGAAGACCCCGCGCTCCTGTTGATTGTCGCCAACAGCCGGGCCAATCGACAGCTGCAGCGCGGCGATAGTGGCTGACCCAGTGAGGGGCATTTCTCTCGTAATGCTCGCAGAGATGCGCGTGCTCCAAAAAAGACGTGATAAACCCCGGCTATCCGCGGCCTTACGTCAGGACTGCGGGGGATCCCGCCTGCCGCCCACCCCCCACCAAAAGGTTTCAGGGTCCTCTGTATCACCGTGGCGTTCCTGCCAAGGTCGGCGAAAAATAATCATCATTTAGCTACAGCGCTATCTCCTACGACCATTCTCTTGCGTCCCCATGCTCGGGGCGAGTGACTGGGAGCAACGTGGGCTCAAACTTGCCCTCTGAAGCTCCAAATGTTCCCCCATTCACCGCTCATTCCACACGCGCTACGCTACCAAGACAGACGGGGAATACGAAACGTAAAAACCAAGGGCTTCCTGCTCACGCGCCAGCAGTGGACGGCTGCGTGGCGCCGGCCACTGACTGCTTCTTCGCCTCGTCGAAGCTGGCCAGCCTAAAGTCGTACGTCACCTCGAAGTCGGCCTTGGGATCGCCCTTCTTCTCCTTGAAGTCGATGATCAGCGAATCCTTGACCGCAAACACCGAGTCGTCCTCGAGGTGCTTGTCGTTCCTGTCGAACACCTGCGTCACGATGGGCTTGTAGCCGGGTGCCGACACCTGCAGAGCGTCAGCCACGATTCGTCCCCCCTCACGCACGCGAACAATCATCGGCTAACTGACCAGGAAGTGGATGTGCGCCGGCCGCATGGGGTGTCTGTCCAGCGCCGTGAGCAGCACACCGGCCGGGCCGTCGTACGGGATGGGGTAGGGGACGGGCCGCAGGCAGTAGAAGTCGTATTCGCCGCTCGGGCCGGTGACGAAGCGGCCGCGGAGGTTGAAGTCGGGCTGGTCCGGGTCCTGCTGCTCGTACAGGCCGTTGGGCGCCGTGTGCCACACCTCCAGCTGGGCGTTGGCGATGGGCTTGCCCGTGGTGAAGTCCATGACCCTGCCGTGCATCCAGGTGCGGTCGCCGTGCTCGCCCTCCTTGCCCTGCACGATGTTGCCGCCCATGGGGTATTGCGGCGAGTCCTTGCGGTAAAAGGGACCCAGGATGGCCGTGGCCGTGGGCGCGTCCTCCGCTTCGGCTGCCAGCTTGTACGTGATTTCGTCGACGAGGGACTCGAGGCCCAGGATGTCGCAGACGAGCTGGCCTTCGTTGCGGCGGTCGTTGGACATGCGGCCGGCTTCGTTGATCTGGCAGGGAGTCAGTTCTGCTCTGGTCTGTCGTCAGTGTCCACGTACCAGCTCCAGACCTTGCATCCACTCGTCGACGGTGAGCTCGTTCTCGCGGGCCCAGTCGTGGAGGTGCTGGATGGCGCTGCCAATGACCTGCCTTACCCGCGGCGTGGCCTTGGGACCGGTAGCGTTGATGACATTCTGGGTGAAGTTGGGGTCGAAGCGGTGGTTCGCCGGGGCGGTGCCGTTGGGAGCCATGGTGTAGCAGACGAGTGATGGGGAAGGTCTTTGTGGGATTGGACGGCGCGGTGCGGGTGGACAGCTTATATCCCAGCAGTCTCACGGCTGATTGTTAATGCTGCTCCCATGAATAGACGGCTGATCGACCCTCAGCGCGCCATCGCGGGGACGGCGCCGCGGGGCTGCCCTGCGTCGGGAGGCCGTCGGATAGCGGTTCACTTGATCGGATAGCGCACGCTGCCACTGGCGTGGTGGACTTGGGTCGGCCGAGGGGTTGACACGGAGCAGCCGGGGAACGCGACACGGAGGCACACGGCCGGGTTGTCAAGACCATCCAGCCGGCTCGGCAGGGAGCCGTCTGATATTTGACTTCCGGGACAGCGCTGCGGGACTTGAGCGGGTGCGGATGGGCTCCGTTGGCGCCTTCAGGGCCTTCAGGGCATTGAGGAATCAATTCCGCGGTGGGTGCGTGCCGTAAGATCAGCCTGCACCTGAGCGCAAAGGGAGCAGGTCGCTCTGGCCGGCCATGGATGCTCGCGATGCGCACCGTTCCCGAGTCCAATGGGCGGGGCTGCGTTTGGCCTTATGTAACGCGCCAAGCCCGTCCGCCGTGAACCCGCAACCTCACTCCAACCGCCCCAGCCCAATCGCGAGAAGCTCAGAGCACCCGACCTATCGACACAATGGCTTCCGGCTTTGGCCTCAACGGCGGTACGCCTCTTCGCCTCCCCGATTGCCCACCCGCACGGCCTGCCCCGTCCGCGCGTCGCCCCGACCAGCCCCGTTCCCGTCCCTCACGCACCTCCGTCCGACTCCATCCATCCCGCGCGCCCGCACGCCGCTCGACCCCCGCCCCGTCTTCGGCCATGATGCTGATGCGCCATCTTTCTCAATCACAGGTCCCTCCCGCTGCTTCCCCTTCTGGCAGGAAGTCCTCGCCTGCTACGTGACCAACAGCAGCGCCGAGAACAAGGACGGCAAGAGCAAGTGCCTCGCCACGCTCGACGACTACTACGAGTGCCTGCACCACAAGAAGGAGGTACGCGTCCCGACATAGATGCTCCCGGAGACGCGCGAAGCGGGACCACTGGCGACGTGCGACTGTACGACCAAGGGCTGACGAGGTGGTGGTTTGAAACGCAACAGCACGCCAAGACTTTCGCCATGCAGGCTGCCCTCCGCAGAGCTGAGGCGCAGGGCATCGGCCGCGAGGGCGAGCGTAAGCCCGAGGATGTTAAGACGCTGGGCTTGCTGCCCGGCGGTCCCGAGGAGAAGAACCTGAAGACCGGCATCATCCCCGCCAAGGGCCCGTCTCTGTACTAGAGGAAGGGGATCATGCGTGGGGGGAGGAAAGACCGAAGGCGGCGCAAGGGGAAAGATTAGAGATACAATCGAAGGCGCCGGGTACTGGGGTCCGAGTGGAGCCCTTGTGTATATGATATCCGACGGAATTCCATGACATATGGAGAGCATTTTTTCTTTTTGGTTGAACCCGCAATTCTTTTGTGGTTTTTGCTAATCCACACGTAGCTTGTGTTTGATGACTGACTACATATAAGAGTGGATCAGTCGGAACCGTTGTCAAAGAACCATCTTGCTCGCGAATCCGGGCAGACGGTACTGCTTCGGCGGAACTCCACGTTCCGGATCTACGCCTACAATCAACCCGCTCGCATCCGATGCAAACGCTGCCCATCTTCCAACTCGATCTCCATAGCGATCATTCAACACTTCCATCACGCTCGCCCGGTCCAATCTGCTCCCGTTGGCGTGAGAGGAAGGGTTATTCGAGAAAGAGTGGAGGGTGACTGCATCTTGGCGAGTAAGAGGTTGTGAGGTGATCAGGAGGTGGAAGTCGGCCTGGGCTGGGAGGATGGGGGAAAGAGCTGGCATGATATGTCCTGCCGATGCGAAGATGGATGGACATGGATTCTTGATGGGGGCTTGCGTGTGCTGCGGCGAGTCGGTGGCTGATGGAGGGGGTTTCGGGACGGTGGTCACGGCGTTGACGAGGACGGTGATGAGTTTGTGCGTCCTGGTGAGCTGCGACAGAGAGCGAAGGAAGGACGTCAAGAGAGCGGAAGCTAGTACTGTTAGCCGTTTTGTTACGTTGGCCAAGGTTCGTGGGGCGTACCTTGGGCGTAGTTGGTTTTCATCATAGGGCTGACGGCGTGGGTGATGTTATCAACGACGATCATGCCAACTCTCCCATCTTCTGCTTCTTCTTTCCTCCCATTGCCATCTTCCGGCATCTCCTCTGTTCTCTCGTCTTCAGTTGGCTCTTCATCCTGATCGAGTAACATTGCGTCGTCGTCGTCTTCCGATTCATCCTCGCTGTCAGGAATGGTGCTCCGGATGCGTTGTGGTTTACGAGTTTCCTGGTCCTTTGCCGGAACTTGTTCTTTGGGGCGTGCAGGCTCTTGCAAAGGATTTTCTTGTCGACTTTCCTGATGATGGCGCTGGTTCTCAAGTGTTTCTCGCACCTCGGATACTGCTTCTATCATGCCCAGAAAATCGAAAACTCGCATGATCTTCACCTTTCCAAGAGTTTCTTCGGCGACAGCTTCTTGGTCTTCTGCTGCAGGACTCGGATCGGCTCGAATTCTTGATAAAATGCTGTTGTAGAGCCTGAGGACGTCAAAGGTGCCGGTCGTGTCTATGACGACGGCTTGGTTTGCGGGCTGACTCAGCAAGTGCGTGGTCAAAAAAGCAAACGCAAGCTGGGGAGGTCAGAAACGTGAGATGCCTCGGAGGATGTGAAGCAGACTGACCGCCGTCTTGCCGATGCCTTTTTCCCCGCTGATGCATGCTACACCTCCGACCCCGAGGTCAAGGCCTCCTCTGAGAGCGTCGTCGATTTCGCGGGTGCCGCAACCCGTCCGCGGCAATTGCCCGCCGCCCTCTTCAGGGATTTGCGCAAGCAACGAGGAGGCCAGGATTGGCTGGATGGTGCTCAGCATGTCCATCCCTGTCTCCAGCACTTCATCCGCGCTCTTGGTGGTCTTGGCAGGGTTGGTAAGTGGGCGAGGTCATGGTCAGAGTGTCGGCACTGATCGGCTACCCGGAGCGATTTAGGCTGCCGCGCTAGTCAACCCACTGCTTAGCCGCCCGCGTCCACTTTTCTGATCGACGCGTCGGCTACTGACCGTCAACAACTCTCTCATCACCCCGTCGTCCTCACCGCGCATCAATCACTTTGGTGCCAACATGAGTGATTCAACCGCACGCCTTTCTCTCTACTCCAGTGAAGAGACAATGAACCTGTCTCCTGCATTTGCCCACAAGACCCGAACCGGCAACACTCAAGAGCTCCGGTTTGCGCTTTTCCGTGACCAAAACTGCTCAACTTATGAAAAAAGCGATTCCACAGTCATCTCATATGTCGGAGCCATCTCGTAAATTGGAGGCACTCTCCCACACTCTTTCGTCTGCGCTTCGCTGTCATATCCATCCTTCTCAGCCTACAACCTCGCACACAGTCAGCCCTTCATCATCAAGCACAGAAAAAACAAAGAGATGCAACATACCGAACCATCGCCCTCGCCGCCCCCACTCATCCCAACAGGGCCGCCGCCAAGTTGAAGCCGTGGGTCTGTGTGTCACACTGTGTCAGTTAACAAAGCTTCGTTGGCGGGTAAAGCGGGAGGACCCGGGGCTTACAGTGTGTAGGTTCTCTTGTAGAGCTCTGGCCGCGTTGCTGTGACTTCGATCTTGTCCGAGGAGAAGGATGGTCGGAGCCCTCTTTCGCCGAAGGAACGTGGTATTAAAATAAGCTTCTCCAGCAGATCGGGTCACCAACGTTCCCGGAACACGAGTGCGATTGGAACCGGCAATGCTATCAATATCTTCCGCGACATGGACCTCGGTCTTTACACGGGACGATGCAACTTTTACGATCCGCAAGCGGAGACGAACTAGATGTACTACTGTCTGGTTCATCTGGTGCTATAACCTCGACAAGAGCTTCTCCATGAACCTCGGCCGCCGAACGTCTCTTTTGCATACCGATCTCATCAAGCCCACCGAGTCGATTTGGAACGAATACCCTGTCAATCTCATGACCATCTACCTGGAGCCATCACGCACTTAGTCTGTCCGCGTATCGGACTTCACGCATAAATCAAGGGACGAAGACACTTTCGAGCATTCACACAAGTCAGCACGCGTTTGTCGTGCCGTCGTCGGCGGGCGGGTCGGGTCGGGTCCGGGTGGAGGTGGTGGACCCGGTGGTATGTACGTATGCGATGCGCTACTCCCTGCCGCCGCCGGAGGCAATCGAGGGGTAGTACGATGGCCCGTTTTTGGAGCTGTTTTTTTGACGTGCAGCCGAGTTTGGGTTGGCTGGATGTGGTAGATTTGGGTGGGGTTATGGTGATGGGTGGGGAGAGGAAAGATAGATTGTTGGAGTGTGGTGGTTGGGGTTTGGTGGAGGGGAGAAAGAGTGAGGTAGCTGCCGGTGGGCTGGTCATTGCTGGTGGATGGAGGTGAGAGCGGTGGTGGCTCGTTCATGAGAGGTTGGTATTCTGGCGGTCTTTGGCTTGATGCGTTGCGAGACACCACCTTCTTTTCTTGTTTCTCTTTTGCTTTCGCACTTTCGTATCTATATCCTTTGTCTTGTTGTTATGAGCTTTGCGGTGATTCCCGCTCCCTGTCCCCTCCTTCCATCTCGCGACGAAGTTCTCAACACCATCTCCCCCTACAATTCCTCCGCCTGATTCGCAAGAATGAGCTGCTGGAACACGGCCTAGGCCATCCTGAGGTGACTTTTGGACCTGTCACTATATAAGCCCGAACCGCGTCCTTTTCCGCCACGGATAGCTCAGTTGGTAGAGCGGCTTCTGGCGTATTAAGTAAGGCCTGCGCATAGAGTGTACTGGTTTAATAGCGGCCGGAGGAAGGTCCTGAGTTAAGTCTCGGTCGGTCCTATCCTTCTCTTTTGTCCTTTTCTTTTTTACCCACCGTCCATATCACTCTCAAACTGGACTCGACTCGTCAGACGACTAACTACTAGATGACATGCACGTGTCAAGCTCCTGCAACGGTTTCCACCAACCAACCACCCCATCGGAGACCGTCCCATTCCCTCTCCCTACAAATACTCACAAACCCTCAACCCCTCCCCCTCCACCGCATCCGTCCGTATCCCAAACGGAATGCACTCCTCCCTCCCAACCGCATGCCCGTACGCCTTGTCCGCGTAAACTACATACACGCCGTCCGCCGGGTCATTCCCCGTCGGACAAGCCAGCCAGCCGGCGTCCTCGTAGTACAGCTGCGAGATGTCGTCGCCCGCGACGCGCGAGAACTCGTCCGCGATGTGGTCGAACGTCAGCGCCTTGTACAGCGGGCCCAGGTACGAGAAGATGCCGCCGGCGGCGCCGGAGATGTCGAGGAAGGCTGGGCGGGGGGGGGGTGTCGTCAGTCAGTCATCAGTCATCGCCGATGTCGGACGGACAGATGCACACGTCTCGAACCGATTTCAAGAGAGAAATGGAAGGGGAGGGGAGGGGAGGGGAGGGGAAAAGGGGTTGTATTGCATTGCATTGCCAGAAGAAGGGAAAGCGCGCGCGCCGACTTACTCTGCTGCGTATCCTCCCTGCCGTCGCCGTAGGTGCTCAGCGCGCCGCCGTCGGCCGTGGGGCCGTCGAGGATGGGCTCGACGTCGCCGCAGGTGGAGTTGGTGGGCTTGTTGATGTAGAAGTAGCCGCCGGAGGCCTTGACGGGGCTGTAGTGGATGGCCGGTTGGTCGGGGGCGAGGACGGTCATTTTGAAGGGGCCGGTGGGCGGGAAGCGCGGGTCGACGGCAATGGCGCGGCCGACGAGACGGCTGGCGGTGAGGATGAGGGCGGAGGCGAGGGCGGGGGTGGGCTTCATTTTTTTTGCTTCTTCTTCTTCTTCTTCTTCTTGTTTTCTTTTTTTGGGTGGGGGAGTGTAGGTGTTTAGAGGTGCTTGGGTGGTGGAGGTGGTGTGGGTTGGATGGTTGCTGTTATTGCCGTTGAGCACGGGAAGTACACAGATGCAGGAGAGTCTCGGTATATATAGAGCATGTCAGCGGACTGGAGGCGACGTGGCTGGCGAGGCGGGCGGAGATGATCAGATGCTTGAACGTCATGACAAGGTTGGCGCAGCTCGTATAATTTGCTTGGCCTGCGTAGATCGCGACGCTCCCCCGCATGCAAGCCACCACTTTTGTGGAGACAAGACAGTTTACTTCGTACTTACAGGTGACACATGAACAGCTAACAGACACGCCATATCGCCGGCTTTTCTCGCCACATCCCTAAACCCGTGTCATAGCTGAGTATCGTGACTTTTCTAGTAGTTCCTTTTGGCTGTGTTGAAATGCCTTACATCTCATCGGTCTGCCGAAAGACTTCGGCTCTGACGATGCGGCGAAGAAGGCTGCATAGTAAGATGGATAGATTAATGACGTATAGCGTCACACGTATGGATATGCGCCAAGGAAGTAAATATAGAACTCCTCTAGCTGCAAGGGGCCAGGTGCAGGGTAACACTCCAATCAATAGAAAACGTCGACTTTGAGGTCCGTCTTCTTCTTCGAAGCTTCCTCGTGAACTTCGATCCAGCAGTAAGAAGTCTGTTAAGTGGTGATCGTTTCCGAGAGCAGAGCGTACCGCAAGTAAAGCGCCATGCAGATTCCCGCTTGGAAGGCACCCGACGTTCGCTGCAACCATCACATCGTAACATTCTATGCACTTCCTTGACTATGGAGAGAGGTCGCCTCGGAGATGATGGGCAGACTTTCAAGAACAGGCCGCGGCGACCAGCCCAAGGTATGCGCCTGTTGCGGCGATGACTACATGTTTTGCTGGGCGCTGGAGAGCGAGGTTGCTCCCGTTTGGAACTGCATAAACATGAACATGCCACAAACTACCACGATCAGACATCGGCGAGCGTGTCGCATACAATGGAAGGAAAGGGCTGCCATCCTGCTAGAGAGTTGTTGAGTTTCATCTTCGGTGGGATGGTTTGTCAGGAGCGACGGCGATGGTAGCCGGATGGAGTGTCACGGGATAAAAGTGACGTTCTCGTACCACATCCCAGCAACCGTGGTACTAACTAGAGTGTTAGACAGTTGAGAGATGTTCCCAAAAAAAAAATAAAACCACCAATCCGTGAATCTTTCAATTTCGATAGCCTAAACGGGTACTTTAAAATTTCCTAACTAACATCTAACCCACAAGAAAATCATCATCCTTTTTTGTTTTTTTTTTGTTTTTGATCCTCGGCAGAAGCCTCTAACATCATCACCTCCATAGCCTCAAGGCCACCTATTGTCCAGCTCGACCTTTTCGACCCCCTCCCCCATAACCACCCCAACGACACCATCCGCAAAAGTTCGACGGTGACTGGGCGAACGTGCTGGCGCAAGCGATGATCCCCCCGCCCTCGCCACTCATCAGTCACCGTCAAATCCGTTTTGGAAGGCGCCATTATTAGGTATTCAAGCCGTTGTGCTTTGCTGGGGCGCCGCGCTAGACGACTCGACGGGCTTCCCGCTGGACTTGGTGGGCTTCGCGCTAAACTTGGCGGGCTTCTCGCTGGACTTGGTGGGCTTCGCGCTGGACGTGACGGGCTTCCCGCTGGCCGACTTGGCGGGCTTAGCTGCTGCTGCCCCGCTGGACTTGGAGGGCTTGGCCTTGGACGCACTCTGCTTCTCTTTGTTCTTGCGCTTCAGGTATTCGCATTTCTCGGGGTTGCGGGCCAATGTTCCGTCTTTCAGGCGCGTCCCGTACTCGTTGCAATCGTTCGGCAGCTGCCTACATCACGGCGTCGTACGTGTCAGCATTTTTTTTTCTCTTCTTTTTTTTCCCTCTCTCTCTCTCTCTCTCTCTCTCTCTCTCTCTCTCTCTCTCTTCAGGAAGCGAGGGGAGGAGGGAGGAGGGATAGCTTTGGGTGTATTTACTTGCGTGGGTGGCGTGCCGCACCGCGTGACGGTGTGTCATTCGTGCCAGGAACAGGGGTTGCAAGCGACTTGACATCTTGCGCAGGGAAGGCGACGGTGGATGTAGCCAGGAGCCCGGCGATGACGAGGAAAGAGGAGAGCTTCATGGCTGCTAGTAGGTGATTGCAGTTGTGGAGTGGTGATTGTAGAGATGGCCGTCGTTGAGAGGCGGGATCAGGGACTATTTCTATGCCTTTTGGGCACACGTGTTGGAGGACGAACCGGTTGGGTTGTCCCAACGCAAGGCAGACAAGGCCTATGTTTACTTACTCTTCTTGGATTTTAGATTGACGCTTGGTCGAAAGTGTTGAGAGCGGGTGGTTGTGATGGTAAGCTGCGAACCATGGATGTCCTACACGTTTCCCGGCAAATTTATCGATACTAACGCGACTAAGGATGTCACGTTGGTCGATGCACGCCTATCTTAGATCAATACGGCATAGGAGAAACCTTCTATTAGACAGGGCAAATACGAAGAACATCCGCCTTAGAGTCTGATTTGTAGAGAGGGCCTATACACCCACCTACACTGGAACCTGGGCAGGTAATACTAGTGCGAAATTACAACACCTTCGGCTTCAGGTTACCACCCTCCCGCTTGAGATATGCTTCAACTTGCTTGAGATGACTTTCAGTATTTCTCGGAAGGCTCTGTGTCATGTAAAGGCAGAAAGGAGGGGGAAAAAATGAAGCTCTTCGTCTCTGATACGTGTCACGCTAAACATCTGCAATAATGCTGATACTATTGGTTTTAGTATCCCCCAACGTCCCATCAACCACACCTGCAACGAGAAAGTTATTCAAGTTGAGCCCGTACCGGTAGTCCCGCCAGACTGCAGGCAAAAAAACAAAAAAGGAAAAGGAAAGTGTTGATCGAATCCCTTGGTAATAGCAAGTCAGCCGAACCCACACTCACCCACATTGCGTGCTGGACGGCGGGGGAAGGAAGAGACCGCTCGGGTTCTCACGACCAAAAAATTCCCGAGCAGTGGTGGCAGCGAACAATTAGAGCGGGGGGTTCATACAACGCAGAAGGAGGGTGATAGTTCCGTATATGAAGCTTCGGCCAGCTGATTCGAAAGGGGGGGCAAGTGACCGCCCGGGCCTGCAGGTCGATCGGGCTGTTGGGAGGGTACACGCTGGCTCCCCCTTCATCCTCAGCAGAGTGGGGAGCAATAGTCACTACTATCACTACCAACAGGTACGGCACCCGGCACAACAGCGATCACGCAAAAGCGAAACTAAAAAAGACCGGGAAGGATCGATCACTTGCCAGAGAAGAGAGAAATGATGCACGCGGCACGTTCTCCCTGCATTTCTCTTCCACAAGGTCTAAAACCGGGTGTAGGCTTACCCGGCTTTTTTCTTTGCCTCCTTTTGCACCAGAACAACTTCGGTATTCTTCGCACTGAACATACGCCATGGAGTCACGGACCTACGAGATCTCGACTTTGCTGTTGCAAAATAACCCAAGTTCACCTTTGTCTCAATCTCCTCTGCTCTTTCTCGGGCAGCCCAACACCCATCCAAAACACCTCAACATACGCACCACCAGACAGAACAGCTCATGAGCAGCATCAGCATCAAATCTCATTACTCATTATTTACCCGCCCTCTCTTCCATCTTCCTTCTGCCCATCTCCATCATCATCATCATTAAGTTTTAAAAAAAAAGATTCCACCACCACCCCCAAAAACCAATCAATTAGACATCCAACACCCCACTCAACGGCAGTTTCCTCGAACTGCTACCCACGAAAACCTCCTTCTCAAACTCGCTGATGGCCCAATTCTGACTCACGACATCCCAATTGCTCAGATCCCTCCTCGTCACATCGACGCCAAACCTCACGCTCTGACCGGGCTGGATCGTGTACCTCTCGAAACCTCTGAGCTGCACCTTCGGGTCCTCCGGTCCACCCAGCGACACGTACAGCTGGGGGACTTCATCGCCCTCGACGTCACCGGTGTTCGTGACGGTGGCGGTGACGGTGAACAAAACATCGTACAGGGCGGGGTTGCCGCCGGGCGCGCCGCCGGCCGGGATCTTGGCCTGAGAGGAGCCGTCGAGGGCGCCGGCCGGGATGTACGTGTCGTTGGGGGCGCCGTATTCCGATTCCGAGTCGCCGTTGGCCGTGGCCGGATCGGTGGAGTTGAGGTAGGGGTACAGGTAGAGCGGGATGGGGGAGATGTCGTCGGGGAACTGGTAGTCGCCAAGGTCGGTGCTGTAGTTGCCGAGGACGGGGGCGGCGGTGGTGTTGCCGGTGGTGGGGGTGTAGTCGGCGACGGTGTGCTTGACGATTTGCAGGTCCGAGTAGTCGAAGGTGGTGTAGGAGAGGCCGAAACCGAACTCGTACGTGGGGGTGATGTTGTGCTTGTCGAAGCTGCGGTAGTCGATGAAGACGCCCTCGTTGAAGTCGTCCTGCGGTGCGTCGGCGCCGTTGTTGGGCTCGTACAGCAGCTCCGTGCCGTAGTCCTCGCGCTTGGCACCGATGGTGAAGGGCAGCTTGGCGCCGGGGTTGACGCGGCCGTAGAGGACGTCAGCGAGAGCGTTGCCGGACTGCTCGCCAGGGAGACCGGCCCAGATGATGGCGGTGACGTTGGGGTTGTCGTTGAAGGCGCCGAGCTCGACAGGGCCGACGCTGTGGATGACGACGATGACGTTGTCGTTGACCGACGTCACGTTGGCAATCAAGGCCTCGCCGTCATGCCAGACGGTCAGGTTTTTGCGGTCGCCGACGTTGCCGTCGAAGTCGATGAAGCCCTCACCACTGTCGGAGTTGACGAAGACGAGAGCGTGGCTGGCCTGCTTGGCAACCGCGTTGACTCTGTCGTAGTTCCAGTCGTCGGTGACCCAGTCAATGACGCCGTTGTTGGCATAGACCTCGTTCTGAATGGCAGTCAGGGGTGAGATCAGATAGGGGTAGTTTGCAGTTCCGGAACCCCAGCCCATGGCGAGAGTGCCGTTGGTACAGCCGTGGTTATCGCAGCCATTGGGGCCATTCGGCGAGTCACCGGCGTCACTGCCGAAGACGCCGACAAACTTCTCCTTGCCAGTCAGAGGGAGAGTGCCGTTGGCATTCTTCAGGAGCACGGTCGACTTGGCAGCAGCCTCACGGATGTTCTTGAAATGGTCGGCGCGAACGTTGACGTGCTGGTTGACGACGCCCCAGTTGGCATCAGCGATTGCGTTTTGGTATCCTTCGGTGTCGAGCGTCCAAGAGTTGAAGTTGGTGGGAATGTAGTTCTTGTCGCGGCCGGCAAAGAAGTAAGCGGCGAGGATACGGGTGGCAGCATCATCGAGACGCCACTCGGGGATGGTGCCGTTGACGACGGCAAGCGTCATGTTGGCGCCCCAGAAAGCATTACCGGTGCTGAAGAGGGTGTCACCGGGCATAGCCATATCCAGACCAGCGAGGGCAGAGCCCACGCCCGAGTGCTGAGCCTGCCAATCGCTCATGATGAAGCCCTGGAAGCCAAGCTCGCCCTTGAGGAGGTAGTTGAGCGTGTGCGAGTTCTGGCAGCCGTAGCTGTTGTTGATCTGGTTGTAGCTGCACATGATGGCGCCAGTGCCAGCCCTGACGGCGTCGGCAAAGGGCCAAAGGTACAGCTCGTGCATTGTCTTGTCGTCGATGTTGGAAGAGATGGACTCGGTGATGTTGACGCCGAAGCCCTGCGACTCAGGGGCCTGGCGGAAGTGCTCCTGCTCGTTGAGGATGTAGTGCTTGGTGCAAGCGATGACGCCGGCATCCTGGATTCCCTTGACCGTCTCTCCAACAGCAATTCCAGACAGAACAGGGTCGGGACTGAAGCCTTCCCAGTTACGGCCGCCGGTGGGAGTGCGTCCCAGGGGACCAACGACGGGGCCAAGAAGCACGTCGATGCCCTTTCCAGCAAACTCAGCACCCATGTCATATCCGCGCTTGTACCAGAGTCTGCGATCGAACGAAGCAGCGATGGTGCCGCCAGAAGTGAATGCGGAGTTGTGGTCGGCTATGGAGGGTTAGCCAGCGAACAGGGAGGCTGGATGAATGGTTGACGTACTGAAGCGGATGCCAGTGGGCGAGTCCTGCATGCACAGAGAGTGCAGCCCCAGACGGGGGACAGGACCGACGTTTCCGACGCAAGGACCGCTCTCCCAGCTGGTGAATAGTCAGCAGGTGTTGCTCGGTGCATGTCTTTGAGGAGCATATCGACTCACCCGGTGCCGGTCGTGAGGTTGACCTTCTCGAGCAGAGTCATCTGCTTGACGAAGTCCTGGGCCTTTGCGTAGGCCTCTGTCCAACCACCAGAGCCATCCATCCACGGCGAGGGGTAGAATGGTGGCGAGGTGGCGCCCCAGAGAGCATCGTCGGGGTTCGAGTTGTTCAGGGCCTGTTTGTGGTTGATCAGTGAGGCGGCTCTTGGCGCAACTTGGAGGATTGGTTGCAAGGTGCTCTGTAAGGGTTTACAATGGCAATTCCTATGACTACAGCCAGGCTTGCCGCGATGATGCCAAGGGTGATGCAATTGAAGTGCTTTGGAGCCTTCCTCCAGCGCATCGCCGAACCCAAAGAAACCAAGCGCTCGGACAGCGGACGCTCAGCAGGAGGCAAACCATCTGACGGCGGCTGCGTACTGGCAGAGCGAGGCTGGCGCAGTCGATGCTGCTGGTCGGGACGTCTTCCATGCTGAGGTACAGGGGGCATGGAAATGTGGTGGGTTGTTTTCAGGGTGGTTTTCAGGGTGGCGAATGGAAGCAGTGGTGGTGGAGGAGCAGTAGCAAGAAAAGACGATGACTAGTGCCACGTACCTGGGAGGCGACTAACGGCGCGACCGCGAGAGCAGCGGTGGCCGTGGTGAAGCGCATGGTCACAGTCTACACGCACTTTCGGGCGGCAATTGAGCTGTGCTTGAATTGAATGGGAGGCAGCCCTGGAGAAGTCGACAGTGCAGCGGACATGGCGGCTTTATTTAAGGCAGTCGCGGACAGGCGGGCAGGCGGGATGCAACATGACTTCAGAAGCGACCGGGGTAGCTAAGCTCCGTAGGCGGGGAACCTTACCTAGCTAGCACCGCGCCCGCTGGGGCAAATGTTCCTGCTGATCCTGCCGGCAGCCAAGCTCCAAGCCGCCGCTGCCAGCTGCTGCCAACTGCTGCCTTCTCCCCATGCGGCCAGGTGCATCGGTGGCCAGCCGCCGGACATGTCCCGTCCGCAACCTAGCTGCGCGCCGGACGAGAGAATGCCATGTCCCAGCCTCATGAAACGGATTGACGCCCCTCCCCAGCCTTACCCGCACCCAGCCCAGATCTCGCGTGTGGGCGCAATGGCAGCGCGACGACAAGTCATTATTGCCGGGCCGGCGGCTGCGCTGGCCCTGGGCGACAACAGTGCTCTGGTGCCACGGCCGGCCAAGACGCAGCGGCGGCTCTCGCGCGGGCTGCAGGCTGGTGATGCACAGACTGGAAGCAGAAATAAAGCCGCACTCGGCCTCCACACGCCCCAGAGATGGCCGGCTAAAGGCCGGCGGTGGCGCGCGGAAAACTCTGGGGGTGGGAGGCCTCATCACCGGCCTGGCAACGTCGTCACCCGTCAAGCCTCTCCGAACCGCCACCAAAACGCCCGTCAGCCGCCGGGCGTCCTTTCGCAATGCGGGGTTCTGGCGTTGCAGGCGGAGGTCGCATCTGCGCGGGTGAGGCGAGGTGAGGTGATGATGGATTATTGTTCCGCACACCGCGCCTTGGGCTTGCACCTTGCACCCCATTAGCATTCCCACACCCCCGGTCCCCGGATTCGATGCCGGCCCATGCCCGCTCTCGCCCGCTCTCGCTCGCTTGTTTGCTCCCCGCGCGAGAATCCACCCGCCCCGTGCCCACTGCCCACGCCCCATGTCGTCGAGCAGCCAGCCTGAGAGGAGCCGCCGCCGCCGGTGACCGCATTATCGAACGCCCCTCATCCCATCTCACCCCAACGAGCGTAATCCTTCTGCATGCCCCGATACGAACTTGGTGCTGCCCACCGCCAGTCGCCCGCCTAAGGTTCCCTCGCTTTTGCCGAGCCCCATCGTCGTGCCATTCCGCCGCCCCCCCGCGTCGTCCCTGATCTCTTCCGCACTGTAGGTAGTAGTAGCGCCGCCTTCTCGGTCCGGCCTCCGGAAAGAAACGCCACAGTCCGCCCGCGTCAACTGCCGTACACCTGGCATAGCGCCCTTGGCAATCGATCCTCCTCCTCCCGTCTCCGTGGAAAACCTGCCCAAATGAGTTACAGCATGAATACTAACTGCACCCTGACTCGTCGCGCCCAGAGCGAAAGTTAAAAAAAAAAAAGAAGAGAGAAGGGATCCCTTGCAAGTCTCAGGGTAAACCGATCCCGGAGGAGGGAGGATAGGAGAGGAAAAAAGAAGCGCCTCGCCTCTCGCCTCTCGCCTTGATTGCTCCCCTTCTCTCTCTCCGCCCTTGTTTCCCGCGCCAAGTCGTCCCGTAAAAGTGGCTGTAAGTAAGGTACCCGACTATCATCATCACGGCATCATATGCTCGCTCGCCGCCCGCGTGCGCAACTTCTCACTCATCAAAACTCCGAGCTTCGCCCCCCGGCTTATTACTCATGAGATTTTTCATTTATCCTCACCTTCAGCCCGGCGTGATACGAGGTTTTCTCATCAAGCTCTCCCGCGCGATGCATGATGCACTGTACGGATATTTATCGGTCAACGGAACCGGTGGGGAATCTTGCGGCTGTTGTGGCGCCACCACCCTCCTCCCCACCATCTCCTTCACATCTACCGGCACATACGCGGGATGTGCCGTCTTCCCCCGTCTGATCGGGCGATTCGCTAACCGGCAGACGGCAAAGGCGGAAAGGTAAAGGGCCACCACGGCGGATTGTAGAATATCTCGATGAGCCTCTCTCCCCTGCACATCGGTCTCTGCACAGAGCCGTTGCCTCCCTCCCTCCCTCCCTCCTCCTACCTCATGTCCAGATGTGTTATCACCTCGATCATCCACGTGGCGTAGTGCCGCATCTTTCATCGGGGCACGGGAAAGAAGTACGATGACATCTTCCGCAACCCACCGTGCCGCGGTTGTCCATGAACTGGCCATTTCAAGTGCTTTACAGCCCGCAGAGACTATGTACGTACAAGAGGTAGGACTAGGTATGACCAGGCCATCTATCCGGGGTGGTTGCTTTTTGCGGCTCTGTGTCCTTCAACAGCGGGGTGGTCGCCGTCTCGTTTTCTTTTCCGGCCTTCACCATCGCCCGAAGAAGACTTTAATCCGAGATGAGAGCCGTCACCAACCTTGCCAATGTAGATACCGTTGTAGAAGATTTTAGAATCTTCCAATGACTGTTTCATTTCTCGCAAGCGTTCTAGCTCCTTGATGGAATCCTCAAGAAAAGTTGGCCAATGCGGAACCCTGAAAGCCGCGTGCATTTTCCTCTCCATTCCATCACTCCACACCAGCTGCACGGCGCGAGAATATTCATTTCTGATTTTTGGGTCGAAACGTAGCATCAGCCATTGCTCTTTTGTGAGCAGTTTGATCTCGCGCTGCCAGACTAGATGTTGTATCATCCGGGAATTGCCCATCTTAACGGCGACAAAGAGTGGCGTTTCACCAGATTCATTCTGAAGATTGATGTCAAACCCGCAGCGCTCGGTTAAGAAGCGAAAGGTCTCCACCATGCCTCGAGCTGTAATGGTATGTAGAGGGTTTGGGATATGACTAAGAAGTCCCTTTATCAATGTTTCTTGTGTGTTCGTGAGCCTGTAGAATGTCCCAGATCTATCCAGGTCTTCAAGCGCTCGTATGATGTGAGCGCCATGAGAGATGAGTGAGTTGCACAGGCTTTCATGTCTGCCAAGCATGATCGCATTTGTCAGAGGGCTCTGCAAGTCGCCGTCTACCGTGTTTGGCTCGGCCCCGAGATCAAGCAACCAATTGCATGTATCCACTTGTTCATGCTTGATCGCCACGGATAGAAGGGTATACTTTCTCTTTTGCCACCGAGCACACCCGTTGGGGTTCATTCCATGCTCATGCGACATCGAAAGAACTTCTTGAAGTCCGTTTGCAGCAGCGATATGAGCCGCGGGCCAGGGACGTGCCACTAGCTCACTCCTGATGATATGAGGGAATCGTGAAAGGAGCTTGATCGCGAAGGATTCTTGTCTAGCCACAAGAGCCATCACCAAAGGGCTGTAGCCATGCGAGTCTTTTGCCTGGGGTTCGATATCTCGGGCTCGCTCGAACATAAGGTCCAGAATCTCCGTTTTCCCGAGCACCGCAGCCAGATGCAACAACCGTGAGCCTTTTCTCGGCCAATCGAGAGGCTCAAGGAATTCAAGTTTTAAGGTTTTCGGTATCATTAGCTGATGATATCTTACGCCCCAATACTTCTTATACGCAAGTGGCATACATAAAGTGGCCCATCTATCGATTATGGACCCTTCGAATGGCCAGTGAAAAATTTCGAGCAAGTCTCCCGAAACAACTTCAGCCATCCCGATCCGTTGAAGATGGTATGGTACGAAGTGCAACGCATAGTCAAGAAGTGGCTGTGGGTACCACGCAGCACCACCACTGGAAGAGTATGGGGACGGACTCGTCCTCATGATCTCGTCCAGTTGCAGAAACTTGACACAAGACTTCAAAATGTGGTAGTGTCCGCTATCGAAAGGGTCACTGGAAGTGTCTCCATGTAAGTCCCTGAGGCCGGATGCAAGGAGATAGTCCTGGACAGTTTGGTGAATTGGTTGCAGCATGACTTCGCGGCCGTGTGGTCGGAACTCGGCAAGCCCTCGAGATAGGTCTTTGACAACTTCTACGAGATCGTCGTTGTCGCTTGTGAAGTCTCGTCCGAGCATATATTCCCGCACTGACGTAAAAGTCATCTCAGCATCGACTGCCAAGGCGTGCTGGATTTCCGCACGTGTCAGAGGGCGGGGAGAGAGACACATCCATCGAAACAGCTTTAGGGTTTGTCGCCGCTCATCCGGGTCTTCGTTCAGCTCAGGTGCCAAAAGCAGGTTTCGATATAACTCCTCAAGCTCCTTGGGTATGTGCCTGATTGACTCGATGATGTAGTCAAAAGACCTCCGCTTTTTCCTCAGGGATATGGCTCTCTCAATCACCAATCGCGCCCATTGGAATACACCCTGGGCTTTTGATTGGATCTCAGCCTTCAGGACCCTTCTTTCCTCCTCTTTGAAGCCTTGCAGCCGCTCTTTGACAAACTTCTCGATATCAGTCCGATTTTGATCCTCCATGGTGATTGTAATTCCGGCGTTCAATACGAGGATTGGGTAGTGTCTGCACGAGAAGCAGATTTTCAGTACACCACCGTTCTTATGGACAGCATCCAGAATCTTCTCAAACTGGCTGATGAGTTGACAAGCATTCTCCTCTCCGGACTCGTCCAAGGCATCTACGAGTATACACACGTGATGCGTTTTCGAGACTGCCGGGATCACCGCAGCAAAGAAGCGATGAAGTTCGTCAACAGTCCAGGTCCAAGTCCCTTTTTGAGCTTTTTCTTTTTTCTTGAAGCTTGAAGTCAACTCCGAAAGGTGCTTGGAGAAGTGCGGCAGGATTTGGTTGAGTATTGCGCGGTAAAATGCGGATAATGTGTTCAAAAAATTGCCGCTTCTTCCGTTGAAGAAGAACGTTGCCAAAATCTCTCCATCGCTCTTTTGGCTTTCAAAAGATTGAAAGATGTGCTTCATAGCAGTTGATTTGCCTGATCCTGGCTTCCCACGGATCCAGAGGAGTTGTCGAGGATTCTGGGACCAACTACGGAACTTGTCGTGGGAAAATATCCAGTCGCAAGTGCCATCCGCTGTCACGACACCATCGCGGTGCCAGTCTTGTCCCGGAAATGCCAAGGATCGCAAGCACGCTGGCAGTATTCTCAGTACGGAATTCAAAGATGTCAACGATTCCGACTATACTCACCCAAATCATCTCCGCAGACAACGCTGGGACCCATATCGTCGACCTGAAAGCCTGCCTCGCTGTGTAGTTGCTTAATTTGAACAACTGCGGCACGATAATTTGGATCATCTGCGCCGTTGAACTTCACCATATCGGAATGATCACGGTCCATGGGCTGATATTTTGTGCTTCCAATAGTGGCTGAGCCAAAGTCAACAAGCAATTCTTCGGGCCCTTGCATTTTCCAGATATTGCCGACCTGTATCTCTTGTTACTAATATATTTCTGAAGCAGACGGATAAGCTCACCTTGCACGCAGTCCGTGAAAGTTTTGTCTCGTAGAAGCTCGAAATTTGGATCGTTCTTGGTTGGAATGTCCTCGGAAACTCGTCTTGATGGCGCCGCAACAGTGCAGAATTGTTTCCCAGTGTTTCAAGAAGGCCGCGGTTGGGCTGGTCTCCTACCATGGGTACCAAAGATTCTGTCTTCATGCCGAGATTCGGCACTCCGAAGAAGAGAAATCCACGTGTGGCATTCAAGATTGCGCTGTATGTGCCATCCTTCATATGTATGAAGGCCTTGAACAGGGTCAGTACCTTTTTCTTTTGTAGAGTAAAGTACACTTGCGACTGAAAAGGACACTAGGGCACTGACTTCTTTGATGACAAGGCCACCAAGACTGTGTCCAATGAACACAATGGGCCTGCAGCAATGGTTTTCCTGTGGATTTCAAGAATCAGCACCATCTATTTCGTGATCACGCAAACTTACAATTGTTGTAGCCAGTAAATCCACTATTGCTGTGCGTAGACTCAGGCCAAGGTCTGTGAGGTTTTGGACAGAGGTGCTTCCTTGCAATTGTGTGTCATAGCCATATATGAGAACTCGAGCGTTCGGCAGATCTCTCGGTAATCCATCACGGAGCCACATGAAAGGCCCTCCTCGCTGTTTGAAAGAACCGTAGGCGTGACCGTTGAGGCCCGAAAGGGCTATGATGCTATCCGCAATGTCAGTGGATCTGTACACAAAGGTGCGGAAAGTGCAGCATCCGAAGGCAGCGTCCAAAGATGTTCAGTCATGCACTTACTCGCTCGTATATTCAGCCTCATTAACCCCGTGCAATGGCGTAAGCCCATGAAAATGCACATCCAAGCGCAAGCTCAGCAAACCTCCTTCTCCGAGATCCACATCCAGCTGCCACTCGTGCTCGTTACCAGCGAGAGTTGGAATCTTGAGCAGGACATCTCTCGCTCCATGCATGGCCAACGTCGCAACCAGCTCGTCATTCCGGTAGGGGCTCCGCGCGAGCGAGCCGACCTTCACGGAGAAGTCTCCGCCCTGGCTCAATGCCTTTCTCGCCAGATCTGGGATATCCCCGCTCCCATACTTCTTTGGTATACATCTTAGCCTGAACACGGTATCCGGGCGGATTGTGCTGGCCATGCGAGACCCGTCGCGTTGCTCAGCCTTGTCAGTGGTGCGGCGATCTGCGGCTGTTGCAGGTTCCTTCTGGGTTGTTTGTTGCGGCGGCATTTCTGTCGAAGCGGACCGAAGACGCTGTCAGGGCTCTGGCATAATGGATGTGTGCTGACGAAGTTTTTTGGTTGTTGTTGTTATGGGGACGAAGGCCGCCGCTTCCTTGCGATGGGACGGTGAATGCAAGGCAGGCATCAGCCGCCAAGGCGTTGCTTCGGTGGGGCGAACATCCGGCCAATAACGTGTTCGACGGTGTAATGGGTTAGCCAACGAAATTCTGTGGCGGCACTCGTGAAATTTCTTCGGTCATCAACAAGAGGCGACCCAATGTAGCCTCATAATTCGATGACCCATTACACCGTCAAACCCATTACACCGTCAAACACGTTAGTGAGAAGTGTCAGACAATATAAGGCCTTTAACTAGCACTGAAAACAAGTGCGGCGCTGCATCCTCTTCTCAAGTGCGATAAGAAGCCTGTCATATATAATCCCTGTCAGAGATCTAGACTACGTAGATTCAGTATAGTAAAGAGGCCCTCATCCCACACAATCCGATTCCCTGAAGCGCGGATTTCTGTAGGGTTTGCTTTCAACCATGCACCGGCGCTTGCCTTTGCGAGTAACCTTGCCAGCACTACTAAGGTCGTCAGCACAACTTCGCCTACGTATCATAATTGAGCTAAACTCCGACCGCCCCAACAGTCAAAAACAAAGACATTAACATTCATAAACTAGTCGTTAAAAGCTCTAATCTCCAAAAGGCTCCAAACCCCGAGCCTCCTTCCCCCATCCTATCCACGCCACGTCCTCCTAGTCCAAAATCACACCTCTTTACCCCCATCTCCTCCCCGTCTCTCCATCTCTCCCCCTCCTCCCACCAACTCATCCCCTCACAAACCCCACCCCACCCCCGCCACCAACCCCACCACCCCCACTCTTCCCCTTCTCCCCCTTCTCCCCACCACCCGGCTGCATCTGCACATCCAACCTCCCCCTCATCCCCCTCACCACGACGCCGACCCTGCCCCTCCCCCTCCCCTTCCGCCACTCGTCCTCCCTCCACTCGCCGCGCGGCGGGCACAGCAGCAGCAGCGGCAAGTTGCTCGCCTTCCACGCGACGCGCTCGTCGGGGCCCTTCATGCGCGTGAGCACCACGCACGTCGCGAGTATGACGAGCGCGGAGGCGACGACGAAGGCGGGGAGGGCGAGCCAGGGCCAGGAGGTTGTGATGATGGGTTGGGGGGCGAGGGGGTGGCCGGGGATGGGGGTGGATAGGGAATTGAGGGATGTGGTGGTGTTGGGGGAGGAAGTGAGGAGGAGGGAGGTGGTGAGGGCGAAGGAGAGGGCGGAAAAGAAGGTGGAGATGGAGGGGGTTTGCCAGAGGAGGGTGGAGGGGGAGAGGGCGGGGGCGTGGGCGGTGGCGATTTGGAAGGATTCGTTGGTGGAGGAGGGGTCGGTGCGGTTGGTGGCGAGGGTGATGTTGTGGTCGGTGGAGAGGAGGGGGGAGAAGGGGGAGGTGGTGGTGTTGGTGAGGGCGAGGGTGAAGGTCGTGGTGGTGTTGGAGGAGTTGGTGGTGGTGGTGCTGTCGGAGGAGTTCGAGGCCGGTAGGGCGGACGAGTTCGTGGGCTGGAATTCTTGGCAGGTGGACGAGGTCCAGCAGTCGCTGGATGAGGTTGCCGTGAGCTCGACGTCGCGGGGCGTGGCGTTGAGGAGTTTTCCGTTTTTCTGGAGGAGGCGCGGCTGGTTAGTCGTCGTTTTGCTTTCGTAAGGTGAAAGTGGGAGCTCAGTCCCGCCCAGGCAAGTGCTTCATCCCCTGAAGAACAATTTCCCTCACAGAAGACCCAATCGAACCCCGCAAAAGGTAAAGATGTGAAAGGAAAACAAAGATTCAACATACCACCTCAACGTCCTCGTACACTTTGGCACACCAACTGACCGCGCACGCAGTGACATTCCACTTCGGACTCGCCAAGGTACTCGCATCCCACGCTTGCCCCGACGCCTCCTCTCCGACCATCAACTGCGCCACCGCGAACTCGAACAAGCGCGGATCCTTGATGCCGGCCGGATACGCCTCGCTCGCAACGGACCTGACGAGCGTATAGAGCTTGCCGAGGGGGTCCTGGTTGTGCAGCGCATTGCCGGCGGCCGCGCCCGTCAGCGATTGCTCGACGAGGGAGCCGTTCTGCAGGACGAGGGTCAGATTATGGTAGTCAGACAAGGTGTAAGTAAGCTGCGGGCACGTCGCGTTGGCGATG
This sequence comes from Diplodia corticola, assembly GCF_001883845.1. Classification (NCBI taxonomy): domain Eukaryota; kingdom Fungi; phylum Ascomycota; class Dothideomycetes; order Botryosphaeriales; family Botryosphaeriaceae; genus Diplodia; species Diplodia corticola. The sequence goes on from NW_017971520.1 coordinate 205,228, forward strand.
GTTTCGGGAGACAGTTCCGAATAAGAAGTCGAAGAGTTCGAGCAAGTCGGCGTGACGGAGCTCGACACGTCCTCGCAGACGCTGCACAGCCCCAGCGAGCTGAATGCGTCCCAGGTGCAGTTCCCGGTTGGGCAGCCAAAGTCGATTTGTTCTTCGAGGCCCACGAGGGCGCCGAAAATGGTTTTGCGTAAGTTGGCTGCGACGAGCGAATGAAAGGATTAGTCGGGTTTCACTTCACAAGCAACCACTTGGCAGTCTCTTACCGGCGGAAAGGAGCTCGCTGTCCGATTCGATACCCTGGACAGCAGGGAGCCAAGTGCCGTTGATCGCGATCGCACTGTCGAGCGGCGCGATCCGCGACGGAAACGAGAGGATCTGCTGCGCGAAGGGATCCATGGCCAGCGCGACGACCACGACTAATGCAGCCCACGACGCAACCAGCGCATCCGCCCGCAGCCGCAGCAGCAGCTTCACGCACCCGATGGGCCCGCGGCTGGCGCCGTCGAAGAGGTCCAGGTCGGCCAGCGGGCGCGGTTTGTTGTCGGCGGGCTGGAAGTAGAGCCAGCGCAGCTGGCCGATGCACTCGGCCAGGACGGCGAGCATGAGGAAGCGGGAGATGGTGATGAAGGTCGAGACCATGGCATTGGGCGAGATGGACGGCCCCCAGTCGGCCAGCCGCTTGCCGTCGGCGTCGGCGAGGATCCAGATGGCGACGGCGAAGCAGATCAGGCTCACCAGCACGGCTATCAGCTCGCCGATCCAGTACTCGTGCCAGCGGTCCATGAAGTCAATCCACCCGGCTGGCGGCATCCGCTTCGACGACGCGCCCCGGTTGTACTCGGGGTTCTCGGCGATGGACTCGTAGGGCGGGATGTTGGGGTTGCCGTCGAAGTGTTCGACCGCGCGCGACGTCCGCGTCGTGCTCATCGACGTGCGCCCCGACGGCGCCGCCATGGCGTTCATGACGGACGCGCTGGCTTCCTTCAGCGCCGGCGACGTGTCGAACATGCCGTCGCGCTCCGTCGCCATGGAGCTGCGCCGCGGCTCGCCCTGAAGCGTGGAGCCGTCGTCGACGTTGACCGGCCCGTAGCCGTTGCGGTTGTCCATGAGGGGGCGGCGAGGGTGGCAGTGGGCCCGAGATCTACTCTGGCTGAGGTTGGATGGAACTGGCCGCTGGTGGCGCTGCGGGTGGGAGCAGCTTCAAATGCATGGCTCGAGATATAAACAGATCCTCGGCGGCGCAGATGCTGGATCTGGCAGATGGGGACCCATCTTGCGCACGTCCAGTCAGCACCAACCGCGTTTGCCAAGCTGGCCTTGGTCCAATGGCAGTTTATGCCGCGTCAGGGACATGTATGATCTTCACCGCGGACCCAGTAAATTGTGGGGACTGCGAGTTGTTCAACGGTGTCGTGGCGCATGCTTCTGGAAGAGAGCGCTTCGCACTGACAACTCTCCGAATCGTACGTTGACTGCCCGTCGAACAACCGCCCGGCCCCCTCGCGCCGCTCCATCCGCTCACACCTGCAACGGCACCGTCCATTCAGTCACCTGAGACGCCTTATTGTCATTTTTTTTTTTATCGCTCCATTCCTACGACGAACAGTGTCTACCCGTGCTTGTTGCTACTGGTCCGTCGCTCCGTTTTCCTGAAAGGGGGGAGATGCATTCCTCCGGTCAACCTAATTCATACCCCCACCCGACCAGCAGTCCAGAACCCGGTATTGAAAAGAAAAAGTGAATCCGCAACCCAAACTCGCCGATCGCGCCCAGTTTCGCTTGCCCCTCAAAGCGCCGGCGATCTTGACGGGGAACCTGTAGGAGAAATAGTACAGAAAAAGAAGTCAACAGGAATTATTAAAAAGCCGGCCGCCCAGTCTGTCATTTTGTAAGTACGCAGCTAGCCCGCCACGTGCTCATGTCCTCCGTCGCCAATGTCCTGGTCGTGGGGCGTGGTTTATCCTTCAGACGTCCTTGAGACGCACGCTGCAATCGGCGGGATGTGGACAGGAGCGACCGGTGCTCATGGGACGAACGCTCGAACGTCCCCGAGCCGCGGCAGCAGAGACCAGGTAAAGCCAGTAACCAATGCGAAGGCCTCATCCAACGCATGCATGTGCTTAAGACAGTATTTCCTTGTTGTTGTCGCCCTTGGACAGCGCCCTTACGACGGCCTCCTCTCGGGCTTGGGCTTCCTGGGGCCGCCCTTCAGGGACTTCATGCGCGTAAGGAAGCCGCTGGGCTTGGGCTCATCGGCTGGACCAGCCTCGCCGGTGGGCAGTCTCTCCAAGTTCGGCCGTCCAGGGGAGCTCGGTGCCCGAGCGCGACCGGGCCTCTGCTGCTCCGAAATCCTGATCGACGCGCCCTTCTTCTCGTACGCATCATCGTAATCATCGAAGAACGGGTTCTTCTCCTGCATCTTGCCCCTGCCTCCTGCACTCATCGGGGAGCTCTGGCCGTTCGGGGGCGGCGGCGGCGGGCGGCGGAATTCGTACTGGGCATCAGGGGACACGACGCGTCCTCCGTAGTCGCGACGGGGCTGCGAGATTCCGCGGATCCTCTGGGCGAGAGACTTCTTACGCGCAAGACCACCGCCACCACCCATGCTGCCTAGACCATCGTTCTCAGAGCCACGCCTTTCCAAGTCCTTCCTGCTCGCAGGGGCACCCTCGAGGAAGGTGCTCGTTCCCAGACCGTTGGACTCGTCGCCGTGGATGGCCTCGATATCTGCCTTCGGGTTGTAGAAGCCAGTCTGGGCAGCAGACGGCTTGGGGAGCGGCTCGGCATCAGTGCGGGCGGCAGACGAAAAGTCCGAGAATCCCTCAGCGCCACGACCGTGGAACTGGTCGAGGTTCATGCTCTGGTTGACGGGACCGGAACCGCCCATGACGTTGTTGGCGGAACCCTCCGGGAACGCCTGCATCGGGGCCCGCTGATCCCTCTTCCGGTTACGGTGAGGGTTGCAAGCATCGAAGGGACCATCATGGTGGAACACTAGGCACATTTGTCAGTAAAACGTTGCAAAACACTCCCCAAATATACTTACTGCTGGGGCCGTAAATGCCCGAGACGTCGAGCTTGTCGATAAGGTCAAGACCCCTAGGCTTCCTCACTTTGCCGTCCTTGGTGCGGCCGGATTCCCTCTCCTTGCGCTCCCTGTGCCTCCTCTCGCGACGTCTGCGCTCATCCTCCATCGACGTCTTGTCCATGATCGAAGACTCAGAGTTGCGACGGGGCCTCCTGTTCTCACTGCGGCCGGGGCTCTTGAAAATGTCGAGCTCCTCGCGAGGCGGGGGGCGACGGGGAGGAGCCCGGGAGCCGCTGGCGTTGCGGCGGTGGTCGTCGTCGGGGCGCGGCGGACGCCCAGGAGCAGTGCCCGATCGCGACGGGCCAGGCGGACGAGGGAAGGAAGCACCTGCCAAGAGTAAGCGACGTCATTCCGAGGGTTGGGAGCCAACAAGTGCATACCAGTCGGGCCTGCCTTCTTATCATCCTTGTCCTGAATGCTCATCTCGGCCTGGTGTTTCGGATAGTCAGCAAACAGTTTCGTGAAGACGGCAAACTTGTCCATTTCGACGGACGGTGAGCGAGAGTGCGGGAACATGGTGACCGAGGAGCGAGGGCGCGCAGATAATTTTGTGCAGAGGGCGGGTCGCGCAGAGGGCGGACGGGCAGTCGCACAAGCGCCTTTAGAGCGGAGCTTATCTGCGGGCAGAAGCAGGGGCGTGGAAATAGACTCGCGACGTACAAACAGCTCTTCCGCAGCGGATGCGTAGTTGGGCTTGTCAGACGGGGTGGCCATGTTGTTGGCTTGATAGGGAGGGAATTGCGTTTGGAACTGCGTTTGCGGAGCGGAGGCCTCGAACTCGGCCAAAAAGGGGTTCCGCGAGTGCGGACGCTGGGCGGTGGTGCGCGGGGTGGGCAGCGAGGGCGACGGCGACGGCAGGCCTTGGGGCGATGCAGCGCGGTTGCGGAAGGGATTGTTGGAAGATAAGTTGAGCGACAGGGCGGGCGAGGGCCGGCGCTCTAGTAATGGGAGACGTAATCAGCGGCGCTATGGGGCAAGGATGTCGCGCAAGGAGACGCATGAAACGGCGACGGCAGCATAGGTGTGGATGTCTGGATGGTTTGGCAACAGGGGAACATACCTGGCACTGCGGGCTGGACGAGCGACATGATTGCCGCCCGACGACGAGCTTGGCTGGACGATTACGATCGGCTGCTAATAGGACCACCGACGGCGAGAGATGAGGTGTTGCGTGTGTGCGGGACGCAACGAGTAGGACAGAGCGGGCAGCCTGCGCTGGAGCTGTTGCGCGGGCGACGCTTGGGCGCCCAAGAATGCTGAATGATGAAAGGCTGCTCGGATATGATAGCGCAGTGAGATTGAAACAGTGGAGGGGCGTGTCCGGGTGGGTGGTCTGGCGCGGGCTCAGCGGGCTCCAGGACGGCGGGTAGGACGTGCAAGAGGGGTTCGCGGAGTCGCAGCGCGCTGTCCGTCTCTTTTAGGTACGCTCTGGCAGCAGCGACGCAGCGAGACCACGCCAAGTTTCTCGCCGACCAAATGCTGAGGGCGTGGTGCCAGAGGTGACTAAATTGTTAGCGAGTCAGCTGCAACCCCGGTGACCCTGGCGATCGAAATGCGCACGCCCAGGCCACTGCCAGCACCAGAACGGCCGAGGCTGGCGCGGTGCCGGTTCCTGGCGTGCGCAGAGGCCCGGCTGAGGAAGACGCCGCGCTGCCCAGCCAGCCAGCCAGCCAGCCCGCAGCCCGCCAGCCCGCCGCCCGCCCGCGACTGCAGCCGGCCCAGAGCCACCGCGCGCTGGCTGACGCGAAAAGTGTCCATGAGCGCTGCGCGTGCAGCCGCAGTCCGCAGCCCTGCCGGCACCCTGCCAGCACCCTGCGCCGCGGCCTGGCCACTCACGGCGCAGCGCGCGCGGGCAGCCCCCATCAGGGCGCGCGCGCCCGATCTCGCCACGACCCAGGCCGAACCGCTGCCAACTTGCGGGGAAAGCGCTGGTGCCCGTTTCGGCGCGCCATCGCAGCCGCCGGAAATTCGACGACCCTCCCCGCCTCTCCCTGAGAGGAGCCTCCTGGCCACGCCGAGCCAACCAGCCTGCCGCCACCCCAGCGCTGCTTCTAGCTGCCAGCGCTCCGCCTAGCATCCGTAGCTCCGCTTGGTAGCGCCTCGTCGCCGGAAGCCAGCCCAGAGGCACGCGTGCCCGCCGCCTCACCACGCACGCCTCCCGCTGCACAACCGCGCCCGCGAGCCAGCGCCGACCCGACGCGCACATGGCCCTGGCCCAGGCACCCGAGGGCGCCGCCCCTGCCCCTGCTGCTGTCGCCGCAGAGCCGCTCTACGGGGGCTTCACCCGCTTCGAGCTGGAGCTGGAGGTGAGATTACAAATGCGCCGGCCGGGGACGCGCACAGCTCCAGGCTGACCCGTCGCAGTTCGTCCAGTGCCTGGCCAACCCGTGGTACCTGAACCACCTGGCCGTGCAGAAGTACCTGGACAACCCAGACTTTGTCGCGTATCTCGACTACCTGCAGTACTTTGCTCAGCCCCAGTACGCAAAGTACCTCACGTACGTCATCCCAGTGCCGCCCTCTTCCGCCGCCGGGTGGAGCTGACCCGCCGCGCTACCACAGTCACCCCGGCCCCACGCTGCGCGCGCTGCAGTTGCTCCAGCAAGAGCAATTCCGCAAGGAAATCATCATGCCGGACACCGTCGGCCGCATGATTGAGGAAGGCGTCCGAGCCAGCGCCGGAGATCGTCACGGCCGGCCATGAGATTTGCAATCTCAGATTGAGTCCCGTGAGCACGCCATTAACCCCGCCCAAATCCCGTGGAATGGACAGACGGAAAGAGGCTTGCATGCTGCAGCTGCTCACCAGGCATTGGCGCCGTATGCGGAAGGTGTTGTGTGAGAGCAGCATTTGCACCTCGTGTTGCCAGGGACTTTCTCCACGCGTTTGACGTTTACCATGATCTGCACCACCCCAGCAGCTGCGTCGCGGAGAAAAACCTTGAACGGAAGCCAAAAAACCAAACGCGCATCTTTTCCGACTACATCGCCGCCAAGCTGCAGATAGATCCCCGCGAGGCGAGCATTCTTCGCGGATACACAGACGTCTGTTATCAAATTCCTTTTCCAATCGGCCGTGTGCAATCTTAACGCCTGTCTGTTAATGCGTCGTGCCACCTGTCGGACGCACACGTTGCGCGGGCCACTCTTCATCGTTGTTCTTTTTTTGTTTCTCGCGTGCCTACTGTGTACATTCCCCGTCCTACTCGGTACGCCGGTATGGCGAGTTAACTAGTAGTGGTAGTGCGGCGCAGTCGAGTAGCCATGCCGCCCGCCCATGCATTATTGTTCTGAGATCATGAGCCTAAACCGACATCAAGATCAATCGGTCGCGGTGCTTCCATGACATCCCTGGCCAGCCCTATCGCCAAAACCGACCTCCGAAAGACATTCAATTCCTCCCCGTCCTTGCTTCAGGATGTTTTAGACGCGCGTCGTCCAGTGACAAAGAAACCGTGGCGGACTTGTGTCAATCGTGACCACTGCTCTGCGCGCAGTTCAACGCACGCTTCATCTATTAGCCTCTGCGCAGCTGGAATAATCAAGAGCCAAGGATTCTCTACCTTGCTATTAATATCTCTACCGTTCTTCGAACCGACCAGCTCTCGGAATATCGGCCAGTAGTGTTCTAGGCAATAATGCGCCACAACACTTAGGAACGAGACCGGAAGAAGGCGCAGACATGACCCAAATTGCCATTCTCACGCTACCATCCCGCATGGAGTTTGCCGAAGGATCCGGTAGTCCCGAAGCAGCATACGTACAAGAAACCGCCACCCATGTGACCTGTGGAGAGGAATAGGAGTACATGAGCAACCGGCACGGCGCAGTCAGTCCATGAGTCGTGGACTGGAGTGGCGCAGAGCTACTTCGTGGCGCCGCTGATTCACGGTTGGCCGAAATGCTCTCCACAACCCATGCATCTCGACACCTTTCCGACAGTAGTGTGTCGCGTTCCCCTGAATGTATGTGGGAGAGCCCTGCCGGTGACGTGCACGGTCATGCACCAGGTCGCTACAGCGACGCCGATAATCTTACGATAGGACCCTCTCCTTTCGTCCTGCACTGTCCGTGAAGTGGAGGCATCATCAATCCTTCTTGCGAACTGACGTGTCATAGCTGCTGAGATGTGGCTCTACCAGTTGTCTGCTGAATGCGTGTACGATTCTGCATGGGTTTGCCGTGAACAAGGCGGCTATTGCTGACACCGGGCTGTAAGCCTTGCGGCTCCACAGAGTTCGTACCAGCACTCCTTCCATCCTTCGCAAGGGAATGTGGAACCGCCTAGCTTTGCAGCCACCACCCCGCGATGTCTACCGAGAAAGCACTGTGGCACTGCGGTAACGAGAAGTCTGTTTACGAGATAATCTTGCTTCTTATCACCTCTCCCCCCCTTCGACAACATCACTGTTAGCAGCTCCACTTGGTGCAATACGAGTAAGCCACGGCGTCTCACAATACGTGACCGATCGTCAACGAGCTGAGCGTGAAGCGTGCTCCTCTGACGACGGAAAACTGATGGAATCATCGATCTGGAACCGGTTGCGTGGTTAATGAACCAAGCGTCACTACCCGGACGATCTCCTCTGACACCGCGGCGCGATTACCTTACTGCGAACCGACCTCGGACTCCTAGCGCGGAATGATCTTCGAGCAAGAGTCGTACGCATGAATCGATCATCACACGGCAGTCGAGCTCGCCGTGATGCATTAAATTCAGATTGGCGTTCCATCTTGGGCGTCGAAACTGCCCATCAATCCATCCCCCACAAAAAAAAAGTGTCTCGTCCAACGCCGTGCCTTGTATCAGGGCCTGTGAATCTTCGAAAACCCGTCCAATGCCTCTGTTTCGCCGTCGCCATGCAGAATGAAACCCATACCCATGCAAAACTCCATCAACGCTTTTTCGGCCGCACAGCCCATGTCCTCCACCATGTCGCTACTCTCTCCACTGCTTCGCGCACTTGGTGCACTGTGAACACGACCTCAGAGTCAGCCATCCATCCCACACGCGAAAGACAATCCTCGCCCCTCCCCAAATCGAAACACTCCACTCATTGTAACCTTCCCCGACCATCCTCCACACGAAACACTCCCGAGACGAAGGGAAAAGAAGCAGACGCACCTTGAAGAACGACGTCATGGGCTCGTCGGCGCTGCGGATCTGGATCTGGTAGAAGTAGGCGCGGTCGCCGCCGCACTGCATGTTGGGGCACTGGACCTCGGTCTGGTCGACGTTTTCCCACGCGTCCTTGCCGCCCAGCACGTCCTCGACCTCCTTGCGCTTCATCGTCTTGCGCTCGTAGTAGCGGCGGTCCAGGACATACTGGTACGGGCAGCTGCGGCACTCGAAACGGTTCTTGCCGCGCAGCGCTGCGTCGGCCGAGTTCTCGGGTACGTTGTCCGGGACGCGCGAGACGGTGAGCGTGTTGGAGCAGGCGGGGCAGACTGTATGGAGTGGTGGTCAGCGGTAGTTCTTTTTTTTTTTTGGCTCCGAAGGTGGTGACTGGAGCGAGAAACCTCGCCGGCTGCACAGCCTCGAAGACGCAGTGCCGGGTGGAAATAACACGTACAGAGCAGCATCGTGAAACGCGATAAGTCTTCGTTGTCTGAGCGAGAGCGTCGGGTGTGGCGCGCAGGAAAAGTGGTCGGTGTATGGCCAGAAAATGTAGAAGCCTCAAGAAAACGGCAAGCCTCCGGTGTCGATCATGGCGGGGGTTGCAGCAAAGCGGGCGGGCAAAAAGTCCCTTGACTTTTGCCTGCAGCAGGTGGGCTTGTGGAGGGTCCAGTCAGAAGCGCGCCGTCAGTCGCCGCCGCGCCAAGCGCCCAACAGCCAGCAGACCCTCCGCGTCAGGAAGGGCTCCCTGATTCACCTTTGGGTTGCTCGGCTTTTGTTACTGCTCGATTCTGACAGCCGCTGCATACACACTTTCGAAGCCCCTTCCGAATCCCATCTTCACGTTCTGGGTTACGGGACAAGTCGAGAATCTCACCCTCCCTCCTCATCCGTCACCCCTCCTGAGACCCCCGCCAGCCGCCGCCGCCGCCGCCTCTCCGCCGAAACGAACCAGAACAACCGCGCGTCCGCCCTCTCCACGATACGAAGCCACATCGCGAACGACGGTCCTGCTCCCCTTCAGGCGTCCACCGTCTCGACCTCCCTGGCCTCCCTCCCCAAGCTCCTGCGGCCCCCCACCAAGAAACCAAATCTCCCCCATTCCAAGGCCCACGGCGCTAAAAGAAAACAACACTCGGCACTCGGCGATACAACCACCATGTCCGACGATCACGGTGCTTCTCCGCGCGAGCTCCTGATGGAGGCCTGCCGGCGCAACAACACGTCGCTGCTGGAGGAGGTGCTGGCGGAGCTATCCGCGGCCGGCGGCGAGAAGGCGGCAGAGCACGTAGCCAAGACGCTGAACGACGCGCGCGACGGCGTCGGCAACGGCGTGCTGCACTTGGCCGCGACCAACGGAGCCTGTACGTTGAAACAAACAAGACCCTCTCTTTTCCCAGTAGTGATGTACTACATTGCTTTTGCACACACACACACACACAAGCCCCCTCCCCTTCCGGCTTTTGGGGAAGAATGGTCTGGGAAAGAAAGAAAAAGCCAATACGCCCACCTACCTCCTCACCCCTTCCTCTATGTCCGCCGGTCCAACATCCCAGTCTCGTGTCTCACATCCGCTTCCCGCCCCTCCCTGCCTCCCCCCTTCCGTCCGATCTCATGCCCATGTCATGTCTCTCTCACCGACCAAATCTCCATATATTGTGGCTTTTTTTTTCCTTGGTCAATCCGTCGCCCCTTTACTAATCTACCCTACCCTACCACAAAACAGACGACGTCCTAGACATCCTGCTCGACCAGGAAGGCCTCGAGATCGACGAGCCGGACCGGATGGAGAAGGACACGCCGCTGCACAAGGCGGTGCGCTTCGTCAACGCGCTGGCCAAGGACGAGTGGGAGAATGGCGCGCACGTCGTCGACATACTCGTCGACGCCGGCTGCGACCCGCGGATACGCAACAAGGCCAAGCTGCGCCCCTTTGACCTCGTCGACCCCCGCAACCAGGAGCTGCGCAAGATGCTGCAGCGCGCCGAGTTCGCCATGACGGCCGGCGGCGACGTCGTCGAGGAGGATGACGACGATGGCCCCACTGGCAGCGGGAGCGACAGCGATTGAGAGAGAGACGCGGGTTTGGTAAATGACGAACGGGTGGCTTAGATCCGATTTTGGATTACAATACGGGCGTTGCGGTAGAGTTGATAGATAGCTCTCAGCTTGCACGAGCAGGCGTCTCAGGGCTTTGGGGTTCAGGTGTTCATAGGTCACAGAGCAAAGGGCACATAACAAGCGAGTCTCAGTAGAGTCCATTGAATCTTTCATTGGACCATGTACGCTGGGGTGTTCATATCAGGGTTTCGTTCCGCCCTGTGTATAACCGATGGCTATTAAGAAATCCGGATCCGTCCATCTTTCTCGTAAACTCCATGACCTTTAGAATGCTCATGACCGTCAAACGCCGATAGCCCCTGGGGTATCAAGGATAGAGGAATGTTGGGAGTAAGATCTAGTGGGTATTAGCGGATACTTCAACCATGACAGAGGGTGATGTACTTACTGCGCGACGCAAGTCTTACTCACTTCTGGTCCTTGTCATCCTCACACTCCTTGACGTTGTCCTTGGGAGCAACATCCGAAGCACCATCCTTGGAAGACTCCTCCTCGGGGGCCTTCTTGTCGAGGCCATCCTTGAAGAAGCTCATCTTCTTGAACTTGTCCTTCTGGCCGAAGTCCTCGGCCCACTTGGAGGCAGCCTGCTGGACCTTCTTCTCTTCCTCAGCTTCGGCGTTGGTCTTCGTCTTTTTGGCAGTGCCCTGTAAGTGCAGTTATCCTTTTTCCAAAATGACTGCAAAACTAGGGTTATTCTTGTACCGGAGGGGCGTGGCCGGCGGCGACGATCATGGCCTCGATCTGAGCGAGGCGAACCCTCTCGCGCGACACACCCATGCCGATGGCGGTGTGCTGGAGCAGCTCAGGGTGTCCGATGACCGAAGCGCGGTAGTCGCGCATGTAGTTCGTCTTGAACTCGAACGGGCTGGTATCGGCGTGGCCGGTACCGACGTAGCGGGCCTGCAGCTGCTCGAGCTGCTGCTGGGTGCGGAGCTTGTCGGCCTGCGCGTCGCGCGTCAGCGAGATTTTCTGGCAACGTGAGGCGGCGAAACTTACCATAGTTGCTGTTGTGGGAAGTGGTAGTGATAGAGATTTGGGAAGTGCGGTTACGATTGGAAGCTGGGCAGGTTGCTGCGAGCGCAATCGTTGTTGGAGGCAGAGGTGAAGGTAACGGAAGAGGATGAAGCGGCAGCGGCGATCGCCCTCAAGTCGCGGGGTGGCGTGGCTAAACTTCGGCCAGGGTCGCGTGCCTGCCTCGACCGTTCGCGCGTCTGCCGTCGCGCCTGCCTCTCACGCAGTGCACGCCAGCCGCCGCTTCCTCCACGCCGCCTGCCCTTGCCAAATTCCCCGGGAAGCCGCCATTGGCGTCGCGCCGTACCATCCTCCGCCGCACAATCACACTGTCGCCTTTCTGCCTCCATTCCATGGCACACCAGTCTGTTGTCTTAGCATCACTTCCACAGGTTTAGCTTGATATACCCGCGCAATCCTCACGACCTCGTTATTCGCGCAGTCACTTGACTCCTCACCATGCCCGAAATACCAATCACCCCTGGTTCACCCAGCCGCTCCGCGAATGAGGACACTCCCATGGACGATGTTCCACCCATCAATTCCATGCCGACGCGCCCACCCGCCGAGGTACCCTACAACCGCGAATTCGAAGACAGCGTGATGCGCGCCATCTTGGATCCCCCACCCACCAACGATGGCATCGAGTCTCATGGCCCGCTCCCGGCCTTCTTGCTTGGTCGCGACACGGTACCGCACGAAGAGTTGCCTCTGCCATTGGACGACCCGCGCCGGCAATACAAATCCGAAATCCCAGGAATCAAACTTACCCATCCAACTGGCGCGTACGAAGGGGGAAATCCGGATCCAACCGAGGAGGATAAGGCCTGGGTCCGCGCGTGGATGGAGCGCAACAACATCAAGACGAAGGAAGATCTGGATCGCGGCAAGGCTGAAGCCACTCAGGAAGTGCTGGACGAGATGCGGAAGCGCGCGAGGGCCCGCAAGGCCGCCATCGAAGAGAGGGAAAAGGTCGAAAAGGAGCTCAAGGCGCTGAACGACCAGCGCGAGGTCGAGCTCAAGGCACAGCGCAGCATCATCGAAAAGGCCAAGGCGAAGAAGGAGGAACGCAGGGCGAAGAGGACAAAGCTCGCTGCACCTGTCGACGAGGTGCATTGAGCTTGCTTGTCCTGTTTTCGTCTTTGCTTCTGGCTAATCACGGCTTGTCTTGCCTCAGGCTCCTCGACGAAAGCCTCCGTCGACCGAGCCTAGAGACGATACTGAAATGACCGATTTCGCACCCACACAAGACCTTACTCATCCAGTGGAAAGAACGCCTTCGAATGAAGCTCCCACTTCGGTGACACCACCCAATGTCACCAAAAGAGCTCCGCCAACTGCTCCAGCTAACATGAGAGCCCCAAAGCCATGGTCGTACCTCAGCGCTCCTCCGATCAGTAATGGAACCTCGGTAATGACCCCCGCTCTCACGAAGCAAGGCCCGCCAATTGCACCTGCTAGTATGAGAATGGGAAAGATATCTTCGTATAGTGGGCCTTCTCATGGCAAATGGGGTCTGCCAGCAGCGCAACCTGCGACAACAGGAAAAATCCCGGACCATGCTCACACTAAGATGAATATGTAACAATGATCGTCACACACGGACCTTTCTAAGGGGAATGCAGCTGACCTTGAGAAGTGCCGAAAAATGAGCCAGATGGTTTTGGAGAACAGTTGGAGGACGGATTGAAAGAGAAATAGTCATGAGGCCCTTCCGATGAAAGGAATTGAAGCTTTTGACGAGCGAGTTGGATGCTCAGGACAGGAAGCAAATGGTAGTGCGGTAGTGGAGGATCCGGTCGTACCGTACATGGTGAGGTCTCTAGGCTCAGGGAGCAGGAACGGTGGGGTCCTGCCTGAGGCCCGAGGCTACAACTGCCGGCCTGGACGGATCACAGTATAAAAATACTGTCTCTAGGCAGCATAGCATAGGAACAGCCAACTACTACCTCTTTTCTCTGACCTCCCTGTTGTCTCTCTTGTCTCACGTTTCGCCTGCCACGATGTGTGGTTGCTTCGACCGATCATCCTGGGTGTTCACCCGACGTCCTTTCCTTCGTCCATATGCGATTCCTCCAATGTGGATTTATAACATACAAATTGAGACCTCACACTTAACATCTAACCCTCACATCAACATCATAACCACTAAGTAAATACAGCCCAACTTAGATCCTTGTAGACGAACGGAACAAGTACAATCCTTTAGACGTCCAATTGCCTGCGCTTATTCTTTCCGTGTGGAAAAGCCGGTTTCATCCCGATTATTCAATAGATACTCTCCAAGAGTCACGAAAGAATAAGTATGGCTATTCCGCTTTGCGAACGTACCCACATTCAGTATACTACTGACTTGCTCTAGTAAGTACTTTGAGAATATAAAGGGAGGTCTAGCTACTATTTGTCTTCTACCACTGAGCGGCTACTTGCATACTATACGAAGGGAAAAAACGACAGGGATAAGAAGTACAGCCTACTTGTCTTGGCTCCTTTCTGTTCGGGACTTCCAACATGCCACTTCCCCAGCTGGCACGCACTGCAATAGACTATTATAAGTTAAGAGACATATTCTAATGAGTGTATTTAGGTTGCGTTAGTATAGTGCTTGAATGATGAAGAACTTCATTATATCTTTCGAATGATGCTGAAAATTATATATATACCGCACCTCTTCGCACTCACCATCGCTCGCCCATACCAGTTTGAAGGTACCGCGACGTAATCGAGAATGGATTGCCCTGCACTATTGCCTTGAATCAGCCGTGTCCAAACTTTACAGTGCCAGAACCACAAGGGAGATACAGACCCTTCTAAGCCTCCGCCACGCCCGGACATCTCGCTACGAGCCGCTGACCGCAGTGATGTGCCACCGAGCACCTACCTCCACCCGCTGCGCATGACACGGAATGTCGCGGCTCACGAGCGTCATTTCTCGTAGCCTTTTTGACCCCGTGCGAGCAAACAAGCAGACTGCGGTCAAAGTTTTGGAAATTGTCAATTACAAAAACAAGCACACATATCTCTCAACTTACTACGTCACCGCCGCTGAATAGAAGGAGAGACAACAGAGTACACTTGGCCGTTGCTCTGTTCGACGCGTACTGGTCCTTTCTCTTCCTTCGGTCTTTCGCCGAGTAGATGAGTACGATGTAAAAGTAGATGATATCTGGCATCATTCGCAAACCATAGCCGATCGTAGATTATATATGATGATGCTGTCCTCCACAGGAGCCACCTTGATGCAGAGTATCACTGTCCACTCTCTATGGATCGCCTCACCAAGCTGATCTATGACCTTCACAACATTACGGCCACACCGCACCATAAGTACTCCAGCTGGATAGCAACAGTAAGATCGTGGCCTATGCCGAATAATTGAACCAAGAACAAACATCTTTGTACCGAAGAGTCTCGTGAAGAGTGATGAAGAGAAGAAGGTAAAACGAAAGATTAGTTACGGTTTTAAAGACCCCCAATCAGGGCCTGACCACCCGACCCAACAATCACGACCATGTGTTCATGTGAACAGCTGAACTCGATCTCGGCACACATACAGCAGCAGGTGAACTTCCTGGACATGCCATCACCCATCGCTACCATCTCGACATGCACAATCCATTCCGCCGTGCAGAAAGACGAGCGTCTGCACCGACGACATCGACATCGTCTTCCTCTCACCTACGTACCCTGTCAACACCACAACCGCCACACCTGACCAAACCCCTTATTACATACGCGAGCAACAACGGGAATACAACCACATACACACACACATTCTCCCTCCAACCGCCAACGCACACTTTTCAAACATCGCAACCACATATATATATGTGTGTGTATATAACACGAGACCCATTATTACATACACGCCACACACACATCATCGTCCCCAGTCCGCCCCGCCCCGCCCCGCCCCGCGCCACCCCCACCCTCCCTCCTCAATCCTTTTCTCAACGACGACGACGACGACGACATGTCCATCCGTCCATCCATCCATCCATACCGTGCGCAGAGCAGGTCCCAGCCGGCCAGTTGATGGCCGGTGGCAGCGCGCGGCAACCAACCACAGAATGGCATCTCTTCGACCCGCACGGATCGGAAGGAAAAAGAGGAAAAAGAAAAGGAGAAGCAGAAAAATCAAAGACGAGACCTGACTAAGGAAGAGCGGGCGGGGATATATGTACATACATACATAAAGGGAGACAAAAAGAAATCAGTATGCGAGACGCTGTTAAATGCGTAAGCATGACGAAAACCAATTTGGGAAAAAAAAAGAAATTTCATGATGATGACAACGACGACGACGACGACGACGATACTAATCACGTACAGGCGGTGTTGGTATCTACAACTATCTACGTACTTTTTTGCCGAGAGAGGCCGCAAAGCCGACTACCAGGGCTAAAGAGTAAGAAGACAAGGAAAAAAAAAAAGAGAAAGCGAGAGAAATCCATACATAGAAACAACAATAGACAGATAACTAGACAGCCACATAAACAGTCTCGAGACGCAAAGAGACGCACTAGTAAGAGAGAGCGAGAGCGAGAGAGCGAGAGAGAGAGATAGACGACAAGACAAGACACGAGCAAACGCCACAAAACAAAAACAATACAACATGACTACCTAACAGCTCGAGAAAAAGAAAAAAAAACTAGAGATTTGGATATTGGAATTAAGGAAAAACCGTATTGGTCAGCTCCCTTACTACGCCCGCCCCAGCAGCCGGGCCCTATGTCAGACAGAAAAAAAAAAGCGCAACGAAAATACCAAGAAAAGAGGAACCCCCAGAGTTTATGCATAACGTCTGTCTTCTTTCGCTGGTGTGAACCCCTAACAAGAGGAAAAAGGTAGGTTTTCATATGAACAAGATTCAAAGTTTTCGGCAAACAATAACAAAGAAGGAAAAAGTGAAAGCAAGAGCCGCAAAGGCGCAAAGTTCGAGATGAAAGCGACGAACAGCGCAGGACGACGACGACGACAAGAAAGCCAGGTAGCAGTGGCGACTGTGGTAAAGGAAGAAGAAAAAGTATATGAAGAACAGGGGAAGAAAAACGCGGTGGTATCCCATCAATCCCCCAGACTACTCCCACACACTAACTACTCCCAGGTACTTTTAAAAGCCCGGTGTTGTCAAACCCCCCACCCCTTTCTATCGAGAGCAACAATCTCCATCCCTACCCTACCCTCTTGACCCCCTAAAAAAGAAAAAGAGAAAAGAAAAAAGAGAACAAAAGAAGACAATCAATACGGCGCATTAACCACCCCCAACAACCCCCCACCATTCCCCCCGTGCCCAGCAGCACCCCCCCTACCAAGAATGTCATCATCGTCATCATCCCCGTCCACGCCTATCCCAGCCAGCAGACCGCCCACGTCCATCCGCCTGCCCCCTCCTCCCGTCGTCACCACGCTCCTGCTCCGGGACCGGCCGCGGCCGCTCTTGGTGCTCTGGCCGGCGCGGCTCTTGACGCTGCGGCTGGCGCGGGCGGTGCCGTTGGCCGTCGTCCCCGCGCCGGCGGCGAGGCTGTTGTTGCGCGAGCCCTGCGTCGCGGTGCGGGGGCGCTGCTGGCCCGCCGCGTCGGCGGCAGCAGCGGAGGCGTCGGCAGACGATTGTGGTGGGGGAGGAGTCGTCGTCATGGCGGGGGTGCCTTCGCCCGCGAAGGCGGCGGGGATGTGCGGGACGGGCGGGGCGTAGGGGTCGGCGGCGACGTCGTCGAGGCCCATGGAGGACGAAGGGATGGTGGAGAGGGGTGGGCGCGTTTGATTGCTGTTGCCGCCGCCTTCTTCGGTGGTGCCGTGGCTGTAGCTGGAGCCCGGTGCGGCGTAGCTGTACTCGCTGGTGCTGAAGTCGGCCGAGACCATGCTGTCGCTGTCGCCGGCGTCGTCGTCGTCGCCCTCTGCGCTGCGGCCGCGGCGCGTCATGGGCAGCGGGTTCTCGCCCTTCTCCGACAGGACCCGCTTGAGGTCGTCGAGGCGGATGGCCGAGCGCGCCGACGAGCTCGAGTTGGGGCCGCCGCGGTTGCCGTCGTTCAAGCCGGACAGGGCGGAGCGGTGATAGTGGTTCATCATCGAAGGCGACGGCATGGGGCTGACGTGGCCGGTGGGGATGGTGACGCCCAGGTATCCGTTCGATGCCCGCGCGTCACCTCCGGCGGTAGCCACTGAGGAGTACGTGTGGGCTCGCTTGGTCCGGTGCGAGATGCTGAGGCTTCCCGACTGCGAACTGGCGTCCTGGTTTGATGCCATGGCCGCGAGCACCTCTTCCTTGTTCCAGGACTCCAGCATCTGGTCTCTGACCTTCTGCGGCAGGACATTCGACTTCGGGAGCTGAGAGTCCCTGTGATCATCCATGAATCCACCGCCAGAAATGTTCGGAATGCTAAGAGAGACAGAGAATGACCGGTTAGGACTGCCGGGGGCGCTGTTGGGCGGTGAGTAAACATTGTCCGTGTATCCCTCCGCAATGTGATCCACGAGATCCTGACGGTTGTCGAATGGCTTGAGCGCCTGGTGGTCAACCACCTCGGCCGGCAAGCCCTTCAGACCTGCCACCGACTCGATATCCTTGAATTCGGCGGGCGGCACAGAGACGCCCTCCAACCACATACCCGCCTCCTTTCGCCGGTTGATCTCGTTCCCGATCACCATTCCGGAGTGACTGGCAGCGAAGTTGAAGCTGGTAGAAAGCGCCCAGAAGTAGCCGTGGACCAGACTACCAAGGCGAACCTTCGCCGCTGCGCCCTCGATAGTCGGGATGTCCTCCTGCAGACGGAAAACCATCGGCAAACCGGTGCAGAGAGCGTTGACCCCAAGCTTTGCCACCAGGCGAGTCAAGAGAAGGTGCAGAATCAGAATCTCCTGGTCGGCCTCCAGCCCGTTTGCAGACGCAAACTGGTGCGCGTTCTCGTACACGGCGAGGTGAAGCAACTGGAGGAAGCTCGTCCGGAATCTCCTGGGGCTCTTGTCCCTCGGTGAGCCCGGGCTGGTCGCGTTGCTGACGGCTCTCCGCACCAGACTGTCGCCCTCCTTCCTC
This sequence comes from Diplodia corticola, assembly GCF_001883845.1. Lineage (NCBI taxonomy): Eukaryota > Fungi > Ascomycota > Dothideomycetes > Botryosphaeriales > Botryosphaeriaceae > Diplodia > Diplodia corticola. The sequence goes on from NW_017971520.1 coordinate 223,597, forward strand.
TCCTTCTTCTCGCCCTTGCCGGAGGAATAGGCCTCGGGCACTGCTCGGAGGTCCGTCTTCTTGAGCTCCAACTCCAACCAGACGAGCAGTGCGTCCGCGTACGCCCTCCTCACCTTGGGACCGGGGTCGCGGAGCAACCACTGCGTGCCTTCCCACGTATCAACACCGGTGCGGCTCCGACCGACGTGGCCCTTTCCGCGGGCCACATCCTTGCCATGCGCGTTTGCAATGTGCAGAATATCCTTGATAGCCTCCAGAGCAATCACTCTCGCTGTTTCAAACGAGAAGAAGTTGTCCGCGCCCGGATTCTCGTGCAGGTGTGCTGAGCTGGCCACCGACTCGACGGTACCTCTGGGATCCTCAATGGCCGCCGCGGTGTTGGAAGCCATGGAGTTGTTGGGAGCACCGGCCGGCTTCAAACGGGAGAGAACGGCGGTAAGCATGTCGGGAATCTGGTCGGTGTAGTAGATGTGCGTCGCCAGGTTCGACACGCACTTCTTCAGCTGTTGTACGAGTTTTTGTCGCGCTTCGCTTGGTGTCGTCGCCCGCTCGCTGGCATCGGCGGTGCTTTCCTGAGGAGCTGCAATGCTGTCCTTGCTTGCCTTTGCATCCATTCCGTTCATGAGAGAAGCAGGGCCGCCCACTTGCAGGAGCGTAAGGATGTGGCCCATCAAGCCAACCAGCACATCCATGACGCTCAGGCCGATGAAGTTGATGCGCAGATCGCCGAGGAGCCAAGCGACGAGCGAGGCCAGGATGTATTGCCGCTCAAAGTCACTCTCGACAGCATTACTCCGGACCAGCGAACTGGAAGCAGTGACAAGGATAACGTAGCGGTCCTGAACAGGCGCCCAACTGCACATCATACCACACAGCTCTGCCGGCCACGAACCGTCGACGACGCCGTTGGGGAAATGCTCGCTCGACTTGGTTTTTGACGTAATGAACTTCAGCGCTGCGAGGGTGGCCCGTCGTAACTGGTCCCGGCTGACAATCGTGAAGATGTTCCGTAACGCCTGAAGCGCGATGATTCCAGCCTCCTCTTCGGCAATCTTGTCCGCGTCCTCCGTGGTTCCCGAGGCGGCAAGTGCGTCTCCTTCATTCTCCCCAGGTACCGTCGACGTACTTTTCCTCCTGGCGTATGCGGTCTCCTTGTCATGATGCTCCTTCTCCTTGTCCCGAATTTCCAGCCGGGTCAGGTAAGCACCGTTTTCCGCGTACAAGTTGACGAGAATGACGGGAACTATGACATCCAGTTGCTTGCCGGCACTCAAGCTTTCCGAGCCAGCCACAGCCTTGACCGCGCGCAGGCCGGCCTTCCGGAATCGAATGGCGACAGGCCAGCTCAGGGGTACACCAGCCTGCGCGGGTTGCTGGTCCTCCTTGTTTGAGAACTGCGCGTACAGTTGCACGATTTCCTCGTACTGGGTGAGGTATTCGTTGTCCGCAGCGAGGGCCGCCGGATCCTGGTGTTCGCAGAAGGCCTCGAACATGGGCACGGATGCCTCGACCATGGTGACATCATTGGAGCGGAGGACGGTGCGCAAGACGCTGAGGACGCTGTTCGCATAGAGCGGGATGTCTTTCGGGCATTTTTCGATCAGCGCCTGGAGGATCTGTAGGGTGACAAGGACGCTCCTGCGCGAGAGAGTCAGTCAGTATCGATTCGCCCAAGCAAGCGGCGAAGCAATCCTTGCGGCAGCCCGCCTCGCAGCCCGCGCGCGAAGTCATGCATCGGGGAAAACCTACGCGATTCTGCTCCTCCAAACATCCCCGGCGGTCCTCTTGTCCAAAAAGTCGCCGACCTTGACCAGCTTGGTTCTCCGCGAGCTTGCGTAGAAGAGCAGGTAGCTCAGCTCGGAGCTGTTGGGCTTGACCTCCTCCTCGCGGTATCCCTTCTGCAGGCGCGGGTAGCACTTCAGAATCAGCACCTGGTGCTTGGGGCGACACGATTGCCGCAAGGAATTCATGGTTGTTGTCGCGGGTTGTTGTTGGGGCGGCGATTCTTCAGCCTCGAAAAGGCGCTGATGACGTGTTTGTTTTTCCCCTTCCCAACCTCAAAGTTTTTTTTGGTCCTCGGCGAAGAAAGCTAGAAGCTGGACCGACGCGCGGCGCGAACGGGGGTGGGCGACGTAGCTGGATCTCGTAATGCGCGCGCGCTGGCTGACGAAAGTGCGGGTGGTTGCCTGGAATCCGCAGCTCTCCCAGCCGGCTATGGCGCGGGTCGCGGGCGTGGTGTTGGGGGAGGGTTTGGGGGGAAGGGAGAGTGTTGTCGAGGGTTTGTTCGGATGGAGGGGCGCGCAACGGGCCGCTTGGAGACAAGTTCAGGCGCCGGCGGGCGGAGATTTGGGAGCTATGGGAGACGGAGCTGGGCCGTCAGGGGAGAATTACGGGCCTTGGGGTTGCGTCTGGCACGAGCGCCCTCTCTCTCGGGAACTCCTTTCAATTCCTCGCTGGCGGCATCGGGTCTCGGCCGGGTGTTTTGCGGCTGGGATGGGCGCTGGTGGAAGGGAGATCTGCCTCGCTGGTCGCAAGTGCTTCCGGCGTTGCGGCGGCGCCGCTGAAAACGTGTCGTCGAAGGAACCGGGCTGAGTGGTGGGCTTGCGGGTCGTGGGGCTGATTGGTTAGGCTCCGCTCGGATGCGGAGTTCCAGGCATTGCAGCTCCGGCCGACGCTGGGCGGCAGCGGGCGGATGTGTGGCAGGCAGGCAGGCAGGCAGGCAGGCGCTGGCGGCGAAGAGAACGGCCAGGCGGATGCGCACGAGGCTCTGCGGGCGTTCGCCTGCGCGCGTTCTCCAGGTCGATGATGGTGAATTGTGATGTGCCTGCACCCCGGGCCCGCATGGGTTCTGAGTCGGGGATGCGGCTGCCGACCGCAGAAACCTGGCCCTTCCCCTCCGCAATGGGCTTCTAGCGAGCACTACTCGCACACCCTGCACGACATCGGCATGCAAGCACGTTTGCACATCGCGACAGGGTCCAGCTGGCCGCGCGCGTCGCAACTAGCCAGCCTCTGTGTAACCCGCCCGAGTCTCTCACTCGTCCAACACATTGCAACAATCCGCGAATCCTTCTTCGTACGTTACCTAAACCACTCAATCACGTCGCCTCCCAGACACATCGCCAACCGTCGTCGCTGTTTGCAACTCAATCCAAACAAGCACGCAAGCCATGAGATAAGCATCCAGGACTAGAACGAAGAGAACGCTGCACTCGACCGCCCTCCGAATCAAAAGCCCAGCCCGAACGGAGCGCAGCTAGGGCAGGAAGCCGAAGAATGACAAACAAACACACTTGGGGAATGAGCTGCATGATACACATCATGCTACAAGAACAGAACCCGAACCAACTCAGAGGAGCACCTGCACACCCAAACACCCTCTAGCTAGGCCCGTAGGCCGTAACCCACACACACACACACACACACACACACACACACACACACACATTTGTCGTAGCTGGATCCGCGTATCGCCTCCTTGGATCAACCTTAGCACTGCCGTAGAGCTTAACCACGGCGGATGAAGCCAGTGCTTTGATTGAGTCCGCGGTGGAAACTCCCAATTCCTTGGAATCCCCTGCGGCTCGTTAGACCAATCTCAGCGCTGCATCCAAGCCAACATCACTTACTTCATGAGATCGATACCGTCTTCGTCCTTATCATCGCCCTCCAGCTGTGTGGGCAGCTGCTTCTTCACCGCCACCTCCTCAGCTGTATTGAATCGGCGACTGCTCGGGCGAGTGGGTGTTGCTGGAGACAGCTCTTGCGAGTCTCCCTCTCCCGAGTTGGACCCATCCCGGCTTCGACTTGCCGTGTCCCCCATAACGACAGGTGGTGAGCTTGGTTGCACCGGCCCAGCTTCAACCTCTTCCTCCTCCTCCTCCTCTTCTTCCTCTTCCTCCTCGTCATCATCGCCCTCGTCCTTCTCGTTCTCCTCATCATTTCCGAATCTAAACGGTCTTGAGTCCTTGCTTGGGCTAAAATCGACGTACGGGCGGGCAGGCGTGGATCCCAGATCGGCGAATTTCCAGAATGGCGCGGGCGAGCTTAGGTAGCAGTACTGGCTAGGCATCTTGGCTGTGCTGGGAGGGGCGAGATGTGGCTTGTTTTTGGCAACAAGGGGCGTGACGAGACCGTTGAACGTCTCCGGAAGGTCCAGGCCAACCGTCTTGTAGCCGTTTGTGGGCGGCGGCGAGTAGGACAGGTCCAGCGAAGAGCGGGGACGCGGCGTGGGACCCGGTTCTGTCTTGCTATCGATGACCGCCCCCGAACTGCGCACATTGCTCTCTTGCTCCAACGCGCGACCAAAGGTTGTGGCTGGCATGGATGTGAAAATAGCCTTGCGATCGTTGATGGGGGTGAAGATCTGATCGCTGTTGAGCTGGAGTTTGCGCTGTGGTTGTGGGCCACGATCGGGCGTGTAGGATTCATTTGCCGTCGGATAACTGGCCAGCGGCGGGGTAACGGAGCGGGGGGACTCCTTGACACGGAACTTGGACGGTTGGGACGGGGTTTGGACTTCGGGAATGACGGTGACGGCTCCATGCAGACGTTCGCTGGCCTGGGCGATCGCCGGAGAGTTAGGTCCGGAAGATCCCATGCGGGTTTTGCGGCTGTGGATGCCCTTCTTCAGAAAGTTCTCGCGTTCCTCCGGAACCAGCCGCCACTTCATACCCTTACCCGGCTCGTCTGTGCGGCGCGCGACCTTTTCAAAATGCTTGCTTAGCGAGAGGTTGTGACGGATCGAGTTCTGCCATCCGCCGCCGCTGTAGCGGTAGAATGCATAGTGCTTCTTGATGTACTCATAAATATTGGCCAGAGTCAGCTGCTCTTCGGGAGACGACATGATGGCTTGTCCAATCAATTGGGCGTAGCTGTGCGGGGGCTTCAGGTCCTTTGCACTGTCGGCGCTGTAGTCAATGTGCTCCGTGCTCTCAAGCATGACCCCACGGGAGTAGGCTCCAGAGGGAGATGTCTTGATTTTAGGAGACTGCTTAGTGCGCGAGGGAATGGGAGTGTTGGGCGCCAAAGGGCCCGATGAAGACGGATGGGCCTGGTAAGAGTGACTCTGGTTGTATTGGCCGTGCTGGCGAGCATTCGAGCCGTTGTACGGAGCGCTAGTTGGAGCCAGACCTCCTTGAGATCCAGCCGTCTTTCCATGACCGTTGTTCATCTGGTGGAACGAGCTCTCGTCCTGACCATCCTCGCCCTCACCAGACTCACCCTGCCTGGCGCGTGCGATAATCGACGGGTGAACATCGATCGACTCGCCAGGGCACACGAAAATCATCTCAGTGCCACAAACCCCAATCACGGAACCGGAGTGCAGCTTGACCTTCTCGCCACGCGTAAGAGTCCGATCGTCCAGCTTGAGGCCGTTGCGGCCGTTGACAAGAACGAACCACGAGTTCGCATCGGGCTCATAGTCGATCCAGGCGTGGATGCGCGACACTTGCTTGTCGGGGCCGAGGTCGATGTGGACCTTTTCGGAAGCAGTGGGTGTTTGCTGGCCATAGAAGCTGCTGGACTGGTCGGTTTGCTGGGTGGGCGTGCCGCCGTTTTCGTTCGCCTGGCGTGCGGAGTAGCCGTGTTCGCCTCTGCCGATGACGACGTGGGTCGACTTTGCAAAGAAGACCCAATTGTGGCCCTCAATCTTGGCGTAAGCCTGTGTGCTGCCCTTCTCGGCGATGGCGGGATCACGCTTCTGCAGTTCGTTGGAGAGCTCGACCTGGGCGTTCGTGACGTAGTTGGCAACACGGAGCAGCGGGACGACCTGGGTCAAGAGCTCCTCGGGGGTGGGCTTCTCCTTGTTGTCATCCTCGTCGTCGGTTCCTATTGTTCGGTCGCTCTGGGCGGAGGGCGGACGGGTCGGGACTCGCGGTTCAGCAGCGTCGGGGTTGTTCAGCTGGGTCGCTGTTACTGGTTGCGGCTGCGGGAGCGGTTGGCGTCGAACGGGCGAGCTTACTCTTCTCTTCTTGCGAGTAGGCGTCTCGATGGAAGCAGGCGTGTCGGGCGGCTCCTGGGCGACTTCACGCTTTGCGCCGCGACCGCCGCGGCTGCCTCTCGGAGGCATGGTGTCTGGAGGCTGGTCGCGGTCAGTCATTGCCGGCGGCGCAGGTGGTGATGGGTTGCAGCCGGGGCCGGGCAGCAGCGGGAGCGCAGGGCGGGCGCAGGTGGTGAGCTCGGTACTGCAGCAGCGCTGCAGGACGGGTGCTGGGACGGCCCCGGCTGCAGAAGCGGGTGGGCAAGGGCAGCGACTCACCTTCGGACGGCGCAGCAGCGGGCGAGGCAGCGGGGTCAATGGGCGGAGCAGGTGCAGCGGGAGCTCGCAGGAGGCGCGAGGGTTGGTGTTCGGGGCTGGGTGGTGGCTGGCCGGCGGGCAGGTTGATGTCGTTTACGAAGCTGTGAGGCTCGGACCGGCAGCGGAGGTCGCGTTATTTGGATTTTGCCGTGCTCACGTACGCGAAGCAGCCAAGGGTGGCGAGCCAAGGGCGCAGGACGGGAGCGATGGCGGGAGGTTTACATGCCTCGCGGGCAGGCAGGAGGAAAAATATTGTCGGCTCTCGCACGCGCTCTGGGCTTGTTTGTACCCCTTTGCTGGGCCGGTGGCCTCTGCTCGGGCGCTGTGCTGACGCAGCGGCGGAGCAGCCTCACCTAGATGCGACGCCCTGGGCCACGCTCCGCCCCCCCGGCAAACCGGCGCAAGTCACACACGCAGCGAGCCAAGGGACGCTCTGGAGCTCTGGATTGTTGCCCAACAGACGCGTCGCTGCCGCCTTGCAGCACGCGTCGCGCTTCTCCTTGCTCGGGCTCACGGGACCCGGTGCCCCACAGGCCACTCAGCGCCGGCCAATTCCATTCTTCCTATATGGGGCCACGGGGCCTGCGCGTATAACCGTGTAGGTGTTCTGTATACAACACCCTGTCCGTCGCCCTCGCCCAACGGACCAACCTGTTGTTTGTCGTGTCTTTAGCGTCGGCTGCTTATCGATCCGCTCAAATTTTCGTCATCGTCCTCTGGCTTCTGGACCCTGTCTGTGCGTACTCCGGGGTTCAAAGCTTCACCTTTCTTCCAATCGGCCCGCTTCCGCGGTCGAGTCTCCGTTCCCGCTGCGCAGCCATGCGGCGTGCGGCGTGCGGCGTGCGGCGTTCGACAGGACAGCCTTGGCAGCGTAGTGTTTGTTGTAAACACAGTGCGCGGTGGGCTGAATTATTATTTTCTGGCATGGCCCCCAATCGACGCTTCAGGAACGGCAGTCATCGGCGATGGTTGCACCGATGTTGTCATAGCCTCGACTGATGTCATGCCGCATGGCTAATCTGGGAATCCCGGGTAGGAAACAGACGCGGCAACGAGTGACGAGGGGGCTGGGAAGCTATTTTATTACAGCAACCAGGTCTTTTCGCATTTCTACTGGCTAGGAAATATTGACTTCCCATTAGAGACGCAATGACGTCGGACTCCCCGCTTCGCCGACTCCAATAACAGTTTTTAGCCACGGTTTCTGAACTCAAACTCAGCCAAGGTAAAATGCACGTCCAACACACTCTGTGCCCAACTTTATCTCGATGGAAAGCTCACTCCCGCATCGTCCTCGGCAGCTATGCCGAACACATCCCCCGGCTCAGCAGCACTTGTCAGTCTCCACGGACTTTTTTGAAAAATAAAAATTAAAAAACAGGTGCTTTCCGCCATCGGCCCGCTATCAAGGCTGCAACTACGTCGTTGGAAGAAAAAAAAAAGCAGCGAAGATTCATTCAGAGAGACAAGGTGCCTACTTGGCAGGACTGCCATCCTTCTGCGTAAGCCGCCTCTTCGCCGGCCGTACAACAAGATTGGTCTCGGAAATTCCAAGGTCATGTTTGATTGCCAAGGTGTGCAGAACAGGGGACGCCTGTGTGGGTGGAGTAAGAGCCTCTGGGGTGTGTGGAGCAGGAGACTCTTGAGTGAGCAGAGTAGGAGATTTTTGGGTAGGAGAGGTAGGAGACTCCGAACTTTCAAGCTCATGTTTGACTGTTGAGGTGTCATCAATTCCTACAGGCTCGACGGTAGACTCGAACAAACTTGTTCGCACCTGCGAGAGCTACGGACATAGACGCTGACGGTGAGGCTAATCTTGGGGACCCGGATGAAGTCCGAGGCTTTCAATCGCTCGTGTCGAGCAGTGAGTTTTTACCACAACAAAGACAAACCACAGCACCCTAGTCAAGAGGACTTGAAGTATGTTCGATAGTTATAATTACAAGCCAAGAGCATCCAACGTAGGTAAATTCTAGCTTCTGCGTATTTTATTCCAATCAGCTGGCAACAACGAGCAGCTGCACGTCCTTCTCATCCAAATCTCCCAATCCAACGAAGAAAAGTCAGTTCGAAAGAGCACCACACTAAATTGACCGCTCGCTCAAACGAACACGCCCCCCGTCTCACCGGACCCTATTCACATCCGCTAGCTCAATCCCCTCCTTCCCATCTTCATCGTGCCTGAAACTCGCCCTCCTCACACTCCCGCTCCCCCCTTGCTGCTGCTGATACTGCTGCTGCTTCTGCTTCTGCTGCTCCCTTGTCTTCAAATACCCCGCCGCCTCCCCCCTCTCCGCCTCATCGCTCTCCTCAATCTGACTCGCACTCCCCGCCCCGACTCCCGCTTCCGCTTCCTCTCCCACTTCCCGCTCCTCAGCCGCACTAGCACTATCCGAATCCTCCATGTGAATCCCCCCGACACTCTCCATCGTAAACGGGCTCGCCGTCGGCGCGTCCAACGCGGCCAACTCGGCCGCAGTGAACCACCTCGGCAGCACCCACGTCCGCACGGGGATCAGCAGCAAGATAAAGACGGGGAACCCGACGGCCGCGATGGTCTGGGTGATGGCGAAGGTGGCGCCGAAGCCGACGAGCTCGAGCGCGACGAAGGCCCACACGGCGGCGCGGCGGCGCACGCGGCGCAGCGGCACGCCGTCCGTCGTCAGCGCGCGGTCGCGGGCGAGGAACACCATCTTGGCCGTGATGCCGTTGCCCTCGAGCGCCTGCACGCCCATGACGAAGAAGAGGCCGGCCAGGACCGCCTGCGGGATCAGGTGCAGCACGATGAGGAGGGGCCCCGTCATGGTGCCGAGCGTGAGGAGGCCCTGCGCGAGGTTCGAGACGCGCTGCTCGACGACGTGGTCGACGACGCGGCGCGTGCGGTGGCCCTTGTTCGCCTCGTCGTCGTCGGCGTCCGAGACGGTGCGCGTCACGCAGAGCGCGTTGGTATGGAACGGGGCTTGGGGGATGAGCCCGTTCGGGAAGGGGATCCCGAGGAGGCCGGACACGCCCGTGGTGAGGCCCAGGAGGAAGATGTCCCAGTGGAAACCGGCGGGTTTGCGGAGGGGGAACTCGGTGCCTTGGGCGATGAGGGAGGATACTGTGGGGTGGGATTGGCTGTTAGCGAGCGGTGAGAGGGGGAAATGCAAAGGTGAGGAGAGTTTACCGTTGTGGTCGAAGTAGAAAAGAATGGTTAGGAGGATGGCGAAGGGGATGGCGAGGAAGACTTCTCCGACTTTGATGTCCCAGAAATGGATGAACCATCCCCGATCGGTGGTGGGGTAGAAGGCTTTGCTTGTGGGAAGCTTGAGAAGCTCTATGCCTTCCATCTTCCCGATGTGGGTGAAGCCGGTGAAGAAGATGACGGTGAGAGGGGTGGCGTAGTCCTCGATGAACTTTCGTACATATCTATGGAAAAGGGTGCTGTTGCCAACAACACCTCCAATGTAGGCCACCATGAGGACTAGAAGAGCGATCATGATCGAAAGGTAGGCTGATGTGTCGCCGGCCTCCCATTGGCGCGTCAGGACTTGGATTCCTTTTTGCAAGTAGATAAAAGCAACGTAGAAGCCGAAGATGTCGCAGGAGAAGCGAGTGACATATTTCAACCAGTTACAGGCGTTCGTGATGGCAAGAATCCAGTGCATGACAAGTGACCATCTGGAACTCGGTCAGCGAGGCCGGCAGCTTGCGGAGGCGACGTGGCAGTCTTTACGGGTTCTTACAAGCCGATCCAGCACATGAAGGAAAAGTAATTGATGCCATGTGGGACGATGATGTCGTACACCTAAACTGTCAGTGCCAGCGTCGAGAGATGGTCATGACGGACGTACGGTATAGTTGAAAACAGTGATGGGGCCTGTTGGCATCAGCGAATGCTCCACGATGAAGTCGCGGCTAATGCTCACCAGTGACGCCGACGATGACCAAAGGCTGGGCGGAGAAAATGGAGAAGACGAAGGAGGCAAGCACAGAAGCCAGCAAGACTTCATTGACGCCGAAGCTCGAGTCCGTCTTTGCAAACATGTCTAGCGAAAAGGCCAGGGCGGGGAGAATACTGGCGGCATGTTGGCATTGATCAACAGGCATCGATGTACGAGCAGCCTTACTTTGCGAAATACATGTAGATGGTCGCAGGGACGACCCTATAGTCCCACGCGTCGGTCCAGTCGGAAAGGTAGTACGGGGCTCGGCGGCGGATGTCATGGACCAGGCCTCTGCCCCACCGGATCTGCCACCACCTGTCACGCCTGTGGGCCGAGGCGCGAGTGGTGTGGCGACTCAGGCGGTCGTCGCTGGAGCCGGGAGGACGCATTTTCCACGAGGCCAGAGGACCGCGCTTCTGCCACGGCTTGCGCGATCTGCGATCGGTGGAGGGGCGCGAGGATCGCCGGTGGCCGGGAAGACTGCAGGCGTCGGACTGGGGCATGGTCGGCGGCGAGGTGGCACAGGCGGGGGGCGCTGGCCACTCCGGATCAGGCGATTTGTGGGCGGGTCAGGAGCGCGGCAGGCACATGGCGGAGGCCGTGAGGGAGCTCTCCAGGCTGGACAGGGGGTGCGGAGAAGTGAGATTAAGGTGGGTTGACGATCGCCGGCCGGTGGGGAGTCTGAGCGCGTCCTGGATCCCCACAGGCGAGTCATGCTCGCTTTGCATCTCTGCCTCCCCCAGTCGCCAGCCGCAGAGAAGCTCCCAGCGCTAGCGCCGGCAACCGCGTCGCCTCTTGACTCGCTTGCCGAAGCACAACCCCCTGCTTTCCTCGCGCTGCTGCTTCGCTGCTGCTTTGCTCCTGCTTCGCCCTCGCCGCTCTTGCATCTGCGCCTTCTCGAATTGGCCACCTATAACCGATTGCCTAGGTACGCATGTCACTTGCTTCCTCGGACGAGCTTGCCCGGTGGGGTGCACCTAGCCAGCCAGCCAGCCAGCCAGAGCGAACGTGGGAGTCGCATAGGTAGCTGCTTCTCCAATGAGATAGGTACATACATGCATACACATCTCCTCGCCTTGTATCAGCCTCCCTCTCCTGTAAACTCCACATCCATCCATCCCACACGTTACCATATCTTTCGTAACAAGCTACTATACATCAGTTTCAGCATACCATTCCCCCAGCATTACTTTCTATACCAGAACAATGTTGGCCTTCCGGACTCGCCACACCTCTACGAGGGAAGATGCGGATACAAGGCAGACGAACGCTCGCGCACGACTGAGATCCAGCGGCATCCATGAGTTCCGTCAAACACTTAATCACTTCGGCGATATTTGGGGTACGCTGGACGAGTCCGATTTGACGGTTCTGGGTCGTCAGAGAACATTCTTCCGCGTGTTGTCAGCCTTGGCTCCTCTTCCCATCCCAAATCCCACAACATTCTTTTGTGAGGGCCAGAAGGCAATTCAGTGGAAAACCGAGTATGAATATTGGAGAAGTGATGTGGACGGCCCCCCAGTGCGGGATCAACGGATCCGCCAGGTGCTCGTGGAACCCTTCCTACACCACCGCAATATTTCAACAAGTTGCGACGTTAGCGACTGCAGAGCCATGGTCGACAGGAGACATCTCGCTTATTTACAACTCTCCGTCCTCGACTCTCTGCGACGGAATAACGGTGACTTCGCAAAAGTGCGCATGACACCATCTGACTGGATCAAGAACACCATGCCCTTTCTCGCAACCATGACTCACCCCGTTCTCGAATCCATTGTCAAGAATACCCTCCCCAGGGACGCTAAAAAGAACGAAGTACTCAAGTCATACATCAAACATTGTGACCAGAGACCCTGTATCTACATGCTCACGCTCTCTGGGATGGATGGAGACTTTGTGACCCCGGGACATCTCCACGAAGCGGTGAAGGCAGCTCTGAACTATCTACAAAGAAACCCATGGGATTGGGGCGTGGCAGCTATTAAATTCGACCAGTGGGCAAGACAAGACGAGGAGTGCAAATCGCTCAGATCATTCGCCTGGAGCTACTTCATAAAGCCACAGGATGAACGTCAGTCAGATGCTATGATCGATCTCCTGGAAACCTGCGAAGCTCTCTTGCACCGGATCGAGGAAATAGCGGAAGCCGAATGGGATTCACCGATGCAATCATTTCCGCTAACCCACTTCGGATTTACTCGAAATTTGAAAGACTTGAACGGGAACTCCACCGCCGACTTAACTCTACCTTTCATAGCAGGCTTCTCCAAGGTCATCCGACAGTTGGCGCTTGAAACGGACACCTCTGCCTCTGTAGAGCGCTGTCTTCAGCCCGAGTTGGAGGTATTTGCCTATCCTATCTGCTTTCCCTGCAGCGCGAGGGATGCACAGTACGCCCATCTGTTTATTACAGCGGCCTGGGGACAGACGCTGCTGAGTAACTTCGAAAAGCCCTGTAACGACGCCGCCACCTTGGAAGTAGCGGACGACGACTCCTCACCCATCTGGGTGCGAAACCTCAACTGGGTCGTCAATAACACACCGTTTGCCATCAACCTCGCTTTTGAGAAATCAAACTGGAACAAGCGGGTTCGGGAGATGAGGAAACTCAAGAAGCCGGTGAAGGAGGGCGAGGATGAGACGGACTGGGTGGTGCATGGAGAGAGCGAGGACGAGACGGACTGGGTGGTGCATGGAGAGAGCGAGGACGAGACGCAAGGGGGTGGTATGTAGAGACGGTGCCACTAATCATGACAGCAGCGCTACTATCGTCTAACTGTATAGGGGTTATTCCACCACCTTCTCGTCGAAATGGAAGCTAAACCCTCTTTCTACTTGCCCCCCTGTTTAGTGACCTCTGAGATGAAAAGACCGCTTTTCCCCAGCACTATGAAGGAAACCCTGTCCCGAATCCTTTGCCAAACGAGTAGTAAAATCAACTAAAAACACCCATTACAGAATCAAGACCCGAATCGCCTTAGCAAGCCCGGCCCAACCAACCCCTCCCTCCCTCCTTCTCTCTCTTCCCAGCCCAACCCATCCCACCATCTCAACCCCCATCCCCCACACCCCCACCCACTCTCGAAGCAAACGCACACCACGACGCCCCTTCCCTCCCTCCCTCCTAACCGCGCAGACCCGCGGACCGACGCGGCAGCTGCAGCAGCAGCGACGGCGGAAGCTCCGGGAGGCTCATGGCCGGCGGCGGGCCGGAGCACTGGCGCACGATGTTGCGCCGGCGAAACGGGCGCGCCGTCTCCTTCTCCTTCTCCTGGCATCCCTCCTGCATCGGCGGTTCATCCCGTCCTCCCCGAAGATGCCTCCGGTGGCGGTCGGAGCCGTCGTCGTCGTAGTCGTCGTCGTCGTGGTCGTCGTCGTCTTCGCCTTCTTCTTCCGCTTCGCGCATGAGGGCGTACATCAGGGCTTCGGGTTCGTTTTCGTTTTTGTCTTCGTCTCGTAGGCTCGGATCGAGCGCGGGAGGTGGAGATGAAGGCGGCGGTGCGGTCCGTACGGGGAACAGCAGCGCCAGGACTTCGCGCTCCAGCCGTTCGATCTGCTCGGCATAGCTGGTGCCGCCGCTGCGGCTGTCCTTCCCGTCGTCGTCGTCGTCGTCGTCATCGGCCCCGCGGTTGGTTTTCTTCTTCTTCTCCTCCCCCTTCTTGCCGCCGGTGTTCTGCTGCCGCCGCCGGTCCACCGTGCCATTCCTCGGTGGCGCGCGTGACTTTCCACCATCACCACCACGACGTCCATGTCCGCCGTTGTCCCCCAGCAGCAGCGGCGACGACGACGACGACGACGACGCCGCCGCCGCCGAGAAGAAGAAAGCGTCCGAGGCGGAAGAAGTGGTGTCGACGGGAGAAGTGATGGGAGGAGAAGCGGCAGGAGCAGACGCAGACGCAGATCCCCCCACCACCACCACGCCCTCCACCACCGCCGCCACCCGCCGCGCCCCGTCCCGCGGAGGGAAAAGCAGACGGCGGGGCGTCTTTGTCGTTGTCGTCGTCACGGATTGCTGCTGCTGCTGCCTCCACGACGCCGAGGATTCGTCGCCGCCGCCGCCGCCGCTGCTGCTGTTGCGCCCAAAAGAGCTTGTTACGTAGGGTGAGAGTACGGGCGATGTCATTGGCGTCATGGTTGTCGTCGTCGACGTCGTGAACGCGGCGCTGCTGACGCTGTTGCTGTTCGTCGTCGTGGTCATCGTCATACTATCGCTCATCATCTTCATCATCATCCAGCCCGGGGTAGTCGAGCCAGCGGGGGTGTGGGTGTTGGCGCTGCTACTGCTGCTGCTTTGATGACGACGCGCTGCCGTAGGGAGGGGTGGCGGGCTCGATGGCGGGCTCGTCGGCGGCAGCGGCGACAGCAGTAACGGCGAGAACGACGGGCCCATCACCGCTGCGTGGCGTCGGCGTACGTGGCCATGGCGGGTGACGTGGAGGGGGGAGGGGACCAATGCCGCGGAGCTGGGCGAGGAGGACGCCGTCGGGAGGAGGGGGGATAGTGCTGCGCGGTTTTCTCCTCTGTTGGCGTTGATGTCGAGGAGCATGGAGGAGAGGGAAAGGTCTAGGGCTGGGGGTTTGGGGGCTGATGAGCGTGGTGGTGTGGCCATGGTGTTGGTGTTGGTGTGGGCGTTGGCGTGGGTGTCTGGGTCTGTGTCGGTGCTGGTGCTAGCGCTGGTGGGAGGACGGTTGAAGAAACGGCTTGGTGTGCGTTGCATCGAGGGTGCGGGTGAGTTTGGAGCTGGAAGTCTAGGCGGCGTGGCTACGAGTGGGGCGGTTATTATAGAGGTGATGTTGACGGCCGCTCCTTCAATTGTCGTGCTATTGGCCGTGGTGATAGTGTCGGTCTTATTGTGACCGTCGGGTGTGGGGGAGGAGATAGATTCTAGGTCCTCTGGAGTTGGCGTGTTGCAAGTGTGCGAAGATCTTTCTGGCGTCGAGCTGGAAGTGGGCGTAGAGGTGGTGGTCTTGGCCGTGCTGTTCACTACGACCTCCGCCAAGTTCAAGCGTGGGCCGTAAAACCGACGCTTCTTGTCCTTGCTGGAATCAAACGGGGCAGGCTTGCGGTTGTAGAGACTGAACGTCTTGATGACGTTGGGCGTCGCCCTCTGGCTTGATGCGTCGCAAAGGTGTGTGTTTGGAGCGCGGGAAGTGAGAACAGTGTCCTTCCCTTGCTCGACTTCCGCAGAGAAGGAGTCGGTGGGTCGGGATTGTGGCAGTACCATGTTCAATGAGCACGACCGGGTTTGTTGTCGTGGACGCGATAGATGTCGTGGACGCGATAGAGGGGACGGTCTGGGGATACGGGTTGGCGCGGGAGATCAATGAGTTGCTGGCTGGAGAGCATTGAAGTGATCTCGGGAGCGCAGGTGAGGGCGGGAAGTCGGGAGAGCGCCGTGCGCAACTTTACAGCCTCGGTCGTTAGTTTCTCGTGGGGATTGCTGTGGGGAAGTTAGGTTTTGTGGGATGGCGAAGATTTCGTCACACAAGTGCCTCTTCAGCTGGCGGATGAAGTCACAAATGGGAGCACAGCACTGCGCACACGGTCTGAACAAGTAATAATAGCATCGTGCAGTAAAGTATAATGCGCGTCATGTCACGTTCTATCTAGTCTATCTTATCGTCACAATAGCTCGGTATGTACTCCCTCCATCCTACCCTCCGTTCTCCTCGTCTCTCAGAGCGAAGCACCTTTCCCCCTCACCGTGACCCAGCCGCCTCCAACGCCTCCATCTGCCGCAACAAATCCACCACAGTGTTCTCAAACGGCCTGTACTCGATGCCCAGCTCCCTCCCCGCCGTCTCTCCATCCAGCCCGTAGCTCGGCCCCGGCAGCGTCTCGTCCGCCGCCGGCTCCGTCCCCGGCGACCGCGCCTTACCCGGGAACCGTTCGCGCACAATACGCGCGATCAGGCCGAAGGAGAAATGCTGTGGGCTGACGGGGGTATAGCGCTTGCCGCCGGCAGCATCGCGGAGCAAGGCGTTGACATGGGCGAGGGCCAGGTCCCTCACGTCAATCCAAAGCGGAACACGCACTTCGGGCAGGGGCTTAGCGCTGTCGAGGACGGACCAGAGCTGAGCGTTGGACTCGTTGAGCGCTGCGGGGCTGGCGACGGGATGGGCGACGGGGCCGAAGACCATGGGGGGGCAGAGGGTGACGAGATCGAAGTGCGGGTGGTGCTTCTCGATGTATTGCCAGGCTTCAAGCTCGGCGAACTTCTTGGAGCCGCGATAGGCGACGACGGTGGTGGTGTCGGGCGCGATGGACTCGGCGTAGGTCAGCGGGTTCCAGTGGGTGCTGTTGTAGGTGAAGCCGGGCCCTGCGGCGCTAGCGATGTCGACGACGGCGGCAAAGGACGAAGTGAGGACGATGCGCTGGACTTTGGGATTCTGGGCCGCGGCGGAGAGAATGGCACGGACGCCGTTGATGGCGGGGAGGACGAGCTCTTGCTCATTGCTGGTAATGTTATAGTTGAAGGGCTGGACAGCTGTGAGTTCTCTCGTCGGCTTCTCTTCTGCCAAGTTCCACGTACACTGGCGACATGTATTATCCCATCAACATCCTTGACCGCGTCGGTAAGGTCCGTCTTTCCCTCGAAATCAGCCACCTCGACGAAGTCTAGTCGGTCTTTCCATTGCGGGCGGGCAGCGAGCATGTCATCGGCTTTGGCTTTGGAGCGGGCAGAGCCGCGGACTCTGAAGCCTTGGCGAAGCAGAGTGTCGACGACATGGCTGCCAATGAAGCCGGTGGCTCCGGTGACCAGGACGTAGCTAAAAGGCGTGAGCTGGGCATTGACTAGCAAGCAAAGATTTTCTGACCTTGGGGACGGCATTGCAAGCAGCTCGTGAAGCTGAGGAGAGTGGCTGTGGCTCAGCAGCGAAGAAAGTTGTGAGAAAGAATTGGTGGCTCCCCCGCATGACGGCATCGCAGCACGCGAGTCAGCGTCTGCCTCGGCCACAGCTCGCCCGAACCCGCTTCGAGCGCCGCCCGCCTCCGTCACACCCTTCGTTCCTGCACCTGAGTTTGGAGTAGAGAGTCTGGAAGCCAAGTCCTGCACGACCCGATGCTCACGCGCCATGGCTGCAACGCGCACGCGGCGGGTGAGCAACTGACGACACAGCGCCCGCTCCGCCCGCCCCGAGACACGGCTAATAAAAACACCAGTAGCCGTCGCTGACCTCCACGATAATTAACACACTAGAGAAAGCCACCAGACCCTCGCCCCAACGGCCAGCCTTGTTGGTCCGCCGGCTTGGACTATCGCCCTACACGTCCTAGCACCATCGCACACAAAACAGGAGCCTTGCCCCAACGGGAGCATGCTGCAGCGGCAGGGGATGCCGAAATGCGGGGACTCCATGGCGTCCCATGGTGTGCGGTGAGCCCGCAGATCCCGGGCCCCGCTAACCAGCTGGTGTAAAAGAAGCTCATCGCACCGCGGTGCGACAAATATCTCGCAACTGAGCTCCTCTTCCCCCCAGCTCCTGCTTCTCTTCAACAGGCAGCATCATGGCTCCGCGCCCAAAAACCACCGACTTAAGACTCGGCTTCTTTGAGAAGCTGGGTCTGCTGCCCATCTTCGCAGCCGTCCGTACGTTCCAGCCTCCACTTCTGGCCCAAGTGATACTAACTCACGCAGTGGGAAAGACTTTCTGGACAGCCCTGACGGCCAAGTTCACGTCAAAAAATAAACGGCCTTCCTCGTTCGCGCGGATGCTGGGGTACGCGGCCCTGCGCACACTCACATCGCATAACACCTCAAGAACAGAACAGTATGGCCTCCCTCTCAACCATGATCACGAAAAAAGAGAAAGGGAAACAGGAACATCAACGTGGACCACATGTGACTGAAACTTACCTGTTGCACTGGCAGAGCCCTCGCCCCAGGAACAGACGACGCCTACCTCGCATACTGCAAGCGCTTCAACGTCCAGCCCGTCACCGAAACCCTCAAAGACGGCACCTGCGCATACTGGGTCGGCTCCAAGGGCGCCGAAAAAGTATTGATATACTTTCACGGTACGCGCCTCTTTCCCTTCCACCACCACTTCCCCCTCTCCTCCTCGCAGTAGTGTCTAACCAAACCCCAGGCGGCGGCTACTCCATCCCCGCCGACCCCGCGCACTTCACCCTCCTCCACTCGCTCACGACCGACCTCGGCCCGAGCGTGCCCGGCGGCCTCGCCGCCCTCGTCCTCCACTACGACGTCGCCCCCTTCGCGGCGTACCCGCGGCAGCTCGGCCAGGCCGCGCGGCTGCTCAACTACGTCCTGCGCGCGCTGCGCGTGCCGCCGCGCAACGTCATCCTCGGCGGCGACTCCGCCGGCGGCAACCTCGCCCTCGCGCTGCTGAGCCACGTGCTGCACCCGCATCCGGAGGCGGCGGCGGTGCCGCGCGTGGAATTGCGGGATTTCTCGACGTCGGGGGAAGGCGAGACGACCGGCCGGGCGGACAGCGTCGTTGCGGGGGCGAGCGGCGGCGGAGTAGGAGGAGGAAGAGGAGAAGGACAGGAGGACCCGGCTCATGGGGCGGCATCGAGCGGGCCGGCCGACGACGCGGACGCGGACGCGGACGACAACCGGCTCCTCGCCGCGGTGCTCATCTCGCCGTGGGTCTCGTTCGACACGACGACGGCCTCGTTCGCGACCAACCGCACGCGCGACCCCATCACGCCGGCCGGCCTCGCGCGCTGGTCGACCCTCTTCCTCGGCGGCCGCCCC
The DNA here is from genome assembly GCF_001883845.1 of Diplodia corticola. NCBI lineage: Eukaryota > Fungi > Ascomycota > Dothideomycetes > Botryosphaeriales > Botryosphaeriaceae > Diplodia > Diplodia corticola. Next base: position 242,543 of record NW_017971520.1, read on the forward strand.
ACGGACCCTTACAACGAGCCCGTCGACGTGCCCGCGGGCTGGTGGAAGGGGCTCGGCGGCAGGGTCGTGCGCGACGTGCTGTTCGTCGCGGGCGAGTACGAGGTCTTGCTCGACGGCATCTTGAACTGCGCGGAGAGCGTGAGGAACGAGTGGAGGAGCGCGGATGGAGGCGAGGTCGCGTGCGTGCTGGCTGAGGGGGCCGGCCATGTCAGTTGTTGGTTGGATACAATGTGGGGGTTTGGGAAGGAGGATTTGAAAATGTACACGGAGACGAGGGAGTGGTTGAGGGGGAGGGTTTGAGCGGAAGCGCGGGGAGGGAGGGGGGGAGGATTGGAGGTGGTTTGGCGAGAGTGTTGGGGATGTTTCCTCTCTTTGTGTTTCTGGGTGGGGGCTTTTTTTCGGGTTTTATATCGTGCTGGTCACGACTGTGGAGTTTTGGATGTGAGGTTTTTGTCAGTTTCGGAGGTTTGTATGCTGGAAAGTAGCAAGGGCTCGTCAACGATTTGTCATCTGTCGGGACCGGCCATTCCTTAATGACTTTCATCTTGTCGGCAGAAGGTCGAAGTCCGCGAGGACCTACCTCTCTTATAGCCCAGCACGTCCACAGTGTCTATGAAGAAGACGCTCTTTTTCGGGTTCAAGGTTAGTTTCGCCCATGCAATTCTGGGGAAATACCACTCCATCAAAAACTCAAAGCACAAATCGAACGGTCTACCACCACTGACATTATTATAAAAAATCTATGGTTGCGTATAAATCCCTATGACGTTCGGGATCGGCTCTATCTATCGCATCGGATAGTGTGACTTGATGGTAGCATTGTTGATTGGGCAGAAGGTGTGAACCATGCGCATTTGGTTCCTGCGGATGCGGTTCTGGGCCGGTGCGGATCCACCGGCTTCCTGAAGTAGGCATTGTCCTCTTTATTTGGGAATGGCTCACCGAAAACCGTCTTTACCAGACTCGGGAGTTGATTTGATGAATTCGTGCTCTTTAATCTAGATGTGCTGTGAGCCCCCATCGTATTGTGACGGCCAGGGTGGCTGCGAATGGGCAGCTGAAGCGTCCATCTGGATGTGGGCGAGTAAAGGTGTCCGAAGTAATACTTCGATTACCAATTTCGTCGCCATGCACTAAGTCGTGCGCGTGTTGTGTGAGTTCCACCTCCTCTCATCTCCGTTGTTTTTTTCACTACTGTTGTGAAGTTTAAATGACTTTACTTGTCGCCTCTTGTCTTCTGTATAATAGATGAATTCATGGAGTAGCCACAGATACATACAACATCCGAGAATGACTTTAACTACACACGCAAGTCGAGCGCAGTGATGTTTTGCGAAAGAACGTCCGCTGAATATGAGGTCTTCCGTAATCAATTATGGATTCTGCGGTCTCGACGCCGGGCGGAGATACCGGCCATGAGGGGGCAATGCGGGGAAAGGGTCATCCTGTCGATACCCGCACCAATTACCTTTCCAGGACGGACGGCCGGGCCTGCGAAAAGATGCCTATCTCCGGAACAGGAAATCGGGGTGTAGACATGCACAAACCAATAATGACGTTTGATGCATGGAATCGTCCTTCTCCCCCGCAGCTCTTGTCTGAGTGAGGAGACCCGCCGCCAGTCCGTGTTTCCCCACCCCTCTTTCTCGAGTGAGAGGGTCGATTACAAATGGCCGCTCGCTTGCTTCCGTTCTCTCTCGTATGATTATTGTGATGCTCTGAAGATTGACTTCCAACACCGCCGCTCAGCACAGTGAAGTCCCCGTCGCATCACGAAGCAAAAGAGAAAATGGCGCAAACCATGAAAGCAGTCCACTACGAGGGCCCTTTCAAGGTCTCAGTCAAGGAGGTGCCCCTGCCAAAAGTCCAACACCCAGACGACGTGATCATCAAGGTCACCACCGCGGGTATGTCATCCACGAAGTCCGCCCCCTCTTCCCATCCAATGACAAGACTGACAAACAAACCCCGCCACCACCAACAACAGCCATCTGCGGCTCCGACCTCCACATGTACCAGGGCCGCACAGCCGCCTCACCCGGCCTAGTCTTCGGGCACGAAAACATGGGCATAGTCACCGTATGCGCACCCACAACCCCTCCCCTCCCAAAACAAAAAAAGAAAAAGAACAAAACCCCCCCACTGAAACCTCCTCCCCCCCCTCACAGGAAACCGGCACCGGCGTGACCCTCCTCGCCCGCGGCGACCGGGTCGTGCTCCCCTTCAACGTCGCCGACGGGCGTTGCCGCAACTGCGAAGAAGGCCGCACGGCGTTCTGCACGGGCGTGAACCCAGGCTTCGCGGGCGGCGCGTACGGCTACGTCGCCATGGGGCCGTACCAGGGCGGGCAGGCGCAGTATCTGCGGGTGCCGCACGCGGACTTCAACGCGCTGAAATTGCCGGCCGGGACGGAGCACGAGAGCGACTTCGCGATGCTGGCGGATGTGTTTCCGACGGGGTGGCACGGGTTGGTGTTGGCGGGGTTCAAGGCGGGGGAGACGGTGGCGGTGTGGGGGGCGGGGCCGGTGGGGTTGATGGCGGCGTATAGCGGGGTGGTGAGGGGGGCGAGCAGGGTGTTTGTGGTGGATCAGGTGGGGGAGAGGCTGGAGGCGGCGCGGCGGATTGGGTGCGTGGCGGTGGATTTTCGAGAGGGGGATCCGGTGGAGCAGATTGTGAGGGCGAATGGCGGGGAGATGGTGGATCGGGCCGTGGATGCCGTGGGGTACCAGGCTGTGGATGCGTCGGGGAGCAAGGAGAGGCCGAATGTTGTGCTCGATCAGCTCATCAGGGTTACGAGGCCGACGGGCGGGCTGGGGATTCCGGGCTTGTACGTCCCGGCGGATCCGGGGGCGCCGGATGCCCAGAGCGGGAAGGGGCAGATTCTGATCTCGTTTGGGAAGCTGTTTGAGAAGGTGAGATGGAGGTGGGTGTTTGAGTGTGATGGGAGTTGTGCTGACCAAGTCCAAGGGCCTGTCGCTCGGAACCGGTCAATGCAACGTCAAGGCTTACAACAGATACCTTCGAGACCTGATCGTCGCTGGCAAGGCCAAGCCTTCGTTCGTGGTCTCTCATGAGATTACGATTGACGATGCGTCCGATGCATACGAAAAGTTTGACAAGCGGGTTGACGGGTATACCAAGGTGCTGATTCATCCAAACGGACCTCTTTCGTGAGGACACTAGAGGTCACTGTGGGATAAACGTGTGCTGGAGGGATCTGTATACGGTTCTGTGCGTAAACAACTTGCAAGTCTGCTCTATCATGAGCTTCTGGTGTGGCTAGATCTTAGCCTGGATGAGCTTCTGAATATATTACGCCAATCAACTGTACCGTTCATCAGCAAGTGACCGCAGCATTCATTGGAAGAGGTATAACTTTTCAACAAAGAATTGATGGATATATTACAGCAGAATCATGACAAGCTTGTAGGTCATGAACGCAAGACAGGTATGAATTGGGGAACCCTTTTTATAACCTGAGGAAAGAGCCACACCTACAACCTTCATTTCTTGCGCTTCATCAACCCCTTCTTCCTCTTTCCGGTCACATCCCTTCCCTCCCCAATCTCCAGCAAGGCTTCTCTCTTCTTCTCACCCACGACCTTCAGCGCATCGCGAATGACTCTGGTCTCAATATTGACCCCCTCCTCTTCAAACTCAACCATCTTCGTGCCAACTCTGTTTTCAATAGCCAAGACGAGTTCCACATCCCTTTGTCCCACCATCGTCACACTCTCTCCGGAACGTCCCGCACGCGCCGTACGACCGACCCGGTGGATGTAGTCATCAGGATCCCGCGGGACGTCGTAGTTGACAACCATCTCAACGGCGGGAATATCGAGACCACGGGCCGCGACGTCCGTAGCCACTAAGATTCGGGCAGCCTTGGCACGGAAACGCGCGAGGTTTGATATGCGTTCAGACTGCCGAAGGCCAGAGTGCAAGCTCGTGACGCGGTGATCGAGCAGGCGCAGCATCTGTTCGAGAAGTTGCGCGGTGGAGGTGCGGTTGACGAAGATGATGGTTGACTTGGACGTGTTGGCGGGGGTGAGGAGAAGGGTGTGGAGGAAGGCTTCGCGGTGAGTGACTGGGACCTGGAGGTACTTTTGCTGCAGCGTCGTTGGGACGGCCAGATCCTCTGTGTCAACCTCACAAACGAACACTTCTTGTTTGCCGGGGGTCCGCGGCATGTCTTTCAGAGCGCGGACCTCGGGCGTGACGGTCGCCGTGAACAGGCACGTTTGCCGTTGAGAGGAGGGTGGGAGGACGGACAGGCATGTCTCGACGTCCGGGAGCATGCTGCCGCGGCCGGAAGCGAGAAGGCGATCGGCCTCGTCAAGGACAATGAAGCGCACTCGACGGAGGCCGTTGATGGTGTCTTCACCAGACGAGTTGATGTGGTCAGCAAGACGGCCGGGAGTGGCAATCACAACATGGGGTCTTGAAGCCAGTGCTATTGCTTGTGAGCGCATGTCGGAACCACCAGTGACCAGGATGGTTTTGAGACTTTGAGGGCCTCCGATAGCGTTGAATTGCTCATATATCTGTAGGGCAAGTTCACTGCAGGGTTGTTAGGAAGTGCATGCAAGGAGTTGTAAGGACATACCGGGTTGGGGTGAGGACTACGGCAAAGATGGCCACGGGATCTTCGCTCCATTTCTGGAGAATGGGCACCGCAAACGCGGCTGTCTTGCCAGAACCGGTTCTGCTGCCACCTATGCAATCGCGTCCCTTGATGATCTCCGGAATGCAGCCTTTTTGGATCCCGGTCGGCTTTTTGATGGCCATGGCAGACAGAGAGGCGACAAGCCATGGCGAAACATTGAGAGAAGCAAAGGAAAGGTTTTCTTTGTGATTTTGGGAAGCGAGAATAGTAGCGGGGGCGTCTTGCTGGGTAGCACCAGTCTGCTTGGCCTTCACGCGGGAGAGCGTGGACCTGGGTTGCGGCACATGTTCTGAGTCCGAGTCGGCGACAGGCGACAGTCTTCTCCGTTTCCTGGCTCCGTTCTCCTCCACTCTTACATGCGAGCTCTCCGAGTCGGAGGCCGAGGACGAGGCGTCTACGGACGAAGGCGACATTGTTTTGCGAGGTGGCCAGGGTGCATGGTCGCCGGCGGACGAAAGTCGTCAGAAAACTTGGGCGCTCGGGCCTGGCACTAGTTTTTCCGGGCCCGCTTAGTCACCGGGCAGTCGCGTCGCTGGCCACCTACTCCGTAGTGGCGGATGGAAACTCGTCTTGACGTGAATCGTCACCTATCAACGCCCTGCATGGCCCGGCTGGGGCGCCGGCGCGCAACGTCTGGGCCGGGGGCTTGGCTTCGATTGGCTGCCAAGGCTGTGATTCCAACTCCCGCTTCGTGCATTGCTGTTGGCTGCCAGCATGATTGTCCATACTGCGTGCATGCGTCGCTGCGATCATGAGCCCCTCGCAAGCCGCAGCAGCCTGTTCCACCATGGCCTGCGCAACACCAAATCGCACGTTGGCTCGAAGCGCCGAGCCTGCGATTGCCGCGCCAGGGTCCATCAATGCGTCGAGGCCTGATCAGAGGCCTTCTCCAGCCGTTGGCGTAGGCGAGATCCCCTGGTGATCATCAAGATGCACCCCGACCGGGATGCGGCGCAAAGCGCGGGCAGCCCAGAAACTCAGGCCCTCCGGATGCAGACAGCAGCGCATGCAGATGGCAGCGCATGCAAAGGGCGGCAGCGGCGGCGGCAGCAGCAGCAGCAGCAGCAGCAGCAGGCGGGCAGACAGGCGGCGCCTTGAGGCGCACCCCCGGAACCCTCTGTCGAGCCAGGGCGAGCCAGGGCGAGCCGTGACGGGCCGGCTTCTGGCAGACTCGGGCTGGCCAGCCTCCACAGCGTCCGGGACACGTGTGGGACAGGCGTTGCTTCACGGGCCCGGTCGAGCGTGCTGCTGCGCTTCTGGCCGGCTCCAGACGCAGCAGCGGCCGGCGTCAGCAGGCGCAGGCGGGCGGCGCAGGCTACATCGGGGCGGATCGTGCAAGCGTGACGTCGTGCCGGGCGGGTCGCTCGAGGGGCTCTCTGACCACCCGGCGTGTAGTAGTAGGGCACAACCGCGCCAATTCACCGCCAGCCCAGCAGCTCCCCAGCACCGTTTTGAAGACATCGTTGCCGCGGAGATCGGTGAGGCAAGCTCGAGCGGCCGCGGCCCCAACGCTGGCGCAGCACGGCAGCGCGCAGCGGCGGGCACATAAGAACAGCGCCTTATGAAACGCACCAGCGGCCCCGGCCCCCAGCCCAACGGCCAAGGAGACCAGCTACGCCTCAATCGACTCGCACGCGGGCGGCTACACGACGGCTACAGCCGTAAAACCTGCCCTCCGCCCGACCTCGACCTGCTCCCTCTCTCTGCATCCCTTCGCTCGCTGCTGTCCTCCCCCGCCTGTCACCTGCTTGCCGTAGGGCTGCCCGCACCCAGCGCCAGGCGGAGATCACTCTCGGCAGACCCCCAGCACGCGCCAGAACCGACCCAGACGCGCACGCAGCCGTCAACCAGACGCAGACGCCCGCCAGCTGCTTCGGCCTGCTTCGGCCTCGTCCATTGCGCCGCAGCAAGCCCCGCGCCGCACCCGCCCGCTTCCTGCGCTTCTCCGCGCCTCGTCCGCGCCGCCTTCGCCATAGCTGCTCGTCCACCCGTCCCACCGCACGCGCACGGCCGGCCTCGATAACCGCGAGCTCCACCACTGCCTTCTCCTCCCACATCGCCAGCCAGCCATCTCCGCCAGCCCACCACGCCCTCCAATCCGCGCCTCGTGGATCCCCTCCAGACACTCGTCCAGCACGGCTCTCCTCGCACCCCCAGCGACCTTAGCCTTGCTGCAGCCAAGCGCCGCCCGACCCGCCAGCTGGGTCAATCTACAAAGGGACACAAGACGCGGTCCGAGCCTCTTCCCGCAGCGTTTCCCGCCGCGTGCCTAACGCTGCCGGTGGCATCGCTGCGGGTGCTTGCAGACCCTGCACAAGGGCTTTGGCCGTGTGACCAGCTCGACCACCGCCCTCGACGCCATCTCGATTGCTCGCGAGGATAATCGAGCCAGCCCGAGCCAGCCTTCTCAGACCACCCTACATGCAGCCGAACCAAGCCGCGTCCGGCTCACGCCCCAGTACCCCGCAACACCAGACTCAGTCTTCAGGCGACATGTCGACGCCAGCTCCTCTGCTCCGTCCGCCGATCCCCGGTGCGCGGAGCCACTCCTCGCCGCGCGCTCCGCGCCTTGGCCTCTCCATCCCGCCCTCTCCCAACGCAAGACCAGTCGTGAACGGCCAAACGAACGACGCCCAGTCCATGCCCGCCCTCCTCCCTCCGCAGCAACCGCTTAACGCCCGCCCCTCCCTCCCGAAGCTAGCCCTGGCCACTCCTAGCGGAGGCCAAGCGACACCGCATGAGGGCGGTGGTGCCCCGAAACGGGGTGTGACCGGTCTCAAGCTACAATTACCAGGAACCTCGACGTCAGGAAGCAGCAATGCCTCGGCCCAGAGCAGAAGCGGTAGCTTCGGCGAGCGTGGGCCTCCGTCGTTGCAGATTAACACGATAAACAACAACACGCACGACCCCATCTCGGCTCTGTCTAACGGGCAATCGCCGACCCTTAACTCCAACTCGTCCACGGAGATGGCACGAACCAATAGCGACATGTCAGGAATGGTCCTCCCCGATCTTGAGAAGCTGAAAATCGACAAGGGTGCAAACCTGGAACCTGGCGATTTGGATAATGCTGGCTGGAGAGCAGCAAGCAAGGAGGGCCTGATCGAAGAGCTGGGCTCGCTAGGCGAAGGTGCGGGCGGCGCAGTTACGAGGTGTGTCTTGAAGGGCTCCAGGACTGTTTTTGCGTTGAAGGTGAGACTCGCATACCTCCAGGGGGAGGGGCGCCCGTGGCCCTCGTATCCGATCGAACCCCCGGCTGACTGCTTTAGATCATCACTTCAAATCCCGATCCTAGCATAAAACGTCAGATTGTGCGCGAACTGCAGTTCAACGCCTCCTTACAACATCCCAGTATTTGTCGTTACTATGGAGCTTTCCAGCCTCCGTCTAATACCTCGATAATCAACATTGCCATGGAATTCTGCGAGGGCGGTTCTCTAGACTCGGTCTATCGAGAAGTTCTCGGGCGCGGCGGCCGTATTGGAGAGAAGGTGCTGGGTGTGATTGCACGCGGCGTGCTGGAAGGCCTGACGTACCTTCACAGCAAGCGTATCATCCATCGCGATATCAAACCTTCCAACATTCTTCTGTCGCGTTCCCCGATGAATCCTGATGGCTCAAGGCAAGCTACCAGAGGCTCCCGTTTGAATGCCTGGGAAGGCATCGTGAAGCTTTGCGATTTTGGCGTCAGCGGAGAGTTCGGTACCAAGGGCATGGCCGACACGTTTATTGGAACGTCGTACTACATGGCACCAGAGCGGATCCAAGGTCTCTCGTACACCATCACATCAGACGTGTGGAGCCTGGGTGTCACATTGCTAGAAGTTGCCCAGGGTCGCTTCCCCTTCCCGGCCGACGCAGATGGCGAGAGCGGCGCGATAGCACCGCGTGCCGGTCTTATCGACCTTCTCACGTACATTGTGCGGCAACCGATCCCCAAACTCAAGGATGAACCCAAGAACAACATCTTCTGGGGAGACGGGTTCAAGTACTTCATTGAATGCTGGTGAGACTTAACCTTCCACACGGGCAAAGTGTCCACTTTTTTACTGACTGAACAACCCATAGTCTGGAGAAGGAGCCGAACCGCCGGGCAACACCTTGGCGCATGCTGGAACATCCGTGGATGGTTGAGATGAGGAGCAAGAAGGTCAACATGGAGTCCTTCCTCGCGAAAGTATGGGAATGGAAAGACTAGGTGGTTGGTGCTTTTTAAAAGCGAGGAGGGAGTGTCCAAAAAAATTATTTTTGTTCACACGAAGGCACTTCAGCATACACACACTCAAAAAAAGTTTCGATGAAGCTCGTGGCGCTGTGCGTTGAGCTTAAAACAGGCAGGGAGGGAGGGGAAGACTGGTTGGAAAAGAACAAGGAAGAATCCAAAGCATGAAGCTTTTTTTTTTCCAACACATCAACAAGCCATACCCTTACTTTCTTCGTCTTTGTTTTACGGAAAAGGGGATTGGAACTAGCCCCATACACGACCATCCCATCTCGTTAGGACTAGTTCCGTTCTTTATGGGTAATATGTCTATCTACCCATCAGCCTGTTTTTTTTTTATTCGTCAAGATCAACGGCGGCCGCCCAGCATGCACACACGCACACGTACACACAAAGACATTGGAGAAGGCGTTTTTTGCCGTTTTTACTCTTATGTTCGTTTACTCGCTTCTTTTCCGGTTCGTCTCGGATCCTTTCCCTGTATCTTTTTTTTTCCCTCCCATCGGGGTGGTGTGGATGTCCCCTTTCTATCTCTCTCCCTCTCCCGTGGGTAATGGGCACGATTACGGGACATGGATTGCTGCGTTCGACGCAGGTTTTTAGGCTTGCAGATGTAGCACGGAAAAGCTTTTTGGGTTGTTGATTTTGCGTTGAGAAGACGCTGTCAGTCAAATGGAGTAATGATACTTGCTTCTTGATTTTTTTTTCCCTTCCGCTGCTGCTGATATTGTGGACGACAAGCTGCCACTGATGAGTGTAAACGAAGCGCTTACTATCGTTGATAGCATCTGTGCTATTATGCTCGATTGATCCTTCTGCTGTGTACCGCGAAGGATACTACAGTCTTCCGATAGGGAGTCAAGGCAAATGGGTCAGACGTAAATCCCGAGTTTTAAACCCGGATAAACGCACGTAAAAGTAGACTGCTGCAACGTCTGTAGTAAACACATGAAAACCGGCATAGGAGGACTCGAATCTTTATCATATCGCAGTTCCACAATTGAGACCGGCGATCGTCATAGTACACGGAGATCAGAAAGAAAAAGAAAAGAACCAATGCACAAGTTTCATTTCACATCATTTGATTGTCCATCTGAAGAACCCTAGCAAATGGTATCTCTCTAATACTGCCGACGAGGGATTTGTAGCGTAAGGACATTTAGATGGCCTTGGCGGCCTTGAGCAGGCTGGGAAGCTCCGACTTCTTGGCCTGCAGGTCGCTGTTGCCGCCAATGTGCTTCTTGTCGATGAAGATGTTGGGGACGCTGCGCTGGCCGGTCAGCTCCTCGAGAGCGTCCTGGATGGCGGCGCCGTCATCTGTCCATGATTCCGTCAGCGATCCATGCTCTTTCTGTCCGATGTAGTATCCTAGCTAGCGGCGTGCCGGTCGTTTTCGGAATCCGCTTGCCGAGGTAGAAGGGGAGGGGCGGCCGGCTGGTCTACGTACCGACTTGGTCCAGCTCGATGGCGAAGTACTTGGCGCCCTGCTCGGACAGCAGCGACTTGGTGGCGCGGCAGTAGGGGCAGTACGACTTGCTGAAGACGGCTGTCGGGAAATGAGAGAGACGTCAGCATCCGCGCGGCTGGGAGGAGGGGGAAAGAGCTGCTGGAGACGCACCGACAGCATTGTCGTCAATGATGCCCTGGGCCTTGGTCTTCGCGGCAGACATGCTGGCGGGACTGGTTGCGCGGGTGAAGAAGGATCGTAGGAACGAAATGGTGGGCAGTTGTTGGGGCGCTTGAGCTTGTTCAAAAAGCTCGAGCTCAGTGGGAGGGGTCTGGTGGTTATATGCGGGCGGGGAACTGGAATAGCGCAAGGCCTGGACCGGATGGCGACAAAGATGGTCGGCGAGCTCTTTGGGCGGGGCAGGGCTTGGAGGGGTTGTGTCAGCGACGGATTGCTAAGCCGAAGAATGCTCGTGCTGGACTGTCTGGAGCCGCCAAGCATTGTTGCCGCCTGCCGCTGCGGTGCAGGGACGCAGGCAATGACGCAAGCCTCCCGATCGGCCTTGGCGGTCACTGCACCAAAGCTGCCACCCACGCCTGTCACCAAACAACTCCAGCTGCCCAAACCGGCCACCTACCTGGCGATCTCGACTCTCGCGACCATCCGGAACATCTGCCTATCTGCCCTCGCATCCCACCATCCCGCCGCCCACCGACGCATGCGGAGTGTGAGAGACATGCGCGCGCCACGCCAGCCCTAAGTCACCACGTTTTGCGACTCCTGGGGGCCCTTTTCCCCGTCCTTCCACCACCGCCTTATCGTCCCATCTCACCCTGGAGCCCACACCGCGCGCAGCCCATCACCATCACCGCCGCACGCGCCATGGGTGCCGACTCCGGAAGCATCGCCGCTGCGGCGTCCGCGCTGGCCAGGCGGTCGTCGCCCGGCTCCAACGCCTTCTTCTCCATCTCCGTCGCCGTCAACTGCCTGCTCGTCCTGCTGCTGCTGCGCTACTTCCTCCCGCTGCGCAAAACCCCCGCCTACCTGCTCGTCCCGGTATTCCTCGCCCTGGCCCTGCCCGCCAGCATAATCCTGCTCGTGCCCATCGACCTCGGCAGCGTGAGGGGCGTCAATGGCGAGGACGAGGGCGGAAGGGGCATCTGGCTGCCTGACAGGGCGCTGCTGGTCTGCTGGAGGATTGGATACTGGTTGACCTTCGTGCTCACTTGGTATGACCTCCCGCCGTCCTGGGGCGCGGAAGTGCAGAAGCTAATTTAGTTGACGCAGGGCAATCCTTCCGCTTCTTGGCGAATATAGCGATGCCGGTTACCTGTCTCCGAAATCGCGCTTCCTTTACTCCCTTCGCTCCAACGGGCAGTACTGGATGATCATCATTGGTTGCAGCATTGTTGGCGCTATATACTTCATAATGTCCAATGGCTTCCACTTCACGTCTTTGAAGGGTTTGGTCATGGCTTTGGCCTATGCATGGGGTCTTATCCTCGCCATCTACCTCATGGGGCATGGACTTGTGGCTCTGCCTAGAAACCTCTGGAGAAGTGCGAGCATCGTGGAGCGGCTAAAGAGGATTCAGGCCCACGCGCCCAAGATCCATGAGAAACTTGAGGATGCCATCGAGAAGTTGGACGAGTACGAGGCGCAGGTCATGCAGTTGAGGAACAAGAGAAGTTCGGCGCCCAGGGAGTTCCAGGAATGGATTGAGGAGCTGGCGGACACTGCATCTCTATTGGAAGCACAGCCATCGAGGTCTGTGGGCGCTCCAAGAACGACCGTTCCATCAGTGATCACTGAGAAGTACTTGGCCGACTTGACAAGACGCCTGAAAAGAGCGAGACACGCGAAACTGCGCTTTGAAGATGAGTGGGCACGGCTGGTCTCGTCTGCGGTTTTCACTCAGGCTATACTCGATGCTTCGGCCACCCAAAAGCTCGATGCCACGGCTGGCTCTAACTGGAGACGGGACAACTTCTGGTCCCGACTTGGCCGAAGAACACTCAGCCCTCGCATGCGTTACCACTGGCACACCCACCTCGTTCCCGCTGTCTATTACACCATGAGTATATTTCTTGGATTGGCATCGGCTGCTGTCGTTTGGTCTGAATTCACCAAGGCCATCTCCGCCAAGGTCAACATCATTAGCCGCACCGTTGTGCACCATCCCAGCTCCGATTCCAAGATTGGCTTCGCAGGACAATGCATTGCAGCGCTCTGGCTACTGTACATGGTCCTGTCAGCGCTCTATGCCATCACCGAGGTCAAGATCTGGGGAAACCGCGCATTGGTCCGTCGCCAAACTTACGCCGAAAGCGCGTGCTGGTACTCGTGCCAAGTTGCCAAACTGACGGTCCCGCTGGCCTACAACTTCATCACGTTCTTCGAAGGGGAGATCTACAAGGAGACCGTCTTCTTTTCCTTCCTCGGCAAGCTCGTCAACCTGACCCCTCTCGGATCGGGCTTCTCCAGCTGGTTCCCGATGCTCATCCTCATCCCGGTCGCGGCCACGCTCTTCGGCCTCTACGGCAAGGCGAAGCGCGTCATCGGCCTGGGCGAGTACATGGAGATCGGCGACGAGGACGACGACGAGATCGACAACGCCTTCTCGGGCTGGCGCGAGGGCCGCGCCCTCATCGACCGCGAGGCCCACGGCAACGGCCTCCTCGCCGGCACATCCAGCGCCCTCGGCCTCCGCAACACCTCCGCCTCCGCCGCCCCGCACAACTCATCCTCCTCCCCGCTCGCCGGCTCCTCCCCGCGCACCGCCAGTCCCGCACAGCGTCCCTCGCCGAACAACAACAACAATGCCAGCCGCTCCCCCGTCCGTCCCACAGGCCACAACCGCACCGCCACCAGCACCGCGGCATGGCAGCAGCAACGATCGACGCCTGCCGCTTCCGCCGCCGCTGCTTCCGCCACCGCAGCCGCTTCGTCCTCGTCCTCGTCCTCGCGCGGCCGCCCCGCCGACCGCGGCGGCAGCATCTTCTCCAGCGCCGCCGCCGAGGACGCGGCCGAGGCCGAGGGCGGCTGGCTCGGCGACTTCACCCACCGCATCCGCAACACGTTCGAGACGGCCGACTTCACGCCGCCGAGGTGGATGAGGCCGGGCTCGAGCGATGGGAGCGACGGCGGCGGCGGCGGCGGCGGCGGCGCTCGCGGCGGTGGGAATGCGGGGAGTAGCAATACTGGTGGTGGTGATGGGGATGGCCCGTTGGGGCCGTTGGAGAGGCTGTTTGGTGGGGGGAATAGGGGGGGTGGTGCGGTGAGGCTGAGGTGAGGGGGCTGGGTTGTGTGAGTGAGTGCTTGGGTAATAATGCATGCATGAGCGTGGCGTTTCGATGGCCGTATGGCCTTTTTTTTTTTCTAATGCTTCTTTTTTTTTGTGTACACTATCTTTCCTTTTGGGTTTGAACTTATCTGGTTGGTGGTTCGGGGACGTGGAAAGAGTGTCTTGTAGAACGAACCATGGCGTGTGTTGGGTAGAATAGACTATTTTTTTCTTATTCGCTTCCACCAGACTTGTTGTTGGTAGCGTGTAGCAGCAACTCCCGCACGCATTATGGGAGTTGAGTAAAAAAAAAAAATCCCGCCAGCAGCTTCAATTTCCTCCGATTGCCTGCAACAGGTAGTTAGCAAGAGACTTTTGAAATCGAACACAACCCCTGCAATATGCTGCTGCTGCCGCTGCTCCCTTACACACAGACCTTCTGCGACTCCCCTCCTTAATATATGCACATATACCTACCTACCTTTACACACAAGCCCCCGGCCAGACAAGACCGCCGCAGCAGCCAAGACCAGGAAGGATATACAGCAGGGTACTTACGTACGGGCCGGCTGCGCATCCAAACTCCGAGTTGCTTATTCCCATCTTCGAACGTCGTGCCAAGGGGTTGGCGCAGACACGTGGCGATGCAGGGCCGTGTGTGGCGCGGCGGTCCGAATAGAATGGTTTGCCTGGTTGCAACGTGCTCTGGTGCTCGATCGCTTGCCTGATGATAATATTTGTTTTTATTAGTGATGTTTTGCTGGTGTTGGGGATGGGATTGTGGGTATGGTCGAGCCTCTCGTCCTCTGGCCTTTTTTTTTTTTTTTTTTTTGGTTCTTCTACGTGTGTTGTTCTTCGTCGTGTGAATACGTGTCGTTCACAGCGCCATAGTGGGTGATGAAAGAAATTGATCTGCGGCGATCCTTCGTCTGGGTAGCTAAAGTAAGTATACCGACGTAGATGTAAGTTTAAACGACCATTCTTTATTATTAGCTAAAGCAGATGTTCGAACGTAGATGCGAGTATCAAAATAATACAAAGGCATCTAGATATAGGATTCCGCTGCCCATGCAGGTGGGTCGATTTCTTTCGTCGCCCACTGGGACGCCTCCATCTTTATGACACCCGGGATAACAATATATCGCGGTGGCCAAGCAAGGTTGTCAAGCTTACCCCAGATTGAAGAGTAAGAACAAGCGCGTCGAACATACAGGTACATGTGCGTCATCACGCTACCAATGGTGTTCTTATAGGGCCCCCTTTCTAGAGAACAGGTCGTTGGGCTGGTCCCTCAACCACCGTTATCTTGAGCCCTTTCCCGTACCTGATATTAGATGACGATTTTGACTGCGGCTTTTTCATTCGTTTCGGTCACGAAGTCCACTCTGTTCTTCTACTCCCCCATTCCCACCCGAGAAGGAAAAAACGGTGGAAAAGAACTTCGCCAAACAGCTCCGCGATCTTCGTACCTCTTATCCAGAAGCAAAAAGAACGAAACATCCCAACAACAGGAGACGTGTCCATCAAGCGAAACCTCGCGATCCAGGCAAGGCATCAGGAGCAGGAGGTAAAAGCGCGAACCCTCTCTTCCACCGCTTCCCCGGGAGCAACAAAATAACAGAGACCGTCACAGAACATGTCTCTCAAAAACAACGTCTCCGCCGCCGTCTCCGACCTGGTGGAGCGGCAGCGCTACCCCGCGATGTACCGGACCGCGACGCACAATGCTGCTGCTGCGGCAACATCACCGTCAACAGCATCACCACTTGCACCACCACCTATACCGCCACCTACACCACCACCTACACCGCCGCTATCAACTGCAGCAGCACCGTCATCATACCCCACAGCACCACCACCGCCGCCCGCAATAACGACGGCGACGACGCCGATGCCGACGCCGCCGACCAACAAACCCCCAACTCCTCCCACCTCCACCTCAACCCTCGTCTCCACAACCACCACCACCTCCACCACCGACATTCCCACCACCACTCCGCCGCCACGCAGCATACCAACATTCGCAGTCCCAACAATGCGCATCAGAGGCACCATCGTCTACGACGACGACGACGACGACGACGACGACGACGACGACGACAACGACGACAACGACAACAACAACGACGAAGAAGAAGTGACGAACCGACGAGCGTCATCGTCAATAGCGTGGGCGCCGCTGCCGCAATCGTCGTCGTCGTCGCTATTGTCGTCGAGCGAGGACCACCACGGCTGCTGGGGGCGGAGGATGTCGCGGGCGCGGGCGGGGGGGAGGATAGTGGTGGCGATGAGGGGGAGCCGGGGGAGGAAGGGGCGGCGGGAGAGGGGGAGGGGGAGTAGGAGTATGAGTAGGAGTGGGAGTGTTTGTGGTGGTGAGGAGGAGGTGGTGGTGGTGGGGGACGGTATTGCTGCGCCTGCGCCTGCGGCAGGGGAGGAGGGAGACGAGGGAGACGAGGAGGAGGAGGAGGAGAGTGAGGAGGAGGAGTGGAGGGAGGGGCGAGGGGTCGCGAGGGTTGTTGCGGCGGCGAGGATGAGGGGGGTGGGGGCGAGGGCGTCGCGGTCCTGCGCCTGCTGTGTTTATGGTGGGGCGGGGCGGGCGGATGACTTGTATCAGCAGTTGCATTGTCGGGAGTGCTCGCGGAAGTTGTTGGAGGGGCCGAACGTGTGAGTTGAACTGGACGTCGGCGCGCTTCGCGCAAGTGTGGGCATGGGCCTTGTTGTTGGCGCTCTGTTTTGGAGGACGCCTTGATTCGTACCGCGAAAATTCTCTCGTAGAAGATGATTATAGAGTAGCATCTTTTGGTAGTCTGTTTTGGTGCTTAGCAAAATCTTTTTGAAGCAATGGTCCTTCTCTTTTGGGTCACTGAGCAGCACATGTTTTTGCCATGGGTACACGATTATAAATATGCTTTGTCCGAAGAGTTCGCACATGGGTGACTTTGCTTTTGCGAGGTTAAGTAAAGGGCCGAAGCCGCGAACAATAACTCGGACGAGTATGGTCGGGGCGGCGGGTGGGTGAAGTGAGTGGCCATTCGCGATAGACACGGCACGTGGCCGGGGTGGTGATTGGCGGGGATGTGGCGGATGTGTTTTAGCGGGCAGCGAGCGGAGACGCGCGGAGCAAGGCGGGACTGCCTGCCGAGCTGCCTCCCTCCCCCGGATGGCGCCAGCCACAAAGCAGATGGTGGATTCAGCCTCATATCCAGCTGGTCATGACAATGGCATAACACTGGCGGGGCATGCAGCAGTGAGGGATGGAGAAGGTGATCAGAGGTAGATTGATGACGCGCATGCACAGCGCAAATACCGCGAGAGGCAGCAATCGTCGTGGTACTCGAGTGGCGAGAGTGAGTGGAGCAGGGATTGTGCGGCTAGGGTTGCCGGCGTAGATCACCCGGCATGACCAAGCTCATGCGGGATGCTTTGAAGCGGGCGCGCCGCATGCTGGTCGGACCGGATGCGGGCTGCGCTGAGAGCATCTGGGTCGCTGGCCGACGATCGGGACGAGCGAGCAGGTTGTTGAGCGCGGCGTCTTGGGACAAGGGCTTGGTCGGCTTGGTCGGCTTGGTCGCGGGCTTGGTCGCGGGTGTGAGGGCGGTCTCCCGGCTGGGCGCTTGTGATGCGATGCCCCTGACGTCATGGTCTGGATATCTCTCGGGAGCGGGCCACAGAAGATGTGCTGAGCGAGCGAGCTGCTAGTCATCAGGGCTAGCCGGATGGTCGGCGCAGATTCGTGGTTATCCCCGTCGCCGGGTCGCGCCTGCTCAACACGTCAGACCCTTCGACAGAGCTCTATAACCCTCCCTCTTCCACTCACTTTGCTCCCTCTTCACCTCTGCACTCCCGGACGACCCATCTACTTCTCGTCGCTCGTGCCGCTTCGTTGTTTTCGCCGCGTTTTGTCGGCTTCGTGGGTTTCCGCCGACAGTCTGCCTGCATCCCTCCATTCCGCGCCTTCTATCCGTTCCCGTCACAACAACAATAAGGCCATTCATCCTTGGACTCCCCCCGCCACCAGCGACACCGCTTCAGCCTCCACCGCCCACACCATCCCCTTCCTGCACTACCTCAGCCATGGCTGTCATCTGGGGCCTCGATCTCAGGGAGATGCAGTGGGGCAAGTTCAAGAACTCGTACATGTGGAACACTGAGTACCACCTGCGCCGCACCAAGTTCATTGTCTACCAATGCGCCATGATCTTCTGTGTCGTCTCCGAATCCCTCGGCACCGCCGCACTATCTGGTATGCGCACTCCCTTTCCCCGTCTCAGTCGCCGCCACTGACCCTTGATCCGACAGACTACGTCGACCAACAGTCTTTCGTTGCCAAACACAACCCCGACGCCTACGTCTTCAACAATGACTACATTGGCGCCGCCTCGTACAACATCTTCGTCGGCATCTACGTCGCCACCATCTTTGGCTCCGGCTTCTTCTTTGACCTGTTCTGGCCGGAGCGCTACGAGTCCCCTGCCGTCAAGCTGGCCTGGCGTATCTGCTCCGTGCTGGCCTGCGTCTTCGCCCTCGCTTCCGCCCTAACCCTGACCATCATCACCGCAACCCACTCCGCCTACGTGACTGGCGTTGATGCACCCGAGGCCACTCGCTTGCTTGAAGCTTATGGCGGCAGCCCCATGCGCTACCGCAAAAACGGCCGCGCCATCGCCAGCGTCGTCTTCCTCTGGCCCGGTTTCGTTGCAACCGTCGCCAGCACCGTCATACTGTGGATGAGTCTGAGCCACAACGACCGTCTCGGTCCCAAGAGTACCCATGCTCGCGAGGCCGAGAAGGGCTTCGGTGGCGCCCCCGTCGTCGATGGCCCGGCCGATACTACCAGCGACGTCGCTCGTCCGGACAATGTCCATGTGAACGGCGATAAGACGTACGAGGGTGTGTGAAGATGACGTCTCCGTCGGAAGTAACCAAGTGTGAAGCGACGTCTCCTTCTTATCCCCCTTTCCTTTTCCAATTGCAATCTTCTCACGATTCGATCACGAATGATACCCACATGTACTATAGAAAGGGAATCGGAAGAAAAGCGGAAAACAAGCGAGTGTCCCTCGTAAAGAGTAAAATGGCGGCATGCGGATCGGTGACTTCTCATCTTTGTATTACTATACCATTACGAGTACTTTCGGATACCAGGTCTTTTAAAGAACTTCAAATTCGCATGGTCCCTCTTATCAACATCTCTGATATGCACCAGTCATGCACCACGTACATTTATTCTGTAATGATCTCTGTATCATGACCTGAAGCCTCTTCCTTCTTTCTCCTTCACCTGCAACGAAACATGATCTTTCTTGCCTTTCTCGACGGCGGGACCACTCCCAGACTATTTTCATCATCTTCTATGCCATTAGACTGGCCACTATTTTCATTTCCGTAATGCTACCGTTCGCTTTGACTTGGAGTTACTCTTCCTTTTTCGTTTCTTGTCTTTCCCTTACCGAACTCAGTTGCTAGGTCCTCAGTTGCTAGGTCCTCAATTGCCAAACTCCGATCCCCAATACTCTACCATTACCAACGTCTGGGTAGTGCTGATCTCCCTCTTCTGTGATCAGCGTATAAAACACCGGGAAGATAGTCTCAACATTCGTTTCTTTAACATCATCAAGTGTCCCCAGAATTTGTCTCCTATTCTATTCCACACCTCCTAAGACGTGAACTTCTCTGTTAGGAGTAATAAAGACGCTCACCGCCAAGAATTTATCCGCAGGTTCTAGCCCGTGGCATTCAATATTTCTTATCCATGCCGTGGACGAGACCAGCCACCGCTCCTCGGTGAGATAAGTCTCGCCACTTACTGCAAACGCGAGCTGCCTTTTTCCTCCACTCCGGTGGATTATATTGCACGTATTTCAACGCCCGAAGACAAAATCCAAAATTCCAATAATGAGTTTAGAGCCCCTCCTTCCATAGCGAATCCGGAGGCCTTTTGCTTTCTCTCAAATCCAAGTGAATGTCTCACAACAGCCGCACAGCCGGATCGCGAGACGATATTGGTTCCTTTTCAACCCCCCGTACCACATATATGAAAAATTGTATTCTTATTCACGTCGGATGGTGGGGATTCAATAACTGGACGTACCTGGATGGTTTGAAACCTGCCGCCCGTCTACGACCGGCTGCTCACGTTAATGGCCCACCAACACACGCATACACGCATCACGTCTCCCCGAAGGGTCGAAAGACGCTATATGTCGAACTCGCCGATAAGGATCCCTTCTCCTCACATACATAGGTCAAGGTATACCTAATTGGTCCAGCCAGTATCAACTATCAAGGTCAGCATTAGCATACTGCGGATTCAAATCACGTTAAAAATAACCAAAAACGAAAAGAAAAATAAACTCTAACATAGGCTCTTCACACAAGACCTAAACCTTAAAATCCCCCAGCTCTCTTACAAGCTGTGCAAACGGCGTTCTTGTTTCCAAATTGACAAGGTACTTTCTATGAGCGCAAGATGCTCCACCATCATCATTACACGCCTACACACTTCCTCCAATCCAATTCCCTCACTCAGGTACATGTGTGTGTGCGTGCAATCTAAAAAAAGGCAGACGCGCGGGAGAAGCAGAGTGGTGGGGGCGGTGGTGGACGTATGACCACCACCAGGACAGAAGAATGTCTACGAAGACGAAGGATACGAAGAGCAATCTGGACCGTGTAGAGGGGTGTGGAAAAAAAAAAGGAAAGGGGCGATCTATCGGGTATGGATCATGAAGCATGAAGCATGAATAACGAAGAAAAAAAGAAAAAAGAAAAGCAGGCGCGCGCACACTCCGGCTCATGCCGACCGATGCTACTTTTTTACGATTGGTAATTGCAAGAATGTACACAGCCTCCCCTCCGGCGGCAATAAGTAGACCACTTTTCTCTCTTTGTGTGACATTGCCGCTCGCTCCTCTTCTGAGTCACTTTCTCTCTCTAAACGTGATCTTGGTCCCGTGACGAACTAGCGGAATGAGGCAATAACTTTGTTGCGGGCTGATAGGTACTACACAGTCCTCCGGTCCGACATGACGCGCGCAATAGTTCCGAGACCAGCGACCTCGACGACCTGTATGCGGAAGGGGGAAAAAAAGTGGCGGTTAGTACGAGCTCATCTGACGCGGAAATATGGAATGAAGAAATAGAGACAGCGTGGGGGTTTTTGGTTGCAGCGACGACGAGGGAACGATATGGTGACATCGTAGACCAGAGACAAGAGGGAAAGCCAAGTTTCGCCCAGCGCAGCGTTGTAGTGCAACCGCGCCAATATGATCTGCGACAAGGGAGAGGTATGTGCAAAAAGCCACAAAGAGCCGCTGCCACACGTCCTCCTTCCCGAACCGGTCATGGCGGCCCCGAAAGCGGTATTGTGCCGATTGATTTGGGAAAAGTGGAGACCAAACTGCCAAAAGCCACCGCTGCACACGCGCTGAAACAGGGTGAAAAGCGTAACTTAACGTACCTTCTCGTGCCAGCTAAGCAGCACGCTCATGGCCTGACCACCGCCCTCGCCGCTGCCAATGCGCGAGGATATCGTAGACACTTGGGAGAAGCCGGTTGGCTGGGGGGTGAGGCTCGACTTGCCGCCCGAGGGGGCACCTTGGGACATGCCCTTGTAGCTGTAACCATGGTCAGTATCCAAGCTCACAATGTCTTCAGGTGTTGAGCTGCTTGGGCGACCGAATGGGAAGTGGAACGTTGGAATTGACCCATTACAGGAGACCCCGACCAGTCAAAAACGCAAAGCCAAAAGATTGGAGCGGTTCGTGCGACAAAAGCCGCACGACTAACACGGGCACGGGATCAAGACGTACAGGTACTTCATAAGCGTGTCCAGAACCTCGGGACCGCCCTCAGACTGGTATATCCGACCCAGGATAGGGGACATTTCCGACGCGCGGATGGACTGGAGGACCTCAATGACAGTAGCGGTGTGGATGTCCTGCGGGAGTAACATGGGGGGGTCAGCAAATGCACGCCAGGACAAGCATCGCGCCATCCGCGCCGCATCACATCCCAACGGTCGGGGCGTGTGTGTGTGTGTGAGTGTGTGTGTGTCCGGGAAGGAGAAAGCCGGCGGGAGACAAGGCGGGCGAGAGCTGACGGCCCCATGCCACCCATCCCCTCATTCAGGCAGAGGCGGCACCCAGACGCGCATTTCTCAAAAGCAACGCGTAGAGTGCCCGCCTGCCTATACCCTCCCTCCCCCTCCCATGCCTCCCCGATATTTCCAATATTTGCCGGGGGCCGGGGCTTTGCGGCCACGACCGAGGGAACTCACCTTCCCTTGCTGATCAGCCCCGTAGGGCGCATTCTCGAGGGCGCCCCTCAGCGCGCCCTCGCTGTCGCCGCCCCTGAGCAGCTGGCGGATCTGGCCAGCCAGCGTCTGCACGTCGGCCGTGGCGACAGGCACGACCGAGGGCGTCAGGGAGGCCATGTCGAAGTTGGCCGGCGAGTCCGGGTCCAGCGCATCGACGTTGATGGTGCGCCAATTGATGTTCGCCATGTTGGAGGTGGTGGGTGCGTGGCGGCGGCGGAGCTAGCTGGGCGGCTGCGGGGAGAGGGGGAACGGTGGCCGGGGCGGCGTCTTGGGGGGGGTGGCCAGCTCAGGCGGGTCGGTGAGTGTGCGCTGGCTTTTTTCTTCGCGGGCGCTGTCTGAGACCGGAGTGCAGGACGGGAGCGCGGGCGTACGAGAGGAGGCGGAGGCGTTGGCTGCTGGAGGTGAGGTAGGTGGGCAGGCAGGCAGCTTGGGCGGTGACGACGTGGGGTGCTCACTGCAGCGGGCGGGCCGCAGGCGGGTCGCTCTTGGCGGCCGCTGCTCGTCCAGCACAACAAGCCTCGCTCCAAAAACAGCACCAACCCTGGACCCGGACCGCGCTGTCCGCTCCGCTAAGTCGCACAAGCAAGGGTTCGAGCGACGCGGCACACGGGAACTGGATGCGAGATATGTGACGCCTCTGCTCGCCGAATCGGGAGGGTCGACGAGCGGCCCAGGGCAAGCGCGCTGACCGGGAAACAGACATGCCCGCCAGATCGCTCGTCGGCTTCATGGATGTGCCAATCAACCAGCCGCCCGCCTTGAGCCGGCTGCAGCAGACACGGGTGACAGCCAGCGGGACCTCCTTCCGATGCAGCCCTGTGCGACCGTCACACGCCCGCAACCCCGGGATGGCACTCCTCCCCTCCTCTCACCAAAGCGCGGCAGAACAGACTTGTCGAGAATGCAAATCGTGATTAGGTGCATGTTCTACTAGCCCGCCGTCTACCCCTGTCCAAACAAGCAAGTAAGACGGCGATGCTCTCTAATGATACACATGGACAAAGGCTTTCCCAGACCATCTCCCCTTCGCGCTGGAAGTGCTCAACTGGCAGAAAGAACCCGATCATTCATGAATCCGAACGAGTTCCGTATTGTACAGTACAGGGTCCCCAAAAAAGCCGTTGCGTGTGCGTGCAGAGCGAACTGCGGTGTGAAACGAAGTCTATGCCAATGTTCCCAAAGCGGAGGTAAAAACACAAGGAAACAAAAATCGAATGAGGAGGGTCAACAACGAAAGCAGCCCCAGTTTTGGTATCCCCTTTTGCGTGAGCAAACCCATGATCTAATATAACGCCTGATGAAACACTTTTGGCATGGAGAAAAGCAAGGAGGCGTCCGTCGCTACTAATGATACACTGCGGCGCAAAGCAAAAGCAGGCCGCTCGCAAATCGAATCGCTCGAGGGGGTATTAAACATGTCGAAGGTAAGTCGCAGTCGCTCGTATTAAAAAGTCGTAGTAACCGAGAGTCGAACGTCGAAGAAGGCCATAAAGTGTGGGGCGACAGAAAGCGGAAGAGGTGCGTGCGAGGGATGGCAAGGCGTCTGCGCAGGGGCCGATGTCAGTACTCGATGCGGTGTGGCATATGCAAGGTGTCGCCGCTTGACAGGCGCTCGGGACAGCACTTACGATGGACGATGCCGAACCCTGCGGCTTTCCAACTAGCGCGACGACGCATCACCAAGGCCAGCCAGGTGAGGAAGTCATGCTGACTGGCTGCCGTCGGGCCAGGCGAACACTGCGGTGCATGTTCTCATCTGCGCTTGGGCGGCGGCGGGTTGGTGGGCTTGGGCGTGCCGGTCGTGTCGTAGGCACCACGGCCCATGTTGGTCGAGGCGGAGGCGGTCTCCCGGAGAATCATTTTGCGGGTTGAGGCCTGCTTTATGGGTCAGCAAACCGCAGCCGGCGGCGGTCGGGCGGCGGAGGACTCACGGAAAAGACTGGCGAATGCGTGGTGCAGGTGGGCGGCAGCTTTCTCGGCTGCTGCGGGTCCGGGGGGCGATTAGAGGGCGGCGGGAGGAAGCGGCCGGGCGGTAGGTCGTGCGAGGCGGGAGGACCGGAGGCGAGGAATTATCGAGTGTCGCAGACCACAGAGGCGAACGCGGGGCGAGGCGGAGTGCGGGAGGAGGCCGGAGTGGGACAGGCAAGCAAACACTTGCGGCGGGACGAGGGAGAGGAGGTGAGAGGCGTCGCCTTGGGTTGGAGGGTGGAGGCTTGGATGCGTGAGATGGGGTAAGAGGATGGGCGCCGGTGGTAGATATAGAGCATGCCCCTTTCCAAAGCAAAAGCACTGCAACCTAGCTTGGCAGGAAGCGAGAGACAAATGAAATTTGGACGCATTTCGCAGACATGACATGACGTGCCGACCGACGGCTCTTCGGGCTGTTTCAAAGGAGACCCTGCTCTGCGCAAAAGCCATAATTTCTGGTAAATGGCAAGGGGATCGACGGCACAGATGTTCCAGCAGTTCCAGCGGAAGGGATGCCCCTGGCTTGCGGTCTCGTACCTGGCATGAAATCCGGCTAACGCGAGCAGCCCGTTTCCACCACCGCACGCCGGCCTCCAGCAGGGAGCGCGCCTCTGCCAACGCCCATACGCCCGCGCCAGCGCCAACGCTCTTGCAGTGCGCCGCGCGCCCTGGCTGCTCACCAGCTGCAGCCGCTCGCCACCGCAGCAGTCGATGACACCGCGTCCGTCTGACGCTGCGCAACAGCTGGCGTGCCCCATGGCCGGGGCGCGGCCAGTGAGCCTGCCGTCAATGCGCGCTGGGCCGTGACTCGCGGCCCTGAGGCACTGAAGCCCGCTAGAACCTGACTAGAACCCGTGCCAAAGCGGGCTAAAGCGTGCTAGAAGCGCGCGGGAAGGCAGCCGACGCCGCATCGATGTGCGTCTCCAGCTGCGACGCCCCAAGCCAACGCCCAGCGAGGCCTGCTGCCTCCCAGCCTCGCCCCCCGCCGCCTCCCGGGTCGCTGGTAAGCTCGCAGCGACCCAAATCGGTGGACTATCAGCGTTATCACTCGCCGGCCGCTGATTCACAGCCTGCGTCAGGGCACTGCTCAAGCCGCGCCAGCCCCCGCACGTGGACGTGGACGCCGCCGCCGGCTGGCCGTCTCGTCCTTCGCCTCTCGCACGCACACACACTCTGGGCAGCAGGCGAGCTGCTGAATGAGGCCCGGAGCAGGGCAGCACGGCGCAGCCGAGGCCCGCGCGGCGGCCCCCAGCTGCTCCCGCCGCTCCAATCACTGCTGCCGGGCTTCTGGAAGGCCTCTCGAAGGCGCACGTCTGCGTTTGATCGCCTCGCCGCCGCACCAACGCCCGTCCCCTTGCGGGCAGCGCAAACGCCGCCACTCTAACTGCGAACGCACACATTTCCGGCGCCTCCAAAAGCAATGCGGACCCGGTTTGCGCTGCCTGTGTGACGCTGGATCTGTCTTTTGATCGCTCAAACACGTCGCATCTGCCGGATGCGCCTGCAAGCCTTCCGCGCTGGGAGCTGCGCCTATCCTCCCGCGCCTTTGTTCTGCAAGGACGGCGGCGCTGGGCCGCGTCGCACGCACCGCCCTCCCAAAACGCCCGCGACGACCCGCGACGACTGTCTTGCACTTATTATTGACCGGTCGTATTATTACCTATGGTGTCGTCGGCAAAAGACTGCGCGGCACAGACAGCCCGCGCGATTTCTCGCCCTCTCGCTTCTTCCCCAGGAATCGGCCGCTCCGCGGCGCGCTGCCCGCTGCCCGCTGCCCGCTGCTCCGGTTCGATGAAGTGCTCGCTCGCCAAAGCGGCTGCCGTTGGGGTATGACGATAGCGACGGCATGGGGGCCAACCTGAGACGCGACGCGGTCGCGAATAGACTGCGGCTTGCACCGCGCCCGCCAACCTAATCGCGTCGCCTGGAGCTCGCGAGCGCCAACGGCTGCAAGAACGACGAGTCGACTAGCCGGCGCAGGCGAACGGCGTGCACATCATCAGTCTCGGCGTCCCGCATCGCGCCGCCGCGTGGTGGCTGCCCACTACTGCCCGTGGGCGAGGCGCGCCAGCGCTGCCACCTCCAGCAGCGCAAAAGAAAAAAAGGTTGGCCAGCCGTGCTGGCCCTGGTGGCCCTGGTGGCCCTGGAGGTGCGCTTGCGGGGATGGCCGGAAGCGCGGGAGAACGTTGCGAGGCTTCGTTAGCTCCAAGGTTGCTGCATCGGCTCTTCCAATCCGGCGGAAGCGAACACAGGGGTGGGTTGGATGCGATCAGCTGTGCAGCAGGTCCCATCCCGGCCGCACGTGGCAGTGGGCCGCTGCCCTGCGAAAAGGAGGCGTCTTGCATATGCGCCGTCACCGTTACAGATCGCATCCCATGTTCAGTTCAGCCTCTCCAGACCGACTCCAGCTGTCGACCTCGTCCACGCCCCGGGCTCAGCCCGCCGCCGGCGAGCCACTCGGGCGCCTACGCGTCGCAGCTGCTGCGCGGCCAGCGCAGGGGAAACGACGGCCCGGCCTTGGCCTCTGGAAGCAACGTTTCACGCGCCAGCCCGTCATTTGGCTTCTTCATCCCAAGCCCAGCCCGCCTCTGGGATCCTCCTGGCGATCACGGCGATCGCGCTGGATGCGGCACTGTTGGCTGGCCGTGGCGCTCATTTGCTGCCTGTTTGATCAGCATCCCGGGCAGCAACAAGCGAACAAGCGATGCCACTCCTCCGCCCGCTGGACCCTTTGCCCACCCAGCGCGATGAACATGCCCGTCGCGGCCCGGCCACCAGCCGAGAGATTATTGCTAGCGAGCGCGCCTTGTTCGAGAATTTTCCGTCGTTGCGGCGATCGCCATATGGCCCATCTCGCATTCCACCCGCTCAGACCTCATCAGCTCGTCCGGGAACGACAGGCGCTGCGCAAGGTCAACCGCTGTCCCTCCCTCTCGGGGCTCTCGGGATCCAATCGCCCGGCTTGCGGGACGTCGTTGCACAGGGCTGAGCGACTCAAAGCTCGGTGAGCAAAATTTTTTTTACCAGGCCAGCATTCATGCCCATCCGGACGCTCCTTTTCCCAATTGGGGCCATGTTCATCTGCTGCCTTTCATCATCGATCTCCCAATCCGGCCGTCCCAGCAACACTGCCCCGGCCGCACTGCATCTGGCACTGGCGGCATGGGTAGCAGCAGGATCTGGAATCTCGAAACTGTGCGTCCAGCTGCCGTGTTCCCCAGGCGCCACCCGTTGGTGAGGGAACGACAGCTGACTACCTGAACCTGTGATACGACGAGTTACTATCAAACATGACTTGTTCGGCGCCGTTGAGAGTTTCCCAACAAAGCCATCAGGGTACGACGGCCGTTTGTAGCATCAGGCAGTTTGCTCCTAGAGACTCGTGTCCCAGGTGATTGGTGCAATATTAAGCCCAGAGGCAATTACGAGAATGTTTGTCGTCGACCATCACGAAGGGCACGCCATCCCTGCAGTCCGCCGAGGCCACCGGCTCCGCAACGAGCGTTGGGTTTCGCACGGCGAAGCTTATTGGGGACGTCGTCACCCACAATTCCACCTCGCTCCCCCTCTGCTGGGGCGACTTTTGCTTTTCGGCGAAGGATTCACCTTATCGGCGACACTTTCTGAGTAAGCTCGATAGCATGTCTGGGCAGCCTGAACTACTGCAGGGACATCAGCGCTTGCTCCTAGCGGCGATGGTCTCCACTTCCCGCAGGCACCCACCGAAACCGCGATGGGATTACCCGACCATCTCGCTCTCCCAGCGCGCAGGATCCGGCCTCCGTCGCCGAAAGGCCAACAGATGATTTCCCGCGCATGGCTTAGGCCCGAATCTTCTGCGGCACCGCCGCTCTCGAGCCACATCAGCACTGGGCGCCCCGGCTCCCCGTCGCGGCTTCCAGAAGGTCTGGAGAACGACGCGGCCCGGCAGAAGTGGTTGACGTGGCTTGTTGGCGGCGGAGGCTCAGGCCAGCAGAGGCCCCAGGTCGGGAGCGTGGGCTTGACGAAGCGCAGCCTTACGAGCGCTGTCAACGCTCTGGTCCAGAAGGGCGGCCGGGTGTGTTGGTGGTTCCTGCTCTGGGCGGATAAGAACGCTCAGCGGCGCGAGCGGGAGGGTTCGAGCGTACCTGTCTATCGGGCCTTTCACGGCTTTATATGGTACCGTCGCCATCGCCCCTTATCCACAGCTTCCATGGCCCGCCCGCAGTCTTCCAGAAGCTCGCCAGCTCCCGCCAACCCGGCCCAATGAGGTCCGCCCGGTCTGGGGTAGGTTTCGTGCCGCGTTGCAACCCAGCGCGTCCTTAGTCAGGGGATCAAGGTGCTTCCACACCTCTGTGCCCTCGTCGCCCACCTCGACGAGTCAGCCAGGTCCGCGCAGCTGGATTCCAGGGGCGGGCGTGTGCCGTGTCGGGCGCCGCCGTGGCTTGCGGCCAGTCTTTCGCGCGGTCGGCTAAGGATCCGCCTTCTAGAAGGCTGGGGAGGATTTTCGACGCAACCCTCAGGGGTAAGCAGCGGCATCCCAGGCTCGCAGGGCGGGCACCCGTCCTTTTTTGGCTTCGACGTTAAGCTTCCCTGTGCATGGTCGAGGACGTGGCCGCCGACGTCGTTTAACTCGAGACGCGGCTGTGAGAGGAAGACAGGTCGAAGTCCCCGCCGTCTCCTGCCAATTTGAGAGGTAGACACGCTTCTATCAAGAAGGCACGCCTGGTCGGACTTGTGCAGCCCTTGCATCGTCGACAATGGGTCGGCCTCGCTCACGTGCGGCGCGTTTGGGTCCGGTGCACGTGACTGCGGGCGGCGGGCGGCGTGCGACGTCATCTCGCTGAAAGGTTCATGATCGCGTTGACAACGGCAGCAGCACCCCTCTGAGTCTCCAGCCTCTCTGCTCTCCTACACCCCAACCACACCGACCAGACATGTCTGCTCGACGGAAGCCGTCCCGCAGCTCCGCCAGCTACAACGAGCCTCCGCCCAACGCCACTATGGAGAACGACAGCACAAGCCCTCACCGCACGTCTCTAGCACGGCTCTCGCCTTTCCTGCCCACCCGCCTCGAGCTCCTCCTCCTGTCGATCTATCCCGCCACTCTGGTGCTCGGTTCCGTCTTCTCCATCGTGTCGCCGACGACGCGCAACGCGCCCTACAGCGCCACGACCCAATCGCATCCCGTCGACCACGCGCCGTCGTACTTCGCCCAGAAGAAGAACATCTTCAACGTGCTATTTGTCAAGAAGGGTTGGGCATGGACGACGGGCGCGCTGTTCCTGTTCGTGCTGACGCACCCGAGCCTGGGCCCGCCCATGCGGCCCGTCCTCACGCCGCGGAGGGTGCGCAGCGTGCTGCGCTGGGCACTGGTCACGCTCGCCTGGGTCTTCGTTACGCAGTGGTTCTTCGGGCCGCCGCTCATCGACACCCTCTTCCGCTTCACCGGCGGCCAGTGCGAACTGGTGCGCGACCCGAGCGCACGCGAGGCCATGTCTGACACCCGCGAGTATCTCACGTCGGCAACGTGCAAGGTGGCCGGTGGCGTATGGAAAGGGGGCCATGACATCAGCGGGCACGTCTTCCTGTTGATCTTGGGCAGCCTGCTCCTCTGGCTGGAGATCCTGCCCGCTGTGCTGCGCTCCGAGGGCCTGCGCGACGGCCGCCGAATCGTCATGTCTGACGGCAAAACACGCACGGCTGGCGCTGAGGCTCAGCGCGAGAGCCACTCGTACTCGGCTGTTGACGACGAGAAGGACCCTGGGCTCGGGGTCAAGGTGTCGTTGGGGGTCATGGCGCTGAGCTGGTGGATGCTGCTCATGACGGCCGCCTTCTTCCACACCTGGTTTGAGAAGTTCACCGGCCTGCTCGTTGCCTTTTCCGCCATTTGGCTAATCTACTTCCTTCCGCGCGGCGTGCCGGGCTATCGTGCCGTCATCGGCATGCCTGGCGTGTAGTAGATCAAGGGGCTTGATTGACATGGGGCTCGAAGACGAAGCTTGGGACACCCTCGGAACAAATCATGATGCCTTTACTTGGCTGACGTCTTTCTCGTACTACGCCACCGATAGTCGCAAGATACTACCCTTCTCCTCATAGACTCATGCTTCGCTAGCGCTTTGTTGTCTGTAGATTCATATTGGCATAGCGTGGGAATTTTGTTGGTTGCAACGCCGCCAAATAAGCAAAGGAAATTGCGAGATCCCCAAGATCCCCAATCCCTCACGTGTTTCTGGTGCCCGCAGCGTTTCAGGCCTTCCCATCACTTGCATCCTTCTAATTAGGTGACGGGGAATCCAAATGTTGGGTTACAGCGATGATCCTCTTTGTGCCGTCCAACCTCCCCGCAAACGTTTTTTGCCACGATCAAGGATGATGACCTTCTCGCCGTCGCCCCCCCAGGATTCACCAAGGCTGATCGTTTGATTTTGTTTTCTCTCTCCTGCACACTACTTCCCTGATGCTGGTGGAAGTTCATGCGCCTAAGACAAGGGCCTTGTTTCCATCTGTAACGCATATCGACGCTAGCATAGGCAGAGGAACACCTGGGTCCGATCTCCTCGTCCACCCCAGCTCAAGAGCATCGGAAACGGCAAAAAATGGCACCGAACTGTCTTCTAGTCGAAGAAGAGTGTTTGCAACGGTAGTGGGCGATTGCTCAAGGTCATCAAAATCTCACGCCATTCGCAAAGCGGAGAGATGTCCGCTGTGGTCCGCGTATGGTTGTCAAGGTAGTAGTAGCAGTGGTACACCCCTCCTTCAACAGCGACAGCGACCAAACGAAATCGCATAGGTACATACCTCCATCCCCGCACGGAAACGCATCTCAAGCTGCGAGTCATTCTCCAACAGGGTTAGGCCATGTCGTGCTGTGGGAGGGGTTGGAAAACAAAATAAAAAGCAAAAGTCGCGGCTCCTCGGCTGGCTGCGACAATTGCTGCAAGCAAAAACAGGGATCGTCCGACGTTTCGCATCCCGAATTTAAAGCGATCATCCCTGGAGAGAGGAGCATCGAGTGAGGCTGACCCGAATTTTTATTTTTTTTCTTAAACCTCGTTTATGATACGCAACCTCTGCTGACTTTTTTCGAGGCTGCTGCCGTACCACTAACCCCGGTTGCATTGTCGGGTGCGTTTGGTTTGGAGGGATTCGGCCAGATTGTCCACCTCCTTCATTCGAGCTTGCGGTTTGGAGTTGGGAGGGGTGGCGACGATGGCTCCGCTTCTAGGAATTCTGCGCGGAGCATCCTTTCGGCTCACTACCGTGTGTATGGTTTTCTGACAATGGTTGGTAGACCTAGGACTTGAACTTAGTAGAAGAATGTGGGCTTCAAACATCAACGTTCGGATGTTCCTGCCGTGGCTAGGATAGGTCTACGACCTTTGATATGGCAAGGCCGGTGGATGTAGGCCGCAGATTTAGTTTTGGTGCTGTACTACGGGGCATAATTTCACAGATGACATGGATAGAGGCTATTTCAGAGTCTGTTCGTGTGCCTCTGTATAAACGCATGTGTCGGATCGTCGAGTCTGCGGGCCTCGGGCATGGGCGGGGGAAGAGTGGTGTTTGAAGTTCACGGCGGCATTGCAGGAAGGGCCAGGCTTACGTAGGAAAGGATCAGCATCTATATTGGCATCTAGGTATAAGCTTCATCTAGTTGATGTATATGTATCGACATCTACTCGAACATTCCCTTCGACTGCACGCTCAAGAGGGGCGTTGAAATGTACAATTGCATCCAAACAACTGCTGCAGATGCCACGTAAGGAATGCGCAACTCGGGACACCGAAGGACTAGATCGTTTACAACACGTTTCGCCTCCAAGTGCTTGACACCAAGTGCTACAAGACATAAAGCGAATACGCGACGCTAAACCACTTCCGGGGACTTCCTAATCAGGCTAAACGACTTGGCGGGGGCTGAGCGTATCACGACACCCGTCGACTATTCTTTCTTCCACTCTACTCCATCACGAGGGCATGATGCCGCGCGTCGTGCATGCGGCACCTAGCGCGAGCATTGAATGCACAGAAGTTCGAAGGCTGCGCACTCACCCGGCTCGCACAATTTCCACCAACATGGTACCAAAATCACCCCACAACGCCGCGACTCAGCTCAAAAACAGGAAATGTGTTCACATTGCCGAAGCCCGCTCGCTCCGCCATTTCGGCAGTGTGAGAGAGAGATGG
The DNA here is from genome assembly GCF_001883845.1 of Diplodia corticola. Lineage (NCBI taxonomy): Eukaryota > Fungi > Ascomycota > Dothideomycetes > Botryosphaeriales > Botryosphaeriaceae > Diplodia > Diplodia corticola. The sequence continues at coordinate 274,618 of NW_017971520.1, forward strand.
AGAGCACCGACACCAACATCGACAGAGCGCCGCACGCCTCCCTTTTTTCTTTCCCATTTCATCGGTCTCGGCGCGACGGTGGTCACCTCACATCACGACATGGGTCATAGCCCACGCTCGCTTCACTGTATTCCATACCAGCACACGCATCCTTGCTGTCGTGGTCGCACCAATTGGGAGTTCTTCACCTTCTCAATTGAATCTACGCGCGAGCCAGGGTCAATATCGCCGGCACCATCGTCCGATTCCCCGTGAGACGGAAAGAGAGAAAAAGACCAAAAGCGGTTACGGCGTGACCTGACTGACCACTCGCACTGCCACAACTTACGACTGCACCATCGCGCGAGGATGGGGAATGCCATAGGAGAAAAGCTTCTAGAACCGAAGCTCTCTTTGCATGTGAGAGAGATGGTGGAGAGGAAGAAACAGGCAGCAGGCAGAAGAGTCCTGGACACCGCCTCGATGAGGGGCTGTTCGACTGCTGTTCCGCCAGCTTCGTGCTATGTTGCACCCGGCGCTCCCCATCGTTCCTACATGCAACTTTTTTTTAACATACGAGCGGTTGAGACGAACGAAGGAAGGGAAAAAAAAAGAGAGAATAAGCTAAGCTCAATTTCTCTCTCCCTCTCCCTCTTGCATCAAACCATGCCGTATACCGGACCGCCTCGCATCCTCCTCATCGTCGCCTACAAGTCACTCGCGTCTGGGCGAGTGTTCAGGACGGACGTCAGACGCGTGCTGCAGTTGGTAAACCCCTACAACACACACACACACCTACCCGACTGCTTGTTTCCAGACGCATGTACTGATGGCTCTGGGCTCCATGAATCAGCGGCCAGAACGGTGGGAATCAGGACGAGAGGAGTAGAGTACTGCGGCAGTGAAAGGCTACACGGTGTGAACGAGCAGCGGTGTTTGCTGCCATTACGTCACTTCACCCTGCGATGGTACCGGTGTTGGTAGTAGGGGTTTTAAGTGCGAGGACTTGAATTGGGGCGGAGGATGAAACAGATCACTGTTACTGAACTGAATCTGTATGCACGAAAAGAAGGGTGTTGAGTGTGTGTGGGTTTCTGCAATTTCTACGGCGTATATTTTGTAACTAATGAGCCATTGAGCAATGGGCCATTCGACCTTCAAGCGTACCACGTCCTGTTGCCTACCGTGTCGGGTGTAAGCCGTTCTCTGAACTCCAGCCTTTTCATCACGTCACAGTGAGTTCCTAAATTAGATTGAAATTCCTACATATATCTTACATACGTATGAAGTAAAGCAAGAACTTAAAGAAAACAAGCAATCCAAATCTGCCTTGCGAGAAGGTGGACCGGTATGATCCGGTGTTACAGTTTAACGTCACGATCTTCCTGGACGGCTGCGGATCCTTAAGACGGCATCCGTGACTTCTTTAGTCGGATTCCTCATCACAGGAGATGGAGAGGATGCGCTGCTTTTTACTCCTGTCTGCAATGTCACGCTACAAGGCCAGACTCACCAGGTGAAACTGTGGTTGATGGTCGGCAACGCTCCTTCTGCGGACAACCTGGATGAAGCAGTCAGTGGAGGTCTTGAACCAGCCTGAAAGGTCACCTACCAGTCGAGGATAGCTTTTGATCGAAGCCGACTGCTTGTGGGCAGAGCATGGAGAGGAATGGGGTGTTTCTGAGATCATACGAGTAACCGGGCAGCTAGTGTCTGCTCACTCCGGAAGGTGTGACCTCGGACTTTCATGTGCCAGTCATCACCGCCATTGACTAAGGGGGATGAGAGGAAATAGAGGAGAGGGTTTGAGAAAGAAGAAAGATCTCGATATACCTCTCCTGGAACCTGCATGAGAGTACGTCCTCCTGACCGGGATTCTGCAGGATCTTCTCGTCGGATAAGAGCTTCCCACTCAACATCACGTGCATATGTCACGAGTTTTCAAGATGAGAAGACCTGCATGTTGACCCCAAGAAAGGTGACATCTGTTCCTAGAGGCGCAGGTGCCATGGAGTATACCGTCGGCCATTCAGGTGTAAAACTCCAGCTGGTCTCTGCTCAGGTGTCTCCTCAAAAGCCCAGAGGCCAGCTCATTTCTTTTCCCGAAACACTTGAAGCATAGATGTAGATGTTGTTGCGTGATTGGAAGATGGAAGCTGGCGTCTGGATGCGGAGTTTAATTGCCCATGAGAAAAGCCGTTGATGTTGTAATAGATAGAGAAGGCGAAATCGGAAAATGGTCGAAGTAACCCACAAGGCGGCATGCTTGTGACGGTCAGAAAACTTAGCACAGTGCCAATGCGGCTGTGTTGTCCTTTGGGTCTTCTAAGTACGTGAGAAATCCGCTTATACCACACTAGTCAATGGTGGTACTTTGCATTCAGATTCAATGCTTGAGTAAACTGATCCCTTTCGCTTGTCGTGAATAGTCGAGGCATCTGTGCAAACGAAGAAAGTCAATGATGATGCCCAGAGTTTGGACTGGATCCAGGGTGTTGCATTGCCCTTGGCGACAATGGATCAAGCCGGTGGCATTGGCTGACAAGACCTGCGGTTAGCCATGAAGAAACGACGAGGGTCAACCTGTAAGGCAAGCACTTGACCTGATGAAGAAGCTGCAGGGCCGAAGATACGGTCTGCAACAGCGGTCACCTTGAAAGAACCAATCGGTCGGCAGAGCAGATGGTCTTCTCCGCATGCGAGATGAGCATGTCTCCACAACCAACAGCCACCCATGCCAGTGTCCCAACGGCGCCCCGTCGTCGTGTGAGTCTTGACAGATAGCGATACGAAGAGGTGAAGCTTGGATGCCATGAAGCTTGAGAGCATCTTGTTGCCCGTTGATATGACGCGAGCCGCCGATCACGCTGACGGTTCAGCTGATTGAAGATCGCTCCTCTGGATGAAACGGCTCTGCAGTGTCCGAAGGAGAAAGAGAGAAACACATCCACTCCCTTGCTCTTAGCCTCAGATCAGTGAGGGAGTTATGACGAATTCCTCAGATCGGCTCCTCGGGGGTGGTCGAAGACCAATCAGACGACAGAAGAAAACGAGTCCAAGCTCTTGCACCTCGCATATCCGACGCAGAGACATGAGCGAGGAGCAAGGAATGAGCAGACACTCTCATATGTTGCAAGACAAGTAGACGAGCAAGCCAGGGAAAGGGAAATGACAAGGCGGCTGAAAAAAATTAGACAAAGCTTACCTGTGACTCGCTCACAGCGAACCAGCCGCGCTTCTGAAAGTGCACCCGCGAGACATGATCTGAATACCCACCGAATGAGTAGATCGGAGTATGGCATCAGGTGTATTGGGCCCGTCTCCTCCACGGAGAGAGTCGCAAGCCCAACGTACCGAATCACGGCTGAAAAGATGTCCGACCAGCCCCCTCCATCTTCATGCCCGCCCCACATCAAAGCCGCCTGTTCCAAGATTTCAATTGCAAGAGTTTCTCTCTTGTCACGAGATCATTCGAGCTTCGGCCAGTCAACAAGACTGTCTTTCGCGATCGTAAGCGAGTCATCGGTGCTGGCGTAACCGGGCGAGGCCGGAGGAGCAGGCGAGGGCGCCGATCCCCCACTACCACCAGCTTCGTTCGGCAGGCAGCGACGCGAGGACTTGATCGGTGATGTGTCTTGATCATCAGACACGGGGCGTTGCGCGAACGACATCATCGCCGACACGGTGGCCCAGTCGGGAGACTGGATTTGGCAGGCCAGCTCACAGCTCTTGGTGTCGCACGGCGGGCGGCTCGTGCTTCGCGATTGCGTGAGCGTGCTCAACGAGGGGTTGTGCACGCGAGGGCTGGGTGCCATGGAATTCGGGCGAGCTAGCTCGGAAGGGGGCGGGCGGCGTTGATCTTCAGTTGAGGATGGATGGTTTTTCGCATGACGAGGGAGGTCGAAGAGTGGGGAACGGACAGATCCCAAGATCGTCTGCAGCAGCGAGCAGGGCCAGCCACGTCCCCACACCGCAACCGACCTCGCCTGCAGCTTCACGGGCAGGCAGAGACGGCACAATTTTAAACGTGTGGCTCTTTCAGCCGCCTCAGATCAGAGACAGGCGCGGCTGCCCGTCCACGGTGCTGGCTGGCCGATGACGTAGTGCGTAGTGCCTTCCATGTTGGCTGCCCTCGGCGCCGCCCAAGATTGGCCCAAGATTGGCCCAAGACTGGCAGCGGGATCCCTCTCCCCCAGCCAACGGCCGTCGCCAACGGCTTCCCACCAGACGCGCCCACGGAAATGCGAGAGGTGCGCAATGCGGTGCTGACGGCGTGCTCGTTTAGCTGCGCAACTGCACTCCTGTCGATCTCGCTGTCGTCAGCCGTGCTACCATGTGCGGCGTCCACCGCCGCAACATTCAGCCAGGCGGCTGAGGAGACGCATCGCCATGTCTCATCCCGCATTGTGCTGCTCAATTGCCCAAGTGAGCAGCCGCCTGTGATGTCCGAGGCGCCGCTCCTCGCCGCCATGAACGAATCGCTGCATCGGTCGCCGTTACTTCCTGCTGCTTAAGCTGCACCACCATGAGACCTTCGAATCACCCACTCGAATCGGGACATGTATTACGTTCGCGTGTCAGCCTCCCTCCGCCCTCTGTCGACAGCTGGTTCCCGTTGCGTCCGTTGAAGCTGGCAGAAGTCGTAGGACCGCAGTCGAGGGCCGGCTCCATCACATTTCGGCTGCAAAAAGAGCGTACCACAAAAAGCAAAGGAAGCCAGCATGTACACCTGCAGCCGCGCGGACCATGGCCCTCCGGAGAGAAGCAGCAGCAAGATTCCAAGCTCCGTGATGCCTGGTACTACCCCAGGTAAGGGCCGATTCATTGCCCATTCCAGTAAACGGCCCGGTCGAGCGGGATCGTGATGCGCAGGGCAGCATGTGGGCTGCCACTACCGATGACTGGGGCTGCTGGCAGCAAAGCAAGCATGCAGACGCCGCTGCCCGCCCTCCCCGGCCCGACCACTACCTGCGCTTCCCTGCCTCCTCTCCACATCCTACTTAGGCAGCACCTTGCCCGCTTCTCTACGCCCGTTGCTTCCCTTTCCTCCCTTTCCCACCACTCTTCTTCCACCGCGACCCTTTCGACCCTTGCCCCAGAGTGACGACATCCTCCCAACACTATCTTCTCCTTCCACCTTTCGCCCGCTCACAAGCCTTCTTGATGAGCCAACTGTCTATCACAGCCTTGCATCGGACCCAATTCCGAGCAATTGCCTTCCGCGTCTTGCCGTCTCGCGTACCAAAGGACCCAAAGGCGTCAACACAGCCATTGAACCGTTTGGACTTGCCTTGCCCGTCGAATCCATCCAACCTAATCCGAGGGGAGAAGTATTGGCTATTTATTGCCTGATGTTCGCTGCCCTACGCTAGACACCTTACCTTCCCTTGCCACGCCCTCCCTCATTATACTTTTCCGCACATCCTTCCCTCGCCGCTTCCTACGTGCCTCGCCCTCCATCCGTCGGTCCTTTCGAACTTAAGTCTTGTACCATCGACTCCTACCACCACCCTCTCCATTGGCCATTCGCGCCATTCGCACCATTCCAACTACCATCGTCCCCTCATGAACCGAGATAAAGTCACGCCTTCCTCCCCTCGGCGTCGACCTTTGCCACAAAATCCTGCTCTCGCAACGTTCGCACACATATTGTAATTCACTCAAGCTGTACATGAAACCACTAACGAAGCAAGCATCTCCAATCCCTTCGACTTTTTCTCAACAAGTCTCAACGCTTTCTCTTCTCATCTACTCGTCTTCACAATCTCTTGCCTTTCCTCCGATTCCCTTTCGTCTTTATCCCTCCCCTCTCTGACGTTTATGCTGTCCGTTTCCACAACACCCACCCACCTACCCTTCTTGCTTGGTCCAATTTCCGCCGATTCGACCATCACCATGCAAGTGGAAGAGAAAGCGAACAAAATAAAAAGGCCAAGTCGGTTCAATGTTAGACCTGCGTCTCCAACAACGAAGAGAGGTGTTGGTGAAGAGTGCCGTCCATGCACGTCGTATGGAGGAATCAGATGCGGAAAAAGGCAAAAATCAAAAAGAGGAGGGTGGGATGAACTAACATCTGCATCAGCCAACGACGGGAATGAGAAAAGAAACAAAACAAAACAAAACAGAGGAAGCCGGGACAGAGATATGCGTGTTGTCGTTTCATCGTCTTCATCTTCGTTTCGAAAAAAAAAGTGCTCCTACTCCTTCTTGCCTCCTGCGAAACCAGAGAAGGGTAAGAAAGAGTTCAGACGGGGAAGAGAACGACAGGGAGGGCTTCTCCTCGACGTCACACAAGGTATGACACAGACACAGACACTCACTCAGGAGGAGAAAGGACAGGAACAGGAACAGGAACGTGACAACAGACTCGCTACAAATGCTACGACATCTTCAATGAGGAAACCCCGCTCCCTCCCATCTTCGCTACCACCAGCACCACCACCATCACTGTCGTCATCTCGGTCCGTCTCCCGCCTCAACGAGCCACGCCAGAAGGGAAACCAGACGCGAACCGACATCATCTCCTCCTCCACAGGCTCTGCCTCTTCCCCGCTCACCCACCCCGTCGGTACGATGGATGATGCGATGGGACCAAGGAGGAGGAGAAGAAGAAGAACGAGACGAGAGAAGAAGAGGAAAAACAGGCGCACCCACACACATTTCACACAGACAAGACACTCAGACACACACACACACACACACACACACACACACACACACACACACACACACACACGAACTGAAAACTGCAACAACAACAACAAAAGAACAAAACCAACGCTCGAAACCCGCTCTCCAACTTTAACCTCGAAGGCCACGGTTGCTTCCGATCATCCTTCTCATTCTCTTCCCACTCACTCTTCCCACTCACTCTCGCCACTCCCTCCCGCAATGTTCCGACCCGACTCCCGGCGCACGCCACCGCTACGTTCTTTTTGAAGGATTCCCGCGCGGACCGACTCCCAAAAAAAAAATAGGACCCGGCCACACAACAAATCTTAAAAAAAACGATGACGAGGCGGCGAATCAGAAGAGGGAGGGAGATGCGAAAGCGGAGAGAGACTGAGAGAGAGAGAGCAAGAGAGAGCTAAGGACAAGAAAACAAAAGAGCCATCTCTTCGGTGCTGGTGAGTCGGTGGGCATTGGTTTGGACAAAGAAAAAAAAAAAGACCTGCGGTGAGTTTATGGGCCGCGCGGAGCTTTTAGGGAAAGAAGAAAAAAAAAGTGTTTCGTTCATTGTGATGGGGATGGAGCCAAAAAAACGAACCACGAGAAGAGGGGAAAAAAAGGTTGTCAAAAAAGAAAAGGAGCGGCAAGAAAAAAAAAAGAAGACTTGGAAGATTCGTGGACGGTTTGGTTGATTTGGTTGGATGAATTTGTTTGTTTGTTTTTTTATTTCGAGACGATAACAAGAGATTTGGTGCGCAGGATCGAAAAAAGTTCTGGACCAGATGGGATCGCCGATCGGTGTGAAGGGTAAGGGGGTGAGTATGTGTCTGGAAAAATAACCCGTCCCGTCCCGCCCACCCACACAGGAATTATTATTCCTCCATCCGGCCAAACATGCCCTCGTCATCCTCGTCGCTGCGACCCCGCGAACGCTGCTGCCTCTCGTAATAGTCGTCGTCATCCTCCATGTCCACGTCTTCGTCGGCGTTGTTGCCGTGGCGCGATGTGTATGATGAACGCATCGACGCGGCGTATTCGTGTTGGCCCGGTGGTGTCGCAATCGTGCCCGGGCGAGAGTCGACGCTGTTGGCAAATCGTGCCGGTAGCGGAGGAACCGGCGGTACGTCTGGGGGCAGCATGACCGGCTTGCTGTGGGGGGTGCCGTAGCTGCAGCTTAACAGGCCGACAGCGGCGGCCAGATCGGCCTGGTCCTCGTCCTCGTATGCCGTGACCGAGGTGCCGGAAGTGGTGGGGCGGCCGTCGTAACTTTGCTGCCTGTAGAAGTTCAGAGACCCGTTGGGAACGCTGTCGGAGAAGACTGATTGGTTGGACTGATAAGATTGTGAGTAGGCGCTGCTGTTGCTGGAGAAGCGCTTGTTGGGGAAACGGCCGCCGGTATAGGAGCCGATGGGGGCATCGTCGTGCGGTGGAGGCGTTGTCTCTGCAGAGCTCATGCCATCATCACGGTAGTCTGACGAGCCCGAGGCCGCAGGGGAGGGCGACGAGTGGTCGCTCTCGGCAGTCTTTGCGGCTTCGGCAGCGGCGGCCTCTTGGTTCATGTTGACCAGCACCGAGGCGGCCTCAAGTAGCTGAACCTGTTGGTGTTTCGAGATGAGTAGCTTCGAGGTGATGGCCCATTCGGGAGTGTGTTCCCATCTGCAGAGAAGGTCAACATTTGGATCTCACGAGACGACGACAACGACACCAAGGGCGAGCTGGAAGGGCATTCGAACTCCGGCGTGTGAAGGTATGCGGGCTCGTCGTCGACCAGGGGATACTGACAGGTGCTTTGTGAGACAGCTGCTGTGCTTGTACCCTTTCCCACATTTTTCACATCGAAGTTCGCTACCACTTGCTCGCTTTCCGCCCTCCTTGGACACGCGCGAGCCCTCGCTCGCACGCCGTATCCGCGACTTGCTGCTGCCCTTCTCCGAGTCCGGGATCGAGGCCAGCGGCGGGCCGTCGGCCACGGCGGTCCCCCTCCCGTAGCTGCTCGGACCCTGAAAGCCCGAACCATTGTTCGGGAGGCTGCTCGGCATCGACGGGTAGCCGCCGGTCAGGGCCTGGGGACCGCGCGGCGCGAAGTGGGCTTTGGAGGTGCGGCGGGGGCCGGCGCTGTCGCCGGTGGCGGCGGCATTGCTGGCGGCGGTGGTCGAGACGCTTTTCCGGCGCGAGACGCGATGGGCGGGGTTGAGCGAGCTGGACAGGGAGCTGGAGTTGCCGCGCGAGTGCGTGTGCGAGTGCGAGTGCCGCGAGGGCAGGCTGGAGGCGACGGCGCCGACGGACGAGCGGTTCGAGGGCCGCGATATTTCCTGGGTCGGGGAGTCAGCGGTGGTATCCCGCCGGGAGCGGGGGCCGATCAGGAGACGTACCCTGGTGGCCGTCATGGCTGCAGGCGCCGATGTGGCGGGCGGAGAGGGCGAGATTGGAGATGGGAGAGGTTGTTTGGCGGTTGCACGGCGGCGGGAGGAATGCGATGTGTGCGGGAGAGAGTCGAAACAATTGTTGCGTCGATGGCCCAGGAGGCGTGCGATTAGGAGCGTGTCGTCCGTGCAAGCGGACCTTGAAAGGAAGCTGAGCGGGCGGGCCAAAAATTATGGAGATGCACTACAATGAAAGCGCCCCCGCACACAGTGCTGACGGTGCGACTTGCGAGGCAGGCTAGAGCGGCCGGGGTGCGATTACAATGCAGGCGTGAGACAGGCGATGGCAGACACAAAAAAAGTCGCTGGACGGCAGGGCGCTGGGCCGGGGCGGGAGCGTCAGGTAATCAATCAAATCAGCTGGACGGGCGTATGGCGCCAGGCAGGGCCCGCCGAACGTGACCAAGGCAGCGATAGGTACTGCGGCCACTGGCGGCTGATGCCCCCATGGCGCAACGAGGGGGATAGCGTGCTGCTATTCGGGGCTCGCGGTCGATAGCGGGCGGACGCGCTCTGGCCGCCCACGCGCCCGAGCTGCCCGAGGGCCAGGAATGGGGGCGTTGCACTGTTGCTCCGCTGATGCTCTGCGCGGCGCTGCCGTGCTGCTGCTGCTGCCGTGCCTTCGAGTGTTTGCACGCTCGCGGCCGCGCGTTCCTGAGCCCCGGTGGCTGCCAGCCGCTACTGGGCGGCGCGGTGTTCTGGCTGGCTGCTTCAGGCTTGGCCTCCTCCGCACTGGGTGATCCACGGGGCCGAGATCAGCGTCTTGCGCTCCCCCCTCTGCCGCCGCCAAAGCCTGCCCATGTTGTATTGGTTGCTCGCTTCGGCTGCTCGCATGGTGGAGCGCCGCTGCCCGCACCGCAAGCCAGAGCCCATCCCCAGCAGCGCGATCGTCCGCAGCGCCAGCAACGGCGGCGGATCGCCCGTCGCTGAACCGGTGCCCTGTGCTTGTCACTGGCCGTCACTGGCAGGCTGGCAGCTGGTGGCAGCCGCGCCACAGCCGCCCGCCCGGCCGGTGTCTGGTGTCTGGCTCGCGGTCCTGCTCGCGCTGCTCGTGGTGTGCTGTCGTCCGGTCTGCTGCGCCTATCATGTGCTGGCTAGCCCAGCCACCCGGAGGAGCTGCTGTGGGGAAATAATGACGCACCTGCCAGGCACTCGCCCCCCCGCCAAAAAAAGTTTCGAGGGAGAAAATGCCGAGGGAGAAAAAGGCCTCACCACGGCCTGCCAGCGCAGCCAGCGCGGCCTGCCCGCTGGGCCAGCAGCGGCCCGCCGCTGGCGTCGGCCGCAGGTACGAGCCGCCGTGCGCACGGCGATTGGCAGCCGCTGCCGCGCACGATACGTGTACTGTGTACCTGTCGAGTGTCAAGCCTGCTCCCCACATTTTCTGGGAGGAGACCGGTCCGTACGAGGCGCGCCTGCCCGAGCACGGGAGCAGCAGCAGCCTAGACTCGTTTGTGCCGCTGGCGTGCTGGCGGGCCCTGCGGAGCCGGGAACCCCAGTGCTCGGCTGCTGGCTGCTTCTGCGACACGCCGCTGAGACACCCGAAAAAGCAAGCGCCGCGATCGCATCGAGATCTCGACGGGTTTGTATTGCATTCGCAGAAAATACGATGCGTGCCCGGCCACGGCCTGCCTCCGCGCTGTCACTTGCGGCTAGCCGTGTGTTGGGCGGCGGCAGGGCGGCGGCGGGCTAGACCGGAGCGAGTCGTGCCACTCTCTCGCCGCATCCGAAACAAGAGGTGCAGGAGATGCACAAATTTGTATCGGCGGAATGCGCATTGCGGATCACGATTCCGATGCTTGCCAGTGGGGTCTGCGGCGGCAAGGCTGCGGGCACGCTCCGCTCCTCCTCTTCAGGCGCGATGACGCGTGCCCAGCGTGGACCTGGAATTATGCATACACAGTTACGAGCACTCCGCCACTCCTCCCAGGCCGCCCGAGGCTGTGCTCGATGCTCAGCGCCGCCGCCCGAGGCTGCCGCCTGCCGCCAGCCGCGCGCAGCGGCCACCACTTCTGCCCAGGCCAGATAAGATAATCAGCGGCTTACCTAACAGACCGGCACGTGATCCCAACACTCCACGAATCCGGAGGCGTCATAGTCCAGTGCCTCAGCGCCGCCGCAGACGGCTCTACAGGTGTACCTCCAGCTGCCCACCTTCCTGTTCCCGCGCGCATCGACTCGCCTATACGCCGTCCACACCGGTGAAGCTGATCCGAGCGCGTTATCCACCGGCTCGCGCGTCGCCCGTTCACCGCCTGTGCTCAGCGCGCAACCGCACCTGTTTCCGCCAACTCCATCCAGTTGTTCGAGCCCGCTCTATCCTACACCACGCGCACGGTATCAACTGCCATGGCCGATACAGGAGCAGCTGCGGCTCCCAAGCCCAGCAGCAGCGTGAAGCTGGTTCTGCTTGGCGAGGCTGCCGTCGGAAAAGTACGCCTCCTGCAAACACCGTGATAACGCCATCCGCTGCCGATTATCCAACATGCTGACGCCCACCTCGCGTGCAGTCGTCGCTGGTCATGCGCTTCGTCAACAATGACTTTCAAGAGAACAAGGAGCCCACCATAGGAGGTCCGCCCGCGCTCCGCCCTGCCCGTTGTTCTGCCCCCCCAGATAGACTGACATGACCCCCCGTACAGCCGCTTTCTTGACCCAAAAATGCAACCTCCCCACCCGCACCATCAAGTTCGAGATCTGGGATACCGCCGGCCAAGAACGCTTCGCCAGTCTTGCGCCCATGTACTACCGTAACGCCCAAGCCGCCCTCGTCGTCTACGACATCACCAAAGCCTCCAGCCTGACCAAGGCCCAGCACTGGGTTGCCGAACTCCAGCGCCAGGCCAGCCCCGGGATCGTCATCGCCCTCGTCGGAAACAAGGCGGATCTGGTGGAGGCCGACAGCGGGGATGCGGATGCGGAGGAGATTTCTTCTCCCACCGCTCCGGAAGCCCCGGCTGATTCTGCAGAGGCCGCCGGTGCGGAGGGCGCCGCGGAGGGCGAGGCTGGCGCCGAAGGCGGTGCCGAGGCGGCCGCCCCTGCCGCCGAGCCCGCGGCGGAGGACGACGACAACGACAGCGACGCGCGCAAGGTCGCCACCAAGACGGCCAAGGCCTACGCCGACGAGGAGAGCCTGCTCTTCTTCGAGACGTCGGCGAAGACGGGCCAGAACGTGGCCGAGGTCTTCACCGCCATCGCCAACGCCATCCCGGAAACCAGCCTGAAGGGCCCGCGCGGCGTCGGCGGCCAGTCCAGCTTGAACAGGGGAGACGATGCGCGGGTGAACTTGACCAACGCGCGGGATGCCCAGGGCCCCAATCAGGGATGCGCTTGCTGAAGCGGGAGGAGGGGAATGAATTGACGGTATACGGATAGGAGTAGTCGGATAGACAGGGGTGGGAAATAGTGATTACCTCACAGGAAAGGGCATGACGAAGGCTTTTTGGTTGGAACCCGCATTGATGTTCTTCTCTCTCTCCCTTCTACTTTGCTGGCTCCAGGGCCTTGTACATGCTTTTTCTACGAGACGTTCTGACACACTGATTTCATCTCCTTGCTTGTGCGGACTCGTAGAGATTCAATTGTGAAAGTAGGTTTGTCAATATACTGTGACCACGTTCGAAGAAACCCTGCCACTGAAACAAGGTTCTTGTTTACACCTATACGAGATGCGGACGCAAGGCACTGGCACGGACATGAGCATTCGGGTCCAGATGAAGCCTACGTGAAGCATCTTTCAATGCATTCTGATCTGGGTTATATCTACGTGTTTTGAAAACATGATGTCATCCTTCCCTATCACCCAGATCAGTCAAGCACCTTCTGCGACTTCCTCATCCTTCCCGCCGAATCGGCTTGCAAGGATCGCCCACCCTGGGAGGCCATTATGCAGGTGCATGGCGCTGAGCGGGGACCTCCTCGATGGGCTGAGGTCGGATATGGGGACCGGGGCTTGGACGCTAAATCCATCAACCCTGATCCCGGCCAACACCTCAGCTATGTTACTCGGCCTTTCGAAGAGGGAGATGCTTACCCCAACGTGGGTCAGGGGATGCTACGAGTTGCATGCCGATAGGCAGCTGAAGCCAATGGCTGTATGCAGATGTCTATACGGAAATTAATCGATAAGTAGTAGTTGAAGCAAGTGTCCGGGCGTGCTCATGCTATTAAAATCATACAGAATTCAGACGTCAGCTTCGGCTACTCTCAGCTATGACAAGTGCACGTTCTTACGAGACAAGGTTGCCGAAGCTATGTCTTTAGAACATGGAGTATATCACTCTCCTATACAGTCAAAGTAAATATGTTGCCGGAAACGAAACATTGGAATTTTAAGGTGAATATCACCGGTCCTCGTAAATCTGAATAAAGTGATTCTAAGGCATAATACAGTATATGCTGAATCATGCAAATATGCGTGGAGTAACTCATGCAAGAGCGGACTGCGAAATCTTCGCGACAAGCGAGATCTCGGACTTCTCCATTATATTTCCCAACTGTCACGCCCATGTACGTCGACCGCAAGATGGTGCTCTGGTTATCCATCTTGTTGTGGGCGCGCTTTGCGCTGGTATGTATACGTTCGGATACCATCTCTGCCCTGAGATCTGCATTTACTCACAACGCCCATCGGCAGCTCAAAAGAGGCGAGCGCCTTTGTCGTCTTACGCGACGTATTCCAACGTGGTCATACCAAATCTCGTGAGCGCCGGCACGGTAATCGCATTCGCTGCCAACGGAGACCAACAGTTCGACGTATCCGTACCAGCACTGTCGACCGCCGCCAACATAACCATTCATGATGTTACCAGCGGCTCCATCTCCCCTCGTTGACGGGCATTACGGATTCGCTGCTCCTTTCCTTTTGCAAGAGTCGAAGGGGAATCCATCTCCGCCAGAAGCTTGGAGGAACTCGGCTCCATCTTAACCACGGCCAACAACGAGTATCTGGTGAACTAATCATTCCCCGTACTGGCCACGGTCGACGCAGACATGAATCAATTCAACTGTACCAACCTGACACCACTCTCCTTTGGGGGATTATAGACCGCGGAAAGGATGGTAGGCTTGCAGAGAAAATTTACCGTGTAAGCCATATCCATACAATGTTCCGTTTGTAAAGATATTTGAACAAAAAGAGGGGGGAAAAGGAGAGACACAGGTAGATATAGACAAAGATAGAGTATAATAGCGGAAGACCTAACAATCTCGTCCTCCAAGTCGGACAAGGGGACATTGTCCGTCTTAAGATAGCCGTTCATGCAGCCATGTTTATAACGAGGGCTTATGCAACCACCACGACGGAAATCGTCACTGTGGCGGATGCCACACTTTTCCTGCGTAGGTACTTGAATCCAATACCTGGACGATTTTGTCCGTTTTCAAGGCTTACATGTATGTCCGGACTTTAGATCCAACTACCTCCATTCATGACATGTATGTACATCCGCAAATTACTAATGAATGCGAAGGATGATTGATTAGGTGGCATACCTACTGTTTAGTTGGAACTGAGCTAAAACAACAGCTTAAGAGGTTGAAATATACGACTACCGCTCAACGAAAACGTGTCTGCAATGCCTATGCCAGCCCAGACTACATGCCATACGCGTTGTACCACCATCAGCTCGTTCCGCTGATGGTTCCCCTATCCACCGATTCGACCATTTCCCACAGACGTTTCAACAACCGCCTTCATCTCCCAAACGAAGGCCCCGACGTCCGCGACCCGGCGTGCCTGCGCAAAATCCGTGGTATACCCTTCGCCGAAAAAAAAAAAATGGCGACCTCGCTGGAAAGTGAAGGAGAGGTTGATGTGCGGGGCGCACCCTACGATGACTACACTACGCCGGCGGCCAGGAGGACCCCTCTTCAGCACGTCTCCTCGTAAATGCCTGGCGGTGCATGGGCCAGGGCAAAAGGTCGTGTCGAGCGTGATGTGTAAGTAAGCTGCGTGCAGGCCCGACCATGATCATGGTTTCGGCATTGGCGTCGGAGTAGATGTATCGGGCGATAATCTCATCGAGAGGGAGGTTCATTCGGCAGGCGTGATAGGCATTTGTACATTATGCAATCCGGCGATATTGGAAAGGTCAAGTCTAGGGCTGGAGACTTCGAGCCCAAGCGGTCCTTCTGACGGCTTGAGATCCAGATGATCGGAACCCATGGTGGTTCGTAGTGGCGTTGGCACCGGAGTCTCGGTTTTGCTCGTCGTGGGCCGAAAAAGGTACTAAAGTACATAAGCAAGCTCGTGGTGTTAGGTTGGGAAGGGTCCAGGTAAGTGGAGACGTGATGCCATGGCGATGGGATTTAGACTGTTGTGACTGGAAACCATGACCACGATCACGACCACGACCAATCAACGTCCACCCGCCCAATCGGGCTACAAAGAAAAAAAAACGGGATCTCCCATCCTTGAGCCGACAGCCTTCCCCAGCCGAGAGATCATCCCCAGTCCCCGGAGAAAGAAGAAGATCTCCCCAAGGGTTGTAACTTAAGCTTGCGGAAGCTAAAAGAATGTACAGGGAGGGGAGAGTATAAGCTTGCTACTTTCGGTGAACCCCTTCCTTTCCCCCCAATGAAGTCATGGTCGGGACGCAAAAAGTGCAGAGTTGAATGCGATATCCGGACAAGCACTTCGAGTAGTCTTGGGTTGACACTGCAATCGGAAAATATCAAGATATTTGCCCTAGCGCCTATGATATCTTTACGAGAGAAACAACGGCGACGAAGCCACCGTGTAGACAAGGGCTTGCGATAAACCTGAATGTGTCTGCGTGGAGGCTTCGGCTGTGCATGTCGCCTGGGCCTGCCGAGCGTCTTGGATATGGAAGCACTTTTGGCAACTCCTGGCGGGAATGAACAAGGTCCCCGTTTCACATTAACGTCCAAGCGGGCCTCCGAGGACTGAGTCATGTGTGCGAGACTTTCGTCATGCAAGAACAAGGGCCAAGCGTCAAAAGCGGGCGCAATGAAACACCAAGGGGCAGTAGCCACCACATCGTCGATAAGAGGGAGCAGAATTTGTCAGAACATCATCATCACTTCTATTTTTTATTGGAAGGATAGAAGTAAATCTAGCAATCCTCCCTTCCCATGATTCGTAAACCGTCAGAAAAGTAAGAAATGCCGCACCGAAAATCCTTCACGAAACGCTAATCTCGAGAGGAAAAAGAAAAAAGAGGAACCTGGGTAGGATCCGCCTATTTCTTGGAGGCCTTCTGGGCCGCCTTGGTGACCTTTCCGGCACCAGCCTTGTCGGACTTCTCGACGGACTTGATGACACCGACTACAGTACGTTAGCATGAGATCACGGGGAGAGGGGCCGGGTTGGATACGTACCGGCAACGGTCTGGCGCATGTCACGGACGGCGAAACGACCAAGCGGGGGGTACTGGGTGAAAGCCTCAACGCACATGGGCTTGGAGGGAATCATCTTGACGATGGCGGCATCACCAGACTTGATGAACTTGGGGCTGTTCTCAATCGACTTGCCGGTACGGCGGTCGATCTTCTCGAGCAGCTCAGAGAACTTGCAGGCAATGTGGGCAGTGTGGCAGTCCAGGACAGGAGCGTAGCCAGCACCGACCTGACCGGGGTGGTTGAGGACGATGACCTGGGCGTTGAACGAGTCGCAGCCCTTGGGGGGGTCGTTCTTGGAGTCACCGGCGACGTTGCCACGACGGATCTCCTTGACGGAGACGTTCTTGACGTTGAAGCCGACGTTGTCACCGGGAACACCCTCGACAAGCTGCTCGTGGTGCATCTCGACGGACTTGACCTCGGTGGTGACACCAGCGGGGGCGAAGGTGACGACCATACCGGCCTTGATGACACCGGTCTCGACACGGCCGACGGGCACCGTGCCAATACCGCCAATCTTGTAGACGTCCTGGAGGGGCAGACGGAGGGGCTTGTCCGAGGGACGGACGGGGGTATCGATCGAGTCGATGGCCTCGAGCAGAGTCTTGCCGGTCGACTTGGTCTTGGTCTCCTTCTCCCAACCCTTGTACCAGGGGCAGTTGGGGGAGGCCTCGATCATGTTGTCACCGTTGAAGCCGGAGATGGGGACGAAGGGAACGGTCTTGGGGTTGTAGCCGACCTTCTTGATGAAGTTGGAGGTCTCCTTGATGATCTCCTGGTAACGCTCCTCAGACCACTTGGTGGTGTCCATCTTGTTGATGGCGACGATGAGCTGCTTGACACCGAGGGTGTAGGCGAGCAGAGCGTGCTCACGAGTCTGGCCATCCTTGGAGATACCAGCCTCGAACTCACCAGTGCCGGCAGCAATGATGAGAATGGCGCAGTCGGCCTGCGAGGTACCAGTGATCATGTTCTTGATGAAATCACGGTGACCGGGGGCGTCGATGACGGTGACATAGTACTTCGGGGTCTCGAACTTCCAGAGGGCGATGTCGATGGTGATACCACGCTCACGCTCGGCCTTGAGCTTGTCAAGAACCCAGGCGTACTTGAAGGAACCCTTGCCGAGCTCAGCGGCTTCCTGTAGTGGCGTGCGTTAGCTTGTGGTCATACGAGAGCACCTGAGTGGTCAGGGCATTTCTCGCTAGTGAGGGGCGTGTCGGCCTGACGCCGGTCGCAAAAAAAGCGAGTGCGGCCAGTTTGCCGAGCGCAGACGAGGCTTAGCGCGGGCCAAACCCCACCACGCAAAATGCCCCTCACCAGCGCGATGATAAGACGGGCTGTGCGCAGCAGCACCGCACACGTGCAGGAGCGAGAACAATCGGCTTACCTTCTCGAACTTCTCGATGGTACGCTTGTCGATACCACCGCACTTGTAGATAAGGTCTGCGATGCATGTGAGCCGGGTGTTGCGTCGACGTCATGGGGCGGGCGGGGGCAACTTACGACCGGTGGTGGTCGACTTGCCAGAGTCGACGTGGCCGATGACGACGACGTTGATGTGAGTCTTTTCCTTACTGCGGCGCTCGTCAGTGTGTGCTGGGGCGGTCGAGGCCGTCGTGGTGCGACCGGCGGCCTGAGGCGGGCGGCGACGTACCCCATGATGACGGTGTGGAAGTGTGTTCTGGAACTTGGAGTTGAAGTAGGTTGAAGTCCTGGGCGGCAGTCAGTACAATGGCCGAGGCAGAGCAGCAATGGCGGGGTGGGGCGTACACAGGTACGAATGCCGACGATTCGAGGTGTGTGAGACGAAGAGGAAAAGAAGAGGTGGTGGAGGGGCGCTGGAAGGTTTTTATCGGGCGCGGGCGGCGTGGTGGGGGCGCTAACTAAGCAGGGAAAACTTTTGTGCCCTACCTCATGCACTGCCAGCTGATGGCGGGGCAACCTTGCGGCGGCGGCCCAACAAGCGCTCGTCTGATGCGCTGTTCACGGTATGACTCCCGTGGAGTCTACCTCTGCATCCACGGCGCCAGAGGCCACACAATTGGGTCTCTTGCCTGCCAGTCGCGAGAGCTTCTCACCGCACTGCAGGCCTTTTGCAGATCCGGTTGCCACACGCCGTCCAGAACCACCGTGACTTGCAGCAGCCTGCCCCTCCGGCGGCAACGTGCAGCGCCCGCTCTGTATCGCGCGAATCTCGCGACTCCGCCTGTGCAGTCGCGACCCCCCCGCCGGCTTTCCACGCGCTCTGCAACGCTGCGGGAGTCAAAGCTTTGTGGCGCTTGGTGTTGCCTTCGCGCTGAGGATCCTCTGCGCGGCCACGGCCGGTGCCCCCCCTCTCTCGCGCCCTCGCTTTGGTCACCGCAGAGCATGCACCGCTCCGCTCACCGCGGGCGGCCGCGTCGTGGGTGTACCACACACAGCTCAGCAGCAGGCAGCGGCGTCAAATTTCCCATATGGCTGTGCGGCTCACCCCGCCGGTTGAATGACTCTTTCGGGCGCCGTTGGAATTTGCAATGACGTCGGCGGGCCGCGCGGGCAAAAAAAAAATTATTCTGCCACCGTGCTACCGCGCAGGGACACCGGCGCGTGCGGTCTTTGAGTCTTCACACCAACAGCCAGCATCCTTCGTCTGCGTGCAAGTGGCGAGCAATTATTTATACGTCTACATGTTGTACACTTTTATCCTCTAGACATTGCAGCCATGACTCCCCAACTCCTGCCCCGTGCCTTTTCTTGTGTGTACATGCCCAGAGGCCTGACCAGCCCCAAAAATGGCTCTATGCAATGTTGATCATGTAGCACTCCTCGCAGCCTCTCTGATCCTTTAATTCTCGCCCGCCTTCAGCGGGGCGTCGATATCCCTAGGGCGTGCGTTGGCCTCCTTCGCCGCCTGGGAAGGAGGCTTTCTACTACCATCATCGTTGATGTATCTGATGTTGGCGTGCAGCGGTTCCTCGAATCGCCCCTCGAGCGTGAGCCTCTTGATGTTGGAATGCCACTCGTGCTTCGAAATCTTCGTCTCAGGAAGCAGCAACCTGTCATGCACAGCGTCGTTGATCTGAGATGCCACATTGAACGCCTCTTCGACCAGTCCCGGCACCTGTTTCTGCAACTGCTCCGCACCAAGGGCAGGCCTCCTGATGCGTGCACGCAGCTCGCCGTGACGTCCACCCATCCTGCCGCCTTCGACAGAGGTGTAGGAGATGCGGTGTTTGCCGTCCGGAAGGTCGTATCTACACATCTGCCTGTGCTCAACAGTAGTCAAGATGAACTCCTTGATGTATTCTTTGCCCTTGTCTGTGTATTCGAATGGTAGCGAGCTGTACTTCTCCTGGTTCCTTACAGCCCACGCGGGAATGCGAAATGTCAGCGATGGAGGAGCTCGAATGGTTCCTCCAACGTCTAGACTCGTACTGATTTGCACGAGGTAATCTCGGATCTCATTAGAACGGTCCAGACTGAACTCGGTCCAAACGACTTCACGATGCGTGAAACGGACATCGATCGGCTTCTCAGGCATCAGAACGTCCACGTTTCTCTCTCGGGTCGTCAGACCCAGACCTTGGTATCGTGCTTTGCCCGTTCGTTTGTCGAACTGGATCCGCAGGCCCAACTCCCCGAAATCCTCCAATGAAGAAGAGTCCTCGATGTCCCAAGGAGACGGCATGAAACGGAAGAGAAGAGCGTCGGGATACTCCGGGTTAAGCCGTGTGGTAGATGCGAGATGTTGTAGATAAGGACTGAATCCAGGGATGGAATGGAGGAAGACACGACCGTGGTTGCCGCTGTGTTCGAGTATGTTTGGAAGGGTTGTTGGCGATAGCGAGTCGTTGGTAGAAGGACCTTTGTGAAGGACATTGCCGAATGTGGCATAGAATTCAATCAGCGCAGAAGACTCCCAGTAAGACTTCTTGGTTTCCTCGGCTGAGTTGTGAGCTTCCTTTGACACATCGCTGGAACCGTCAAGCCGCGACGTGAAAAATTGGACAACTTGCTCAGCAAGTCGTGGCTGGCCGTCCACATCGTGAGCTTCTTTTGGTCCATCGTCTGGAAGATGGTCAGGGTGTGCCTCCGTCGAGGTAGTTGTAGCGCTCTCCAAACTTTCTGATGCAGGCTCTTCATCCAAAGGTTGATTCTTCTCTGCCTTGACGGAGTCCCTTTGAACTGGAAAGGTCCAACGTCGGTAATTTTTCTTTCTATGCCGGTAGTGTAGTGCACTTTCAGAGGCGCAGAACTGCAAGAATCCTTCTCCTTCAGCATCGGTCAAAACTCTGGTCTCAGCGCCGTTGGGATGCCCTATCAAGCTGAGCAGAAGCCGTTGTGCCAACTCAACATTATGTTGCACGCCATAGATTGTCACCTACAGAGTCAGCGATGATCAGTCTGATGGGAATGCTCGTTCTTACCGAGGAATCTGACGAGCTATCGATGACGGTGTTGCTCAAACTTGCAATGACTTCGAAGTCCTTGGGCGAAAAAAAGTCTGTCAAACGCTCCAAGTCGCGCCTTTGACGAAGCCATTCGAAGTCTTCCAGGTTGAACGTCTTAACTTTAAATTGTCTCATAACGCGCTCGATATCGGTGACGGCTTGCTCGCTTTGCTCCCTCTCTGCAGTGAACCGAAGGATATGGTCAGGCCGGTAAGAGTCAATCTTGATGTTTCGTTGATGTCCAATATTGTCGAGGATAGTGTGATCTCCTTCTGTAGCGACGAGTTAGTAAAAACCCATCGCCCTCCAGTCAGAATGAGACAGCCTTACGTTTCGAGAGGGTAAGAACATCAAACTGCCACGGTTCGAGCTTGACCTCAATCTCGCCCACAGCCATGCTCTCTTCGATGACTCCCACGTTCCACAGCCGTGTCACGATCCGGTCGATGACCTGCATCTTCGGCAGCTTCTCCACAGGTACATCAGCCCTCTTGGCTTCGGGAAGCCTCTCCTCAATCGGCGAGACGCCCTGCTGCCATGCCGACTGCCACAGCACGCTCGGCACGGCGTGCTCCTCCCTCTTCAGCTCCCGCAGCTGGCCCAGCCCCTCTTGCACGGCCGCATACCTCCTCAGCTGCGCCACCGCATATGCGTTCTTCAACGCCTTCCGCAGGTCCTTGAGCGCCTCACGCGTGATGAACGCCGGGTAGTACAGGCCCTCGGCCGACACGGGGCGCAGCTTGTTGATCTGCTCGTTGATTTCTTCCTGCCCGGCCACGGCCGACTGCCCCGCTATCGAGGCCTCGATCGTCTCCCGTATCTCCCGCCTGCGTCTCGCCGCGTCGTCCTCTCCCCCGGCCGCGGGAGCGGAAGCGTCGTCTTCCTGCTTCTCCTCCTCCTTCTTTTCCGGTAGCGGCGTGAGGTCCCGCAGAATGAGTACTTCCGAGTCCTCGCCCAGGTATTGCCGCCGCAGCGGTGCGGATGTCTCTTTTATCGTCTGACCCTTGCGACCGCGCCTCACGGGCTCTCGCGGCCAGCGTCTGGCTCGTGTTGCAGGGTCGGACTCGATGGTGCGGATGATGGGAGTGTATGGATTGTGCTGCTCAAGCTCTCGACGGATCTCGAGTTGAGCGACATCTGAGAAACCGGTTGGCTCGGAGGCTCGTAATCGGCGGGTAGTGCTTGTGAAAGTCGCAGCGGACGAGGTCGAGGTCGTGATGGCTGTGGCGAGAGGTGCAACAGGCGCGCGTCCGAGGCGCAGCAATCGCGCCTGGTTAAGTCGGCATCGTAGACATACTGATGCGCCCAAGGACCGCTGGGCAAGCATAAGGAAAGGCAAAGAAAGCTAGAGTTCTGCTGAGATGGAATTGGCTGCGCAGTTCTTTCCCTTCCCGAAGGGCGCAGCAGCAGCTTTGCGCGCGTTCGGCAGTTTTTTGGGGCCCGGCGAGTCGGGAGTCCGACACGCCGCCGCGTCGAGACCCTCCCACGACCACATCACAGCATTACCCGTCACAGCTGTCCAGAAATATGTATTTCGCTTTCCAACCGCCTGGTTGTTTGGCTGTCCTGTACAGAAATCTAAATCCCGTGAACATCCCCGCAACTCCGCCCGATGCAATGCGACGATGTAAAAGAACCGAACACCCCTCCCGTATGCACTCCACCAAGTCGTCCATAGATCTCCTTCCGGTGCCCTAGCCCGCAGCTTCCACCAGGATCCTCTTCAGTGCACGGGGAGCGACCAACTTCTCAGATCATCTCGAACGTCAAGTTCTTCGACTTCGTTGGACGGTCTGGGCCTTGCCATTTGTGCCTCCGCTTTCATTTGATTCGCCTGTTGCTCCAGACTGGCCCTCCCACGGATAGAAAGTCCACGCTCGTGACCAACCATTCGTACCTTCTTGAGCGTGTCTTGCGACTTGTTGCTTCCTTGGCTAGGAGTGACTCTGTGCCATCCGCGCAGAGGAGATCGGGATCCACTATCGCTGAGAGAGGTGCTGTCCGCTTCCACACCCAAACGATCGCCCATATGCTTGCCTTCTGTATTGCCCCAGCCGTCTCCCCCACTGAAAATGTCTTCGATACACTCGTCGGCGCGGAGTTCCCCTGGTTGCGCAGCCCAGAACGCGATTTCTGTCCGGCGGTACATATCTTGCAGTTCTCCGTCGGCGCGGCTGTTCTTGCTCAAAGTTGGCAGATCTGGAATAAAGTCAGCCAAACTCGCCGGACGGGCTCGACACGCATACGGCCAGATTCGTCTCCTTCGACCTGTTCTCCAGCTATGATCCCAGCAATCCCTCCAAAGACTTGGGCATTCTTCAACGAGGGGCTGCGTCACGTTAGCACCAGGACTCCCCGGCCGTGAGGTGCGACTCACGCGATGTAATCCCTGTCTCCATCAATCTGCCTCATATAGATTCCGATCTGCCAAGTCAGCGCAACCCGCACGACGGGAGTTCGACAAAGCCAACCTTCAAAGTGCTGTTGATCTTGCTCTCCTGCATGAGATAGCGGCGCACGACCCCGGCGGCCTCGAGCTCGCTGGCCTCGACATATTCGGCCAAGTTGAGATCGACCTTGCCCAGCACGATCCTGTCGCTCTTGCCGCCGGCGCTGTACTCTTGTATGACTTCAAAGTGCATCCAGGCATCTTCGAGCATCTTGGACTTGTTCTGGATGGTGATGCGCACAGGGATGTGCTTCTCGTAGACGTAGAACACCTTGTGCTCCTTGATGGCGCGACGCTCGGTGCGACCGCGGTGCTCGGCGGCAGCGGAGCCAGGGATGTGCCATTTTACGTAGGATATGCCAGAGACGAGCGGGACGTTGTTCAGGTCCAGGATCTGGGGGGCGCGCGGGGGGGTCAGGGACAAAGCGAGGGGCAGGGCGGCGGGCGTGGGAAACGCACTCTGAGCTGGAGGTCGAACTTGGGCTGCAACGGCAGTCAGCAGGGGGGGCGTGGAGATTGGCAGCGGTGCGGTTGGGTCTTACCCGACGGTGTTTGGGGACTGCGAGAGCCGTCAGCGAGTCACTCGCCCATGCGACAGACTTGCGCCGCGGAGCCATTGGCGACGGAGAAGCTCACCGAAAGCTTGCATGGCTGCGACGGGCGGCGGGCGGCGGGCGGCGGGCAGCTTTATCGGACACACGAGGCTCGGAGCAGATCTGACGCTTCCTGATCTGTCGCGGTCACGTCGTCCGTACAGGGCAAGGCGCTGGCCGCGGAATGGCAGGGCTGGGGGGTGGAATGGGGACGGGAGTGCAACCGAACGGCGCGACCCTCAGTCCAGCCAGTAGTGGAGCCCCGTCCCCACGAGCACACGCCCAGCGCAGATGACGCGCGACCGCCGAGCCGACAGCGTCCGCCCCGGCCCTGCGCTCTGCACACAAATCGCGCGGCTACACAGTACACCTCTGACGCCCGCCGTTCCGCGCCTTCGCGATGCCACCCGCGCCCGCGCCCGCGCCCGCGCCCGCCGACGTCCAGGCCTGTGTGCTGCGCGCCTTCGACGGGCTGCCCGCCAAGTGCAAGCCCCGTGCGCGCGACTCGCACGCCCGCGAGTGGGTGCCGCTGGCAGGCGTGGTGCTGGCTCGAACCACAGGTACCGACATCACACGCTACGCGCGCCTTATCAGTCGTGTGCCCGTTTCGGCTGACGCACCAACGTGCCATGGGGAGCAGCAGATGGCCGACCCACTCTGACCTGCGTCGCTCTGGGGTAGTCCGCCTCCCACGGTCTTGTGCGCTCCACTGCGGCTCGGACGGCTAAGCGTGAAGATTGCAGGACGGGCATGAAGTGTCTCCCCGCCACCAAGGTGCCCGCCGCCCACGGCGTCGTGCTGCACGACTGGCACGCCGAGGTGCTCGCCCTCCGCGCCCTCAACCGCTTCCTGGTCGACGAGTGCGCCGCCCTCGTGTCCTCGGGCGCTCTTGCTTCGGACTTTGTCGTGCGTCGGGACGCGGCCGAGATATCGCGGACTGTGCCGCAGCCATTCGCTCTCCGGACCCAAGTTGAGATCCACATGTACTGCTCCGAGGCGCCATGCGGCGATGCCAGCATGGAGCTAACCATGGACGCTCAAGAGGACCCCACGCCCTGGTCGCTGCCCGCAAATCCGACGCCCGCCGCCTCCTCTTCCGATGCCGACGTTGTCCTGAGAGGAAGAGGTTATTTCTCGGAGCTCGGCGTCGTTCGCCGCAAGCCTGGTACGTCGCCGCCGAATGTCGTGTCCTATATCTTATTGATCCAGCCTGCATATCAGCTCGCCCCGATGCCCCGGAAACCCTGAGCAAATCCTGCACCGACAAGATTGCGTTGAAGCAGTTCACCTCGCTTCTTAATGCTCCGGCCGCCCTTCTCCTGGACCCGCGGACCGCCTACCTTCGCACTCTCATCCTGCCCGAGTCCCAGCACGTGCCAGCTGCAACTACACGTGCCTTCGGCTCTTCAGGAAGGATGGCCCCGTTGGCGGCTGAGGGAACCGAGATGCGGTCACACGGCTACTCTTTTCGGCCCTTTGAGGTTCAAACCGTCTCGCAGGAGTTTGAGTGGTCAAGAAGAAGTGCTTTGCCGGAGCAGAAGCTTGTCCCTTGCAACCTGAGCGCCCTGTACACTCCATCGCACAGAGAAGTCATCATCAATGGCGCGCTCCAAGGAAGGAAGCAAGGTGACGTAAAAGGAGCTAGCGTGGTCTCGCGCCGAGCAATGTGGAGCGCTGTAGCTGGCATCGCCAAGTGTCTGGGCTGCGATGCCATCCCAGAAGTCATGGAGTTGTCGGGTCTGCTTGCTGATAGCAAAGACTATGCTACTTTTAAGAGAATCCCTCTGTTGCTGGGGCGTCAGCAAGTGAAAGACCTTGCAAAGGCAGACGCACTGCGCGGATGGGTCAACAATGTAGCTGACGATAGCTTCAGTATAGACTGAGACTTTTGATTGTAGACGCATGTAAGCCACGGAGTAGCCCGTTTTGTATGCTTGCGGTCGGACAGCTTCGACGCGGCAAGTTGGAATATTATCATTGTTTACGTCCTCTGTAGATGCGCAAAATCCCTTTGTGAGTCTTCGTACCAGCTTTTGCATTCATCAAGTCCAAGTAGCGTGGTGCTGGCAGAGGTTACGGCTACAGCGTTGCGGGGGAAGCTCTCGCGCATTACCGGATTGGGACATGCTGATAACCTTAAAGCCTCGTCATGTCAGCCGGGCCCTCTGCCGGCTTCGTCGAGTTCTTCCGTGCTCTTCCCTCGGCCGCGCTCTCCGTTGCCTCCTCCGCCGCCTCCACCGCCATCCACACCGTCTGGATTGTATGATGAAGGGTGGTTCTGGAACCGTTGAGTTCCAGAACCGGCTACCTATGGCAGGAACCCGAACCTGCCTGCTGACCGTGACATCTCCCGGCTTAACGGGTTGATAAATTTCGTTATGTTACTAGACTCACGGTAGCTATAGTACAAATGTAAGGCGGTATAGAAACGAAAAAAAAAAAACTCTCGAAGCCCGTGTCCCGCCTCCGGAAAGTTATCACAATAAGTTAAAAAAAAAAACAAAAGGGAAACACGCTCTTATTACCAATACGTAGTAACGTGGAGAAACTCTAGAGGCGGGCATTATAGAAGCGGAAAAGGAAAGGGTAAAGAGTGGGGATCTAGGGGATCCCGTTCCGCTTACATTGACCCGGCTTGGATATCCGTGTGCAGCCTGGGCTGTTTGTGCTGCTCTGCATGGCTTTACCAACGATCTGCCGAGCTCAGAGACGTCACCACAGACAAAAGCATTGGGCGACCTCAAGCTGTATGTTGCCAGAGAAAAATATATCAACGATGAATCATCGCAGCAATGAGGCTGTAAGGACCAGAGTGGTTGACATTGCTCATGGTCAGACAAGCGATCAAGTGGTTGAATCCGATGAAGAGTCGCCGAAGCTGAAAGACAAGGAGATGAGAAAGTAAATTAACTTCTACAAGCAATCCTTTTACTTCATGATAGCACAGTACAACGCCTTGCTCGACTGGACGCAGTAATACCACGCAGAAACACCAGCGGAGTTCTTCCAAATCATCGATCAGAACTCTCAGAAGGCCCGCGGCAAACATGCCACGACTGCTCGCAAGAAAAATGCTTTGGGAGGATATCTCAACCAACGAGCTCTGGAGTATTACGTGCCCTCTAGTATAGGCTGGGTTCGCGCCTCAACTAGCGTATATCTCTTTCGTTGATATAGTCCGCTATTTGTCGAAAGTACTTCCACGTCTACGTATGCTTTGTAGCTTGAAGCTGGGATCTTCAATTTCTTTGCGAGACGTCTTGGTATCTCCCAGGCAAGATGCACGTGTGTAAGTTTTGTCATGTGGTTGATGGGTTTGTTGCCCAAGCGGGCTTGCCGATGGTGTTTGTCACTCTCGCCGGACGGGCCTGAGGCGAGATACATCTGTAGGTGTGTGTGCTGGGTGGTGTGGAAGGGATCACTGGCACTGAATATGTAGATACCATAGTTCGCAACCACTTTCCCTCTCTTGCCCCAGCAAAATATGTCCATGAGATCTTCCTCTCTGATGGCGTTGCTTCACATGTGCTCAACACCAAAAAAACGGCCATCACGATACTCCCCAGAGACCGTTTCCAGTCCACGCACCGGTGCATTACATGCGCCAAGCGAGTCTTGATCTGCATGTAGATGTTGATTTGAAAGTCGGCCACGCCTCACAGATATAAAGCGCATCCACGATAGCGAATTGTGAGCGTTGTTAAGAAAAATCATTTCCTATGTACTTCCATTCTGCCGTTACCGCAACTCCTGCCCTGTGACGCTAGCACACTAGAAGTCTAGCATCGCTCCTCTACTCCGCTCGGTCCACCATCCACTCCACATATGTTCCACGGCGAGGACGTTACAGCCTACCAGCCAGTCATCCAACCACCTGGAAAATCCACAACCGCATGACTTCATCCTTCTCTACACGGCCAACGAAGACCCAGGGCAGACAAGCCGTGCAGCACAGCAGTATTCGAAACGCCACGTCGGCGTGAAGGCAGGGAAAGAGCACTTGCATAGAGAGAGGGAGGGAGGGAAGTCATCCGCTCGACCTTGCTCTCCCTGCCGATGGGAGAGAGAGAAAAAAAAAAGGTCAAACCCCGCCAACCAACACTGCGGAGAGTCCGGGATAGCACATGGCAATCGTATGATGATTGCAATAATGGCCAAGACACATCTTCCTCTGCACGTTCTCAGAGAGATAGAGGGTGGTGGGTGGTCGGGCGGGAATGCATGCGAACGTCGGGCTCGAAGCAAGGGCGGCAGCGGTTTGCATCAAAGGCCTGTTCTAGATCTCAGGCTAGACCGTCCACTGGCGTTTGAGGAGCAAGACATCAGATGATATCTTCACGGGATCCCCTCACTCCCCCGCCAGTTCGCAGCACAAAAAAAAACCTTATCGAAAAGAAGTCGGCTAGAAAAAAAAACCACTCAGAACTTCTTCCCTTGCATCAGCTAGTCCGTACATACGCCGATGATAAGAAATCTTTTACCCTTTCTTTCGACGTCACTTGAAATGCTGGGGGGGCTCCCTGGGATAGTAACGAAGGAGGCGTCACAGAAAGTTCTCGAGACCAGCGCACGGTTTGAATGGGGTCGTACGCCTTTTTTTTTTGTTCCTCACGATTGGATGTCATCTGCTCTCACAGACACATTTGAAAATTTCAAAAGGGTCCACAAGGGAGCAGCGCGAGGAATGTGCGGGGGAAGAAAGAAGGGTCCCGAGACTGTCTGAGTCTCGCAGCTAAGCGACGAAGGGATGGGCTGAGGCATACGTATAGCGCATACGTGGACAAGGTGACGCAAGCGCACCAAAGCCACTCATCGTGTGTTTCTTGCGCAAGAGAGAATCAGAAGAGGAGGGAGGGAGAGAGGGAGAGAGAGATAACGAAGAAACGGCTGTGCACCGATGATACGAGGCAAGGAAAAGTTTAAAAAAAAAGATTGGGGCGAGCGAGGAAAGCAAACGACAAAGCCCAAGCCAGCCTTCCTCCTCGTAGCGCTATGACCAGCTCGGAATCCCCCAAGAAGCACTACATTCAGATGCCCAGACCCTGTACGAACGTAGTGAACTATAAAGTTTCCCACGTGCTGCTGCGCCATGCTTGGAGGGTGCGCTAGAACGCAGACGAACAAATATGCAATAATGCAGCAGAGTGGCAGATGATCTGTTCTCCCTTATTAACCACCACCCCAAAAGAGAGACGAAAATGAAGCTTGTTACCGCACAGACGCAGCAGCGGGGATAGCGAAAGAAGCATGATGTATGTGGCAGTACAACCCCATACCCAAGGCCGTCCGTGCCCCTTGCATGTTGATTGCACCGCCTCGCTCGCAAAAAAGCAAGAGCCAGCAGGAAACCCAGCGCACAGGCAGCTATGTAGTTTGCGGAAAGGGCACGCGCATATGCGATCGTCGGCCCGTTTTGCCCATCGATGTTTGTGCAGCGCGCGCCGCCCCTTTCTGACGTACCCAGATCAGGCAATCAAGGTAGCACAGATCCGTAGCCGGCCCCCGCCAATGAGGAAAAAAATAGAAGTCCCAGGCCATCGTCCCGGATATTATGCTATAGCGCGCTCCGCACGCATAAGATTTGCCGTCATTTTGCCAGCTTCCAACCTTTTGCCGATGGCATTTGGTCCATGGGGGCGTGCAGCGACATGTAGCCTGCAAGAGTTCATCGTCGATATTGCGCTCCATCGCTCATGTTAGCGTGATTGGAACTAATGTGAGCTGTGGTCGTACCGCGCTGGAGGGTTGGTGGTAGCTGGAGGTGGAGATATGCTTGTTGTGGCGGTCAACGCCGCTGCAGCTGCATAGATTGAGCCTTGCAGTAGTCAGCCTGTATGGGTCGCGAGATAGCCAGCCTGGTTTAATGAATTCTTAGCTGTAAATTAGAGTTCTGCGGGCCAAGACCAGCGTGCAGCTGCAGCTGCGGCAAGAAATGGAATGAAGTGCTGCTGCTTGTAGATAGTTGGAGTCGCACAACATGGCTATCTTGGATCCATCCAACGACACAGCAAAAGCAACCTCAGCCTCCCGTACGTGCACTCGACACTGGCGGAAAAGCGGCAGTCGCTCGGCCAAGTGTAACAACTTCTCAATCAACAGTAACAATTGCGTATAGAAAATCTGGCACACTTGCTTCTCGTGGCGTCGTCACCCGTCGGGCTCGCCTCTGCTTTGGGCCAGTGTTCAACAACGCACAGAGGTGCACTTGTCGTCAATGTTTGAAGAGGGTTTGTTGTGGCTGGTGGAGCGCACCGTCTGCGCATATGCGTGCGTCGGCGGTAAGGCGTTGCAGGCTGATACGCAGCTGAGGTGCAATAGGGACGACTGCCAGCATGGGTCTATCAGGTAAGTGGGGGATTTCACTACAAACTTTGTCTGAGAACATCCATGGGCTTGATGTCATGGCTGTCTGCTTCTTGGGCGGCGCGGCAACAAAGTGGCAAGAGAGTCGGCGGCAGTGCATCGTCGAGCTTGATACCTTGCATCATCATGGCCGAAGTGATGAAGCGAGTCAATAGCGTTTGAGGCCGTGGTCAGACAGTAGGGACGCTTTTTGGCCAAGCCGGGAAGGAGAGAGAGCGAATATATGGTTTCGACGCTGATCCAAAACTAAGCCTTGCGGCTTCGAAACTTGGCAGTGGTCTGGACGTTGGGCGCATGACTGCTGACGACGGTGAAAGCCGAGCTCCGTGGTCATTCGGCTCGGGGATGGACTAAGGCCGATAGTGAAGCAGCACAGGGCATCAAACTTGCTCGTGTGCGGTGTGCTATTGTCTGATGCAAATGCCGTTTGTGAAGGGGGTGCGATAGGCTGATATTTCTCGTCGCGGCAGTTGCTGGGTGTTGAGGGAGCCGCTGCTCGGGCGTCA
This sequence comes from Diplodia corticola, assembly GCF_001883845.1. NCBI lineage: Eukaryota > Fungi > Ascomycota > Dothideomycetes > Botryosphaeriales > Botryosphaeriaceae > Diplodia > Diplodia corticola. The sequence goes on from NW_017971520.1 coordinate 305,392, forward strand.
GCGCTGATCCGGGACGGCAGCCGGCAAGAACTGACGGCTTGCATGATCACAGGCCGTAAACAGATTTGCAAGCGAGCTGAGAGGCAGGCCAGAACGAGACGTGAAGTGCACCGTGTTCGCCAAGGGCTCCCCGAACAACGGCACGCTCACACGCGAGGTGTCACGAAGTGTTTTGACACAGCCCTGCAGATCTAAATAACTGAAAGTATAGACGCGATGACGTGCCGGCCTAGCGGCTCGAGAAGGCCTTCCCGACACAAGGAATTGGCCGTGTATCCTACTCCGTACACCTGGGCGACGGGCGAATTCCGTACCAGATTCCGAAGCGGTTTGGGCCCCTCGGCGCCCATGACGAGGAGCTCGGAAAAGGAAGCGCATCGAGAAGGCCTGGCTTGGTTATCGGCGCCTCTTCATTCGCCCACCCTTGCAGCTGGCGCCACCTGGACTGGCGGCGACACGTCCATCGGCAGTGGTTCCTGGGGTGGAGCGACAGCGTGGCGTTGCAGGCTTCTGCGCGGCGACAGCTGCAGCGCCGCCTATGCGCCGCCTATGCACCGCCTATGCACCGCCTATGCACCGCGCCGACTGCAGCAAGCGGCAGAGCTGCAAGGTGCTGCTCACGTGGCGGGGAGCCGGCCGAACGGAGGCGTGTATAGCATCGCCATCGCCTTGGTTGCGGCTACACAGGCCCGGCTTCCAGAAACGAGATGCGGACTGGGGACGGCAGGCTCATCTAGCCCCAGGCGTGCGCAGCCGGAGTGGGCCGAGGGGCGTCGTCGGCGCGCAGAGGTAGTAGGGAGGGGCCCCGTACGTCGGCGGAGTCGCACGGCGGGCGATCGGGGAGGGTTGGGGTATGAGACAGTTTTTTTCCGCTTCGGGAAAGACAGACGGGAGCAAATGGCAGCGCATGAAACGTTATGGGCGCCACGGCGCAACGGCGTTCCTGGCGGCTGGTGACGACTGACGCACACCGGGCGAGGTCGGAGAGCGAACTCGGGGAGGAAAGAAGGCCGGCGAAAAGTCTGGACGGCGGGACGGTCGCGACGAACCGTGGTTGAGACGTCGAATGCTGGAGCAACGGCGGCGGGACGTTGTTGACGGTGTTTGGACGCGTGAGTCAGTGCCTCTGGGTTATTAGCAGCGCGAGGACTGGTCGGCGGGCGTCTTCAGCGGGGAAATGAGGGCTCGGCTGGCCAGATTGCTACGGGTCTCCAGCCGGGGCACGCTCTAAACACGGCGCGCACGCTCCTTTGCGACGGCCACGGCTGCGGCGTGGGCGGAGCGCACAGGCGTCATGCGGAATGCGGCGAGGCAAGGCGGGGCGGCGGGGCGTGGTGACGGGCGGGCTGCAGCGACGCAGGCACGAGAGGACGAGAGCACGAGAGGACGAGAGGGCAGCGTGTCGGCGGAGCAGGAGTGAGTGGTGGCTCAGGGCGGTGGGCGGGCGGACGAGTGAGAGGCGGCTGCGGCAACGCGCGGCATGCTGGCTGCGGGCGCTGAAACGGGCGGCGCTGAGATCTCCGTGGGCGGCAGGAGCGTTTCAGCAAATCGGCGCGCGCAGCCCTGCTCTCGCCTGGCTCAGGCCCGCCCAGCGCTTTGCTCCCGCCGATCAGCACTGGCTGGCCAGGGGGCCCGACAGCTGCAGGACCCACGACGCGCCGTGCAAAAGGCGCTGCCAATTCTCCGCCGCCACTCAATCAACTCTAAACCCTCGCTCCTTAAGTGCCCGCCTCCGCCCCAGCTGCTGGGCCCGCCTCCTCCACGGTATTTCCTTGGCCGCCCCCAGCACCGTCCTCTCCTTCGGCACTCTTCTTCTTCCTCGCCGCCAGTCGCGCGATTCTTCCACCAGGCCCGCGGCCTTCTTTCACTGTCTTGGAGCCTGATCCACCGCGGATTGCGCCCAGCCCTGCCGGAATTCTTAGCGCCGTTGCTCCCAATACAACGACCGTCACTGCGCCCCGACACCACCCTCCGTCACTCCCACCCTGGCGCCTCCAACCCTCTGAAAGACCGTCCGCCCTCGACCGCTCGCGAGCGAGCCTGGTTCATTACACTCCCTCTTGACCGTCATTGCTGGCCAGTGACGTCGCACACTCGCTCTCGACAGTAAACAAAACAACCCAACCCAACCGCAGCCATGCTCTCCGCCTCGCTCACCCCCCTTCTCCTGTCCGCCATGGTCGCCCGCGCTGCCGCCGAAGAAGCCAAGAGCCCGTCCGCGATCGCCGCCATGATGGAGGCCATCAAGGAGAACATCAACGTCTCCTACTGGCTTGGATGGACCTGGCTTGCCTGCACTGCCGCCCTGATGGTCTACCTCATTGGCATCACCTTCACCCGCTACGTGCGCGGCATTGCCTGCTTGAACAACCCCCACCAGCGCTACTTTGCCGAGCCCAACTGGTGGTATGCCCGCTTCAAGTGCTACCTGTTCGACGCGCCGCTGCTCCGCACCCGCCACCACCGTGAGTACAAGCTGTCGTCGGCCATCAACATCGGCACCCTGCCCAGCCGCCTCCAGACCATCTACCTGGTTGGCTACTGCGGCATGAACGTCGCCTTCTCCGTCATCTTCATTGACTGGAGCGACTCCGGCGCTGCTTCCGAGCTCCGCAACCGCACCGGTGTCCTGTGTGTCATGAACATGCTGCCGCTCTTCCTTCTTGCCGGCCGCAACAACCCGCTCATCAAGATCACTGGAATCACCTTCGACACCTTCAACTTGGTCCACCGCTGGGTCGGCCGCATTGTTATCCTCCAGGCCGTTGCCCACACTCTTGCCTGGATGATCCCCAAGGTCCAGGCCGGTGGTTGGGCCGCCGTCGCCGGAGCCATGGGCCACAGCCAATTCATCCTCTGGGGTACTATTGTGAGTCCGCTTCGCCTCCTTCCCACTGCCGCCTTACTTGACTAACCCCAAGCTAGGGCACTTTGTGTTTCGTCGTCATCATGTTCCAGGCCGCTGGTCCCGTCCGCCACGCCTTCTACGAGGTCTTCCTCCACTTCCACGTCCTGCTCGCTGCCCTTGGTCTCGCTGGTGTCTGGATCCACTGCCAGTCTGGTGAGCTCTACCAGTTCCCCATCATCAAGGCCGTCCTGGCTCTCTGGGTTTTCGAGCGCTTCGCCCGTCTCTTCTGGGTCATCTTCCGCAACGTTGGAAACGGCGGTACCAAGGCCGAGATCGAGTCCCTTCCCGGCGACTGCCTCCGCATCAACCTCCAGATTGCCCGTCCCTGGAAGTTCAAGACCGGTCAGCACGTCTACCTGTACATGCCCTCGATTGGCTGGTGGACCTCGCACCCCTTCTCCCTTTCGTGGAGTGAGGAGCAGGAGGCCTGGAGCGAGGAGAAGGGCATGTCCCTTGAGCGCCTTGACCTTTCTGGCCTCGGCAAGACTACTATGAGCCTGCTCGTCCGCCGTCGCACTGGCTTCACCGACGCCCTGTACAAGAAGGTCGAGCAGTGCCCCTCTGGCAAGCTTACCACGTCGGCTCTCGTCGAGGGTCCCTATGGCCACCAGGACCTGTCCTCGTACGGCACTGTCATGCTCTTCGCCGCCGGTATTGGCATCACTCACCAGGTCCCGCACGTCCGCCACCTCGTCGAGGCCTACGACAAGCGCACCGCCGCCGTTCGCCGCGTCACGCTCGTCTGGGTGATCCAGTCGCCCGAGCACCTCGAGTGGATCCGGCCGTGGATGACGGAGATCCTGTCGATGCCCAACCGCCGCGACGTGCTCAAGATCCTGCTGTTCGTCACGCGCCCTCGCTCGACCAAGGAGATCCACTCTCCTTCGTCCAGCGTGCAGATGTTCCCCGGCAAGCCCAACATCCAGGCCCTTGTCGACCAGGAGATGATGGAGGGTGTCGGTGCCTGCGGCATCAGTGTCTGCGGCACCGGCTCCCTCGCCGACGACGTCAGGCGCGCCGCTCGCAACCGCCAGACCAGGTGGAACGTCGACTTCTTCGAGGAGGCGTTCTCCTGGTAAACAGCAAAATTTACAGCGGCATGCAATCTATATCTCACACACTTCACCTTTCCATTCTAAGTGATACCAAAGAGGTGTTTCCTTCCCCTCTATTAAGTGTCTTTGTGTGCTTAGAGCGAGCGTGGCGCTTGAGGTGTTGATTCCATCCCTCCCTGCCTCATGATGGTGCGAAATGCACAAAACGAAGCCGGGCCGCCCTACCCATCCAATACATGAACGCCTCGTCCGGCGTACTCTTTCTTTTTTTCTTTTTCGGCCTCCTTCCAATTGCTACTGCTGCTGCTACTGCTGCTGCTGTCGTTCCGATCCGCTTGCTTCAAGGGTTTTCCCTCATTTCTTTCGCTGTACGATAATCGCTTTTTTGAATTCCATACTTTCTTTTTTGGCAGTCAAATTTCTTGTTTATCCATTCATTTCTACAATTAACGCAAGCGTATCACGACACGGGGAACAGGGGAGGTCTGAAGGACAAGAGGGAAAGAGAGAATTAGTAGGTGTGTGGCAGGTTCACAAATATTGCTTTATGCATCCGCGTTCGTCCCTGTTTCTAGCATATAGAAAGTAAAAAATGGCACACCGATATGAAAGTCATGATCACCAGACAACCAAAAAGCTTATGTCCTTGCTCTATCATTCGTCACACACAACCGACATCCGCACCACCCACCCACCCACTCACCCCGGTTCCCCACGTCAAAAGTATCAAGTCCCGATCAACATGCATTGCCAAGCGCGCTGATTTTCCACACGATCTGCGTGATTTCCCGCATGCATACAGAAACAGAGAGCACGGGAACGACCATCGATGGGGGGGGGGGGGGAAACACGGCACACAACCGAGAGAAACTCTCTATCTGATACTTTGGCGCCGTTGCACAATTCACGTCCACCACATGCAGCATGCACGGTGGGCGGAACCTGCCTCTTTCGTTCCCGTTCGCTTCCCGCGTCTGCTTCTCTTTCCTCTCCTCTCCTCGCCTGTGCTCTTTGCAACACCCTCCCTCCCCCCACCCCCCTAACCGCCCCTGTCCCTCCTTCACCGTTAATCCCCGTTGCCCGTGCGCTCTCTCTCTCTATCTATCTCTCTCTCTTCTCCCGTCTCGAGGAATAAAGGTTTATTTCGGTAACATGTCCCTTCCCCTCCCCCCTCTCCCTCTCCGCGATCGAATGTGCGCGCCTGCTACTTTTCTTCGAATCCAGGCACGGATCTATGCCATGTGGCCATATGTGAAGCGATGAGGGAGAGAGTGATGGGGTGGGCAAGGCGCTCGCTCTCTTCCGGACGGCTACGTGCATGAACGCGGTGGTGGGGATCCCCTGCCTCGCTATGCACAACACACAAAGATCATGTACGCGCGCGCTTGGGGAGTGTTCTTGCAGGAAGGGAAGAAAGAGACGGGGGAGGGAGAGGAGAGGTGGGAAGTCCTCGGATTTTTTTCCCTCTCTCTCTCTCGACTATGCTACTCATTATCCGACTGAATGCATTCTTCGCGCTTTGAATCTACCCCCCGTGGGTGCTGGTGTTGTAAAATGCTCTGCCGATAAGACAAGAAGTACTACGTAGTTTACTCCCTCTGCCTCGCTAGGGAGTCGACGGAGCGCGAGAGGAAAGCAAAGAAGAGGGAGAACAGCCAGCTCGGCCATCTTTTCTCTCTCTCTATCTCCCTCTCCCTCTCCCAAAAGAAAAGAAAAGTGAAAAAGCAAGATCATGATTGGTCGCCTCTTCATTTCTCCCCCCTCCCTTTCCCTCTCTCAACCGTTACATGCGGGAAGCCGCTCACTTTCGCATGCCGAAGGATCTGTCATCGGCCCTGGCCTCCGGTAGCTCTCCATCTGGCCTTTGCATTTTGTCAGAGACGGCCGAGTTTCTGCTGACTAAGTGGTTGCCGAGCCGCAATATACGAGTACAAGACTGGTTATGCAATGTTCGCGTATAGGTAGGTAGTTAAAGGAAGGTGTGTTTGGGCCTTGATATGATGCAACCGGTGGTCAATGCGAGAAGCGAGACAACTGTTAACGGCTCGCAAAGCGGCGGGAGGGGAAACAAGGGAAGCGGAGGCAAGTAGGTAAACGAGAACCATCATTGCTTCATGATCATCCGCGGGCGCGTAGCAAAATGAGGAGTGGAGCGCGCGGAAGCGCCCAAGCACGCCCGGAGAAAACCACCTCATGCGTGGGTGACTGATCCTCCGCCCGCCCCATGCAGCCAGCCCGCCGGGAGCTGCCCGTTCGCGTGGTCGTCGCCCAGACCGAGGGCCTGGCCTGGCCCCATGGCCGCGAAATAAGCGAGCGTGCATCCTCGGCTGTCGGGTGTCGCCACCTCGTGCTCCATGTCGCTTTGATTCCTGGTATGATGCTGGATAGAAAAACATGCTTCTGTAAGGTCCGTTCATGAGCTCGAGGGCGTTCTGATATCGCGAGTCACCCAGCTGGAACCCCCCAAGACATCCTTCTCTCTCTCTTTCTTTCACTCCGAACTGTTCACGCTCCTCCAACTCGACGGGCTCGGCCGCCCTACTACGCCTGCGCCTGCTCCGTTGCCGACGCCGCTGTTCCCGTCGCTCGCCGCGCCACCGGCCGCCGCCAATGCGGCAGCGGCTTCTTCGTCCGGGATGAAGGCCACCTTCAGCCTTCCGGGCACCTTGCCGCGCCACGAAAACTCGGCCGTCTCGGTGCGCACGACCAGGTCGCCGGTGATGGGCAAGTTGATGTCGATGTCTTGCCACTGAGGCAGCGATTCAGAAGACGTGCCGTCGGCAGGCTGCTGCTGGTTCTGTTGTTGTTGTTGCTGTTGTTGCTGCTGTTGCTGTTGCTGCTGCTGTTGTTGCTGCTGATGTTGGTGGTGGAGATGCTGCTGAGGCTGGGAGAAGGAGCTTGAGTTGGAGTGACTGCTGACGGCCATGGTGTTGGCAGGACCGGCGAGGTGGTGCTGCTGTTGCTGCTGCTGGTGATGGGATGAGAAGCCACCGTTGGCGCTGCTCAGGCCGTTGAAGCTGTGGATGAAAGGCTCGCCGGAAGCGGCCGAGGGCGGGAAGAAAGGGCTCTGGGTGGCAGCGGCGGCAGACTGGCGCGGGTACATGGCATTGGGGTGCGGTTGCGGTTGCTGTTGCTGTTGCTGTTGCTGTTGCTGTGGCTGCTGCTGCACGTCCCCGTGCTCGTGGCGGGCCTTGGTCTGGGCCTCCTTCTCCATGCGGCGGCGCTTGTACTCCTTGCGCCAGGCGGCCTGCTGCTGCTTTGCACGCTCGGCACGCTCCTCGTCGGTGAGGTTGAGGCGCGGGCGGCCCCGCTTGCGCTTGGCGGGCTCTGGGGTTGCGGCCTGAGAGACGGGGACTTGCTGTTGCTGATCGGCCCTTTGGTGGTGGGTCTGCTGTGGCTGAGCGGGGCGCGGCTGGGCGTGTGGCTGGTGTTGCTGGTGGTGCAGGGCCTGGGCGGGTTGCTGCTGCTGCTGCTGCTGCTGGTGCTGTTGCTGGTGCTGGCGCTGGTGCTGGGCGTGGGCGGAAGGAGCCATATGCTGCTGGTGGATTGGCTGTGACGGCGGGACGGGCTGGGGCTGGGGCTGGGGATCCATGGCGACGTATTGCTGGTAGTAGGCAGCGGGATTCTGCGGAAAGAAGGCAGGGTCGGCCGTGTTGACGGCAGAGAGTCGCGACGCCATTGTTCGGGACCACCGCGCGCGGCGGGCGGCCGGAAAGGTGCAGACTTTAAGGACCGGGGCTCCGAGACAGGGCTTTGGGCGGCGTGTTAGGGCTTCCGGTGGAAAAATAAAAACAAAGGCGGGCGTGGTGAGCGGAGAAAAAGAAAAAAGAGCAGAGCAAAAGAAAATGAAAAAGGACGATTTGGGTGGCCCGCGGGGGCGGATCGACCAGCTGTTTCAAGATAATCGGTTATTTATATGCAGATGGTCTTTCGCCCCCTTGATTACTTAGCCATGCATAGACGGCCGATTGACCAAGCTTTTATTTTATATACCCTCAAAGCTAGTTGCTAGCGCATAGCAGCATTGGAATCAGCAGTCTTACAATCCTTTTAGCACCCCGCAAGAGCCGGTCAAAGCATCTACTTGATCGGTTACGCCACATAAATAAGCGGTCAGGGGGGCTGAACACGGCGGCTGGCTGGCTACCGAAGCACAGGCCACAAGGCCCGGCAACCAAGGCAATTTTTCTTTCTTTTTTTCCCCCTAGCGGCAGTCAATAGGAAAAAGAACCGACCCTTTGCCTGTCACACGTCATGCTCTACCATGCTTTTCGCCAAAGACCGGCACCGCTCCCGGCCGGCGGACAAGTCATTTTATTCACCTCCGCCGCTGCCCACTGCAGACTGGCGCCCGCCTTCCTGCTGCTGCCTCTTGATGCTTCCGCCGCCCCGCCAAGACTCCAACCTGCAACACCACCCCCCTTCCCCTTTTAACGCCTCGCTCCTCTCACTCCGCACGCCATCCTCTGCACTCGGCGTGCTGCTTTCTGCCTCGCTGTTTTCGTGTTGAGAAGATGTAGCTGTAATGACGCACGACTCTATGGGCATCGAAAGAAGATGTCCGGACGTAAATGTAGATTTAACCAATCGTTCTCCATGGGTACTCGAAGAAAATGTCCGGCTGTAGATGCGAGTATTAGAGTTGTACAAACGCACACTTGTGTAAGCACAGAAAGCCACCCAACACTAAAAATGCAAAGAAGGAAGCCCCTTTACGTATTCAAACGCTTCTCTTTCGGCTCCTCTTCCTCCTCTTCCAGCTTCTCCACCTCCTCTTCTGGCTCCTCATCCTCCGACCCCTCCTCATCCTCCCGCCCCTCCCCCTCTCCCTCCCACTCCTCGTCATCCTCCCATCCCTCCCTCTCCCCATCCTCCCCCTCCCCCGCAAGCTCCTCCGCCAACTCCCAACCCAACCTCCCCCTCACCGCCCCCCACCCCCTCCTCACCACCTCCGCCAGAACCACACCAGCCGAACCCTCCTCCTTTCCCCCCTCCCCCTCCGCCGACCCCGCCGCCGACCCCGCCACCAACAAGCCCACCGCCTCCTCCACCCTCACCAACCGGCTCTCATACAGCCGCTCTTCCGCACTCGCGGCCGTGCCCGGCCATCTGGGCGGTTGGTAGCCGGCCGGCTCGTGGCGGACGCGGTGGGTTAGGCGGGGGTGGTCGTTGGCGGTTGCGGTTGCGGTTGCGGTTGCGGTTGCGGCGTCGGCGTGGTTGGCGGTTGCGGGGTTGTGGTTTGATTGTGATCGTGGTGGTGGTGGTGGTGGAGGGGCTCGAGGCGCGGGGGTGAAGGGCGTGCGGGTGGGTGGGTCGGGGTTGGTGGTGTCGAGGGCGGGCGGGAGGGTTTCGGCGACGTAGAAGAGGAGGATGTGGTTGGGGGTGCCGGCGGGCTCGGAGACGGTGTAGATGGGGTGGGTGGCGAAGGGGGAGAAGGGGTGGTGGTGGGGAGGAGAAGAGCGGTTGGAAGGGGAAGAGTAGTTATACGAAGAATGCGTGGGAGTCGATCTGGGGTGGGTGGGTCTGGTTGCCGTGTGGCGGCGGCGGCGGGGAAGAGCAGAGGGGCGGCGAGGAGCAGGCCGGTGGCGGTGAGGAGCGGCGGCTCCGGCTCCGGCTCCGGCTCTGGGGATTTGGTCGCGGAGGATGGGGACGGGGAGGAGGCGGTTTCGGTAGCCGCTCTGTGGTGCGTTGATATTGTGAGTTATATTGCGTTCGGGACGTGTTGGTGGAGCTTACTTCTTCAAAGCCCTCCCGCTCCGCAGCGTGGGTGCACCCCTCACCGGCTTCGCGGCGGCCTTTGGGCAAGAACCAATAGTGTTTGCGGGTGTGGTAGCAGAGAACGACGCGGGCGGAGGCGACGTGGAAGATGGCAACGCCGCAGCCTATCACGAGATCCTCCGACGGAAAAGAGGCAGCCACCGACGGGGCCGAGTCATGGACAGGCCGAGGCTGCGCGGGGACGCGGACAGCCAGCAGCTCTTGGATTCTGTCAGGCATTGGGACGGCAGACGTCTATTCTTTGGCACTATGTTAATTCCTCGCAGGTGCCAGAAGCTCGGGCTCGGAGGTGATGTCATTCGGCTGCTAGACAGCCTTGGCCCCACCTGATACAAGCAGCAATGCAGCAATACCATATACATCTTTGTCCCAACCGGAATGATTTTAGACCAACCAACACGCAACCGCCAGGGGTATACTCGGACCAGTCTCCGCTCCAATGTGATGATCCAACCCAAAAATAGACACCATGCAACCAAATGTCCTCCACCGCCAGAGAACGCCAAACAGAGGGGCACAATGCCCCAAAAGCCAAATGGTCAAGGGGGTGAGGAAGAAACACCTACAGGAAACTGAGCTCATCCTCGCTGTCATCGGCGCCATCCAAGCCCAACGCTGCGCTCAATGTAGCAACCGTCGTCGAGCGGCTTCTAGCCATGGCAGCAGCGCCGCCGCCGCTCTCACTTGCCCGCTTGCTTGCGGGCAGCCGGTCTGGACTCGCCTGCCGGACAGGACTGGTGAGGGCGAGCTCATCAGTCTCGTACCCTCCAGAACTATCGACGGACGGGGTGCCTTCAGACGCCGTTTCGTCATCATCATCATCGTTCCGCAGAACCTTGAGCGCGGCAGGAGTGCTGGTCATCACGGGCGTGCTGGGAGGAGCCGAAGCGGCGGCAGCAATCCTTTGGGAAAAGGCCGCGGCGGGCGTCTTGATGCCGAGGACGTCGGGGCTCTGCGCCATGAGGAGCTGTGATAGCGTGGGGCGCGCTGGAGTCGACACCACCTTCGATGATTTCGCTGGCGTCGATGTCGATGGCGGTTCGGGAGGGGAGGCTTCGGCTTCGGCCGCGGGCTGCGTGAGAGACTTGCGCACGAGAGGCGTGGCCTCGACCCACTCCGAGATGCCCGAGTCCCAACGGTACCCGGCGTGGTAGTCGGCGTCTTTGTGGAAGAATGTGATGTTGTGCTGTGGCATCTGGATGTTTTCCATTTCCTTCTCGATTTCGAGCGTGTACCGCAGATACTCGCCGCCGTCGCTGACTACGTTCGCCAGCGTGAGCTTTTTCGAAATAACATGTCACGGGAAGACTTACAATCGGGGCCCCGAGATCGATTCGCAAACTCGTGGGCAGAATCTAGAGCTAGGCGTTTCAAGATCCATGAAGAAGCCCAATCGATCCCCCATCTGCTGGAAGCAGTGGGTCCAGTGAATTTGCCGTCATCGAAGGATGACAGCCGATAGGACTTTAGCGCCTCCACAGTTGACCTTAGGACTAGAAAAACGTTCTGTGTCGTCTTCGGATAATACGCCTTTCCGCACGTTTCAGCCACCGAGCAAACAATGCCAGGGAGATTCAGCAACTGTTCTTGGGTTATCCCTTCAAGCCGTGCCAATGCTCTGATGTAGAGTGGAACCGGCGCTGCGGCCATGTTCGGATCGCGATCGAATGTGCAAACACCAACAATGATAGCACATGTAAGGACATTGCTCAACCGCTCGATGATCGAGCTGGAACCGGAAATCGCGTCGTCGAAATGGCCTTCGAGAACGTCCGTGGTGATGTCTGTAGCAGTCATTTCGAGCGTATGTTGGATCGCATCTTTGCCTCTTCTGCCAAAGCTTGCCTCTCTGTCCGGAAGGAGACATATCGCTGCGAAAATAGCCGATAGAGATGCAACGGTGGTGTTCAAGGCATTCTTTACCGCGCTGCTCACGCCCGTTGGCTGTGCACAATTGGCTTCCGAGCCCGGAGACTCCTCGTTGATGCGGACCAAGGCTTTGCCACACGCAATGGGAAGGAAGGCATTGGCGAGTCTGCAAGCTTCTGCGTGGGCCGGGTCCCTTGCATTGGAGATGTGTTGAATAATCCTACTCCAGACAGCCTTGAATTGCATGGTTGCGGTCCACTCAACGGAAAGAAGGTTGGAGGTCAGCATGCTGCGTAGTAAGCGGTAGAAGAAAGACCATGCTTCCACTGCCTCTGCCCAAGCGTAGGCCGTAGCGATGGCACTGAACTGTCGGGCGTCGGAGTAGATGAAGTCGTCCTTGGCCGTCTTCGGCGGCGGGAATGGTGCTGTGGCGGACATGAATGCGGTCAGGATACCCTCTGCCTCGTCGTAAGCGAGCGACTCGCGACACAAACTAACAAGCTCCTTTATGTGGTTAATGTCCAGAAGTTCGTCTTCAACAGCCGCCGTGACAAGAGCAACCCCGTGAGCACGCGTGACTTCCCTTAGAGGTCGCCAACCCGCGGCCGTTCCCATTTGTTCGAGCTCCTCGTAGACTTCTTCACTGGCATCCACCTTGTGGTCGTTCTCCTCATCCTCCCATTCCTGTCGGCCTTCGATGTAGACAGGGACCTGGCGCAGGCAGGTAGACATCAACGAGCGCGTACCAGTTCTCGTTGCCCGGCTCCTCCCTTGACTTTGCGTTGCGTGAAGTAGAGTCCGGAATGCCTGCAAGAGGCGGTCAATGTGCCGCCGCTGCTGAATGGTCAATCTATTGTTAACCCTGCCATTTTGACTACGGTTCAGCATCGAGAAGGCGCGCTTCTTGGGAGTCTGTAAAGACTGGCCACTAGCAGGCTTTGGAGATGCTGCGCGTGGAGAGCCGTTCAAGCTGACCTGGCGGACGATCAGAGGCGTGGGCATGGAGATCTCGCCAGGCTTGCGTGCATGAAGCGCCGGGCGCGCTTCGGCCTTGGAGGTGCGGTTGCTGTAAATACGCTTGCTTCCCTTTTTCTCAGCAGCATTTGGAATCCAGTCTGGATCGTCGACGCCCCTTCGACGGCCGGCGCCCTCTGTTTCTTCGTCATCCTGCTGCTTGGCGCACGAGGGCGGCTCATCCTTGGACGAAGGCGCCGATGAAGACGCCGCGCTTGCGTGCAGCTGTGGGTAGACGAGCTCCCTTACAACTCTAATCTGCGCCGTAACGGGGCGAAGCAGTCTGTTGCAGCGCGCAGCTGTCCAAGGTGGCTCTCCTGCGGTCGCGGAGTCTAAGTACACGGCTACTGTTTAGAGTCAATCGGCCTTCGCAAGCGGGCAAATAGGACCATACTGTTTCTAGAATGCGGCATAGCGGATGCTAAGCTATTATGCTGGTTATGATGTTGAGCTATGATGCTGACAACGCGGCGGAAACTGGTGCTGTCGCGACGTCGAGGCGCGTGGTGTTGACAAACAAACCCCATCGGCCCCGGACTTACCCGGCGTCCGCGCTAAGCCTAGTTGGGAAATGCGCCACCTCCGAGTCCGCCCACAACACGCAATAAATCCTCAATTGCAAGTCTTCCAAGATGACGTCAATGAAAATTTGAAATTGATTTGAAGTCAAGCCATCTAAAGTAGGTATCAGAACTAGAAACGAACAGCCCCCCGGTCAAAGCGCCACGCTTTGCCTGAACCACCTCTAAGCCTCGACGATGCATTCTAAAAGACCACGAACGAAATGCAAAAAAAAGAATGAAAATACTAGATGATGTTTTTGCCACGGATTGCGCTCAGTTGTCATCGTCATCATCGACATCCTTCAGACCAGGCAGAGTCTCGAACGTCGTCTCTTTCTCGACGTATCCTTTGGCATTGCGCGTCGTGACCTTGTACTTGCCGCCCTCCCAGAGGTCCTTGATGGTAAGCTCTCTGGTTCTGCCCAAGCTCTCAATGTCGCCAATGCGCTCCAACGTCTTTTCGAGGAATTTGTCGAAGCCGGGTTGACTGCAGATCTCGCGGAAAGCTCTTTGCATCGGAACCGAATCTGCACCGAGTCAGTTTTCATTGCAAAGGAGAGGCGCACATCGGAATCGCCACGTACCGGCTCTGACCATGGCCTTTGAGTCAATTGTGAAGACGTTGATGTGATCATAGCTCTGAATGAAATCGGCACGCGTCATGATTTCCCTTGCCTTGTGAAGAGGAATCTGCGGAAGAATGTGTCCCTTTTCAGGGTCGTAGGTCTCGTCCATTTCCCTTTCTTGGTCAACCAGCGCTTTCGCTAGAACCATAGCCGCCGACTGAGTAAGACATCAGTAGAGTTCAAAAAAAAATGATAGCAGGAGATACTTACAGCGTACTTCTGCTGGTCCATGACGTCGTCATCCATTTCCATACCGAGAACCCAGCACTGGTTGAGGAACCACGTCTTTTCTGCTTCACAAATCTTATCACAAAGACTGATCATGTCTCTGGACTTGGCGACGCGGCTAAGAAACGAAAGCCGGCCACCAATCTTGTCGTAAATGGTCTCCAAGAGCTGATCGTTGGGCGTTTCCCCGTGCCATTTCCACCGGTAGTGCTTCAATGCAGAAAGCGCCTTCTGCTTGTCCAGATCTCTGACAGGGGTAACTTCCATCCTAGTCGCGTACTGCTTGAGGCGCTCATAGACCCAGTAATCATCGCTGTTTAGAATGACAGTGACGAGGCTGGCAGCGGCCCATTGTTCGGCGCGCTGCTGCAGGAGCTCGAGAAGGTCTTTTCCCTCGTCGTCGTCCCGGATGAGATGGACGCTGTTGATGACAAGGATGAGTGGGCGTCCAAGCTTGTCTCTGCGTCTGATTGCAACCTTCTCAAGCTTGTTGAAGGCTCTCTCGACATCAAGCAGCGCTGAAGCATCCCTAGGGCCTCGGATGGAAAACAGGGAGCCGATGTTGTCTTCGTGAAACTCAAAGTCCAATGCCTTGCCAAGGCGGATCCGGAATATTTCTGGGTCCGCGTGGGCTTCGAACATGGCGACACCATCTCCGTCGATCTTTGACATGGCTTCGATTAGCATGGAAGTTTTGCCAGTGCCTTTCTCGCCGATGAGCAGGTGGTATCGGCCCTTGTCCTCTCCACGCATGATGGAGTCAAACTTGGCCTGTTCTTCACGGACAATCCAGGAACCATCCTCTGCCTCCTCGCGGCGAGGGGGCCTGCCACGAGCAAGGTCCAGGACAGGGTCACCCGGGTTGAAAGCGTTGTCCATTTTTGCCAGGACCATGTGCTTGTAATACCTGGTGTAGCTGTAGCCTACGAACCTGTTTGCGAGTAGTCAATTAGTGGTCGTCCGGAAAGCATGCAACACACGGGCCACCTACCCAAGGACGGCGACGGAAGCGAAGGTAGTCATGGCACTCTCGAACATCTTGAAGGCCGTCTCACGGTAGTCATTGGCGCCGTGAGCCTGGCCGGAATGCGACTTCTTCTGCCGGTCGCTGTCATCAGGACCAGCTTCGGTGGGATCGGGCTGGCCGGGCTGTGGCGCAGGCGAGCCTCCTGAAATGAGGCGTCGGGCGTGGTGTTGGAACTGGGGGGCAGCAACAGGCGCCCGCGCCAGTTGTGCGGCAGTGTAAGCGGTATGGCGCCGGCTCGCCAGAGTAGATCTGGCTGATCGCTGGAGCCGGGGTAGTGCGGGCTGCAGCCTCCGCAGCCGCAGGGCAGGAGCCGCGCAGCCGTACATGATTATTGAGTGCAAACGAGGGTGCGATGAATAAGTCCGAGAACAAGCCGGCCAGCGAATGGGCGGGCGAGAGAGCGAAAAGAAGGAACGGGCGGGCGAAAGAGAGTGTGCGAGGAAAGGGAGCGAAACGAACGAACGACTGGAGTCAGAAACAGGGAAACTTGGAAGAGTGCGAGAGTGCGCGGCCGGCACGCAGATTAGTGGTTTAGTCTCTCCTGTGCTGCGCAAGCTTGGCGGAGCGCAAATCGCAGAGGCGGAGCAGGAGTCAGACCGCGCAAAGGCCGCCGTGTCGCGTGCTGCATGGCGCCGAGAAACGCGCGAGCCGGCCGGCGTGCCGGCGTCATCGACTTCCCTGCGGCTGGCTTTGGCAGGCGGTCGGCCGTCGTCGGTCGTCGGTCGTCGGTCGTGGGTCCAGCGGCGAAGCTGCCGGCCGCGGGCCCGTGCGTGGCAGACGCGGCGGCTGTGGGCGATTCGGGGAAGACCGGCTAACTTGGTCAGAAATCCTCTAAACTTTTCGAGCTCGCAGCAGCAGCCCCAACACCCTCCTCCACACCTCCATCCTCTCCCTTTAGATGCGCCCGTGGCCCCGCTTCTCCTGAGCTCGGCGCGCCTCCATTGTCTTTCCCTCAGAGCACCGTCCCTTCTCAATTGGCCCGCTTCGACTTTTCCACCATGGCCGCGAATGACGCCTCGACTCCAGGTGAGTGTGTCCGTCTGGCCCGCTCTGCACCGGAGCCCCAAGCCCGCGTGCGATTGGCCGCTCTGCCCTGGCCGCCCATGCTGACACTGCCTTGCCTCCAGCGAACGCTGAGCCGACGCTCGAGGAGTCGAACCTGAACGGAGACGTCGTTGCTGGCGAAAACGGCGAGCAGGAGCAGCCCGTGGAGAGTATGTGATCCCATTGCCATTGCTCAATGCCGCCACCCACCTTGGACTGGCCGCTGATGCCTACCCGCCCAGATGTCTTCACGCTCAACGTCCAGCTGCCGCACGAGCCGCACCAGACTCAAGTGATTGTCAGTCAAGTTCCGCTTTGCAAAAACGCCAACCCCATGTGCTAAACCCCCGCAGGCATCGACGCAAGAGCAAGTCCAGGACCTCCGTCAGTCCATCATCGATTCTCCGCACACCTTCCAATACTCCTGCTTCCATCTCGAGCACAACGGCGAGCGCATCAATGACTTCGTCGAGCTTTCCGAAGTCCCCGGCATCGGCCCGGACGCCGAGATCACGCTGGTCGAGGATCCATACACTGAGAAGGAGGCCAGGATGCACTTCATCAGAGTGCGGGAGCTTATTGGCGCTTCGGGAGACAGGACCGACACTGCTCACGGCGCCCAGGCTGGCGTTTCCCTACTCCATGATGTCTCGGCTAAGATCGCTGCCGACGAGAAGGCGGAGGGCACTCCTCTAGACAGCTACGATCTCGAGTCGCCTGCCGAGATCAAGACTGTGCTGCCCCAGCCCCAGGATGCGGCGCCAAAGACCGTCAAGGCCATCTCGCTGTCGCCCTGGAACCCTCCGCCGTACCACCTCCGTTC
Source organism: Diplodia corticola (assembly GCF_001883845.1). Lineage (NCBI taxonomy): Eukaryota > Fungi > Ascomycota > Dothideomycetes > Botryosphaeriales > Botryosphaeriaceae > Diplodia > Diplodia corticola. Next base: position 322,327 of record NW_017971520.1, read on the forward strand.
GAAGGGCCACCTGCTGTACCTTCAGGTCACCACCAACGAGGGCGAGCAGTACCAAGTCACCTCTCATGTCTCTGGCTTCTACGTGAACAAGTCGACCAATAACAAGTTCGACCCGTTCCCTAGGGCGGCGCCGAAGGACATTGCCGCGCACTCTTTGCTCACGCTTGTCCAGAAGCTGTCCCCCGGCTTTGACGAGGCGTTCCAGTCGCTCCTCGAGTACAACAACGCCAAGGATCCGCTTGCCATGTTCCAGCTGTCCAACGCCATCCCTGCCAGCCCGTGGCTCGTTTCGCCACCGACTTCTGCCGTGAACAGCCACCAGGCTGACATTACCCGCACCCAGGAGAACTACCTCATTTCCGGCCTGGAAAGCGCAGACAACCTCAGAGACTGGAACGAGGAGTTCCAGTCCACCAGGGAGTTGCCCCGGGAAACCGTCCAGGACCGTGTCTTCCGCGAGAGGCTGACTTCCAAGCTTTTCGCCGATTACAACGAGGCCGCTGTCCGCGGTTCTGTTCTTGTCGCTCGCGGTGAGGTCGCACCTCTAAACCCGACGGAGAGCAAGGATGCTCAAATATTCGTCTGGAACAACATCTTCTTCTCCTTCGGTGCCGACGGCGTTGGTACCTTCGCCACTGATGGCGGTGACGAGGCCGCGCGCGTCGCTACTGGTAAGGACGTCATGGGTGTCAAGGCTGTGAACCAGCTTGACATTACCGGCCTCTTCACTCCCGGTACCGTTGTCGTTGACTATCTCGGCAAGCGTATTGTCGGACAGAGCATCGTGCCCGGTATCTTCAAGCAGAGGGAACCTGGTGAGCACCAGATTGACTACGGTGGAGTTGAGGGCAAGGACGTTGTCGCGGAGAATGAGACTTTCGCACCCTTGTTCGAGCAGCTGTCGAAGGCTCTGAGGGTCAAGAAGCACGCTGTTTGGGACAAGGAGAACAAACGCCATGATCTTGAAGGAAGTGTTGAGACCAAGGGTCTTCTTGGAACTGACGGCAGGAAGTACGCACTCGACCTGTATAGGATTTCTCCCCTTGATGTGACTTGGCTCGAGCAGTACTGGGAGGAGCCCACCGAGGACGGCAAGTCAAAGGACAAAGAGAAGGACTACCCTCACAGGATGGCTGTTCTCAGATCCGAACTCGTTGAGTCCTACGGACGCACTAAGCTTAGGGAATACATCAGGGCTGAGCTCGCCAAGCGTAACGAGGCGAAGGAGGCCGCTAAGAAGGAGGAGAAGACCGAGGAGAAGGCCGAGGAGAAGGCCGAGGGCGAGAAGGCTGATGGCGAGAAAGAGGTCGAGAAGGAGGGTGACGGGGAAAAGAAAGAAACTGAGAACGAGCGGGTCGATATCTCCGGCTTCCAGTTTGCTCTCAACCCCGACGTCTTCTGCGGCCAGGTCCCCCAGACTGAAGAGGAGAAGCAGGAGTACGCGAAGGATGAGGCTGAGGTCCGAGCCGCCTGCGAGCACCTCACTCAGGAGGTCATCCCCCGCCTCACTCGCGACCTTCAGGAGGGTGATGTTGGCTTCCCCATGGACGGTCAGTCTCTGACTAGTCTGCTGCACAAGCGCGGTATCAACCTGAGGTATCTCGGAAAGATCGCGACCTCGGCAGACAAGGAGGAGCCCAGGCTGAAGGCTCTGAAGCGCCTCGCGATTCAGGAGATGATCGCTCGTGGTTTCAAGCATGTTGCCAACGACAAGCTTCGCTACCTTCCTTCTCCATTCTCGGGTGCTTGCGTTGCTCACCTGCTCAACTGTCTGCTTGGAGCCGAGGTTAATGCGAACCCAGTCGCCGAGATTGACGCTTCCCTCAGGGCGCTCTATGCCGACGCTGACTTTAGCTTTGAGACGCTGACGCCGGAGACCCTCAAGGCTGCTATCGTCGAGGAGGTCAGGCAGAGGTTCCGCTTTGATCTGGGAGCTAACTGGATCGAGGCCGGCAAGGAGCTCCAAGTGCTTCGTGAGGTGTCTCTGAAGCTTGGTCTGCAGCTTGAGGCCAAGGCTTATGCTTTCACCAAAGAGGACGCCGCAAAGGTCACCGAGTCTGAGCCTTCCGACGCTACCCTCAAGCCCACGACAAACGGCCACACTTCTGGTTCTGGCAAGAACAAGAAGAAAAACATCAAGAGCGCGGATCGCTCCCCTGCCCGCACTGCTTCTCCTGCTGCTCCGGCTCAGAAGGTCACCTTCCGTGCGGACGATGTTCAGAACGTTGTCCCCATCGTCAAGGAAGCCTCGCCCAAGGTAATTGTCCCCCCCCCCATTCAGTCGTATATCACAGCTAACACAGTCACAGAGCGTTCTTGCCGAGGAAGCCTTGGAGGCGGGCCGTATTTCGATTGCTCAGGACCAAAAGGAGCTTGGTAACGAGCTTCTCCTCGAGTCCCTCTCCCTGCACGAGCAGATCTACGGTGTCCTCCACCCCGAAGTCGCTCGTGTCTACCACCAACTTTCCACTCTATTCTACGGCCTGGAGGAAAAGAACGCGGCCGTTGAGCTGGCGCACAAGGCCGTCATCGTCTCTGAGCGCACTCTTGGTGTCGACTCGTCCGAGACGGTCCTGGCTTACCTGAACCTCGGCCTTTTCGAACATGCTAACAGCAACACCAAGGCGGCTCTTGGCTACATCCGCCACGCTCTTGAGCTGTGGAAGGTCATCTACGGTAACAAGCACCCCGACTCGATCACCACCATCAACAACGCGGCTGTCATGCTTCAGACCATGAAGCAGTACCACGAGTCTCGGTTGTGGTTCGAACAGTGTCTGTCGATTAGCGAGGAGGTGTCGGGTAAGCAGTCGATCAACACGGCTACCCTGCTCTTCCAGCTGTCGCAGGCTCTGGCTCTCGATAGGGACATGCACTCGGCCGTCAACAAGATGCGCGAGTCGTTCAACATCTTCAACACGATCCTCGGCCCCAACGACCGCAACACCAAGGAGGCTGAGTCGTGGCTCGAGCAGCTCACGCAGAGCGCCGTCACGCAGGCCAAGCAGGTGCGCGATGTGCAGGCCGGCCGTCTGCGCCGCATTCCCCTCACGCCGCGCACGAACCTGCGCCCGCAGCCGAGCGTTGGACAGACGGCGTCGGAGGCGGCTGGCGCGCCGTCGTCGAGCGATGCGGCGGGCGGTGTTGACATGCACACGAAGAGCATCGAGGAGCTGGTTCGCTACATTGAGGGCGACGGGCCGAAGAAGAGCACGCCGAAGAAGAAGCAGCAGAAGGGCCCGCGGAGACCGGGCCGTGCCGGCGGTAACTAAAGGCGCGTTTGGGAGTTTGTGCTGTAGCGCAGGGAAAAGTTCTGCTGCATTGTATCATGCTCGTTTCTCCTCTTCGGTTGTGATTTTCTCCATCTCCCCGTTTTTGGTACATACTTGCCTCACTCTCCTCTTTTCAGCATTATTGGACATGATGACTGGAGGGCGGTTGCGGTTGCATTTGGGGATGGCATGGGTACACATATTCGGCGCTGGTTATTACTGTGACTACCACTCAAAAAAGACTCGCCGCTCTGGATCGAAGCGATCCGCGTTCGAAAACTGTACTATACGATATACATGTAGAAACAAAAAGTGCGCTCTAGGTTGTCGTTGGATGATGGACTGCGTGACTGCCTTGATATGGAGGCCAGTGCCAAGCCGTGATGACGCAAAAGGAAGGCCCGTGCTCCGCCCAAACAATGGACGCCAAAACACCAAAGCTTCTCCCGTGCACTGTTGCCATCAACACCACTGCACACCCCGCCATCCTCATCGCCGCAGCCCTGCAACACCACTTCACCCGGTGCAAATCATGGTGTCGAGAAAGGAGATGGCCCGCCAAGATGGGACTGCCATGCCCACCGCCTCAGCCCCGCCGCCCACGCCCGCAGCGTGTCTGCCAGGCTACGTGCGCTTCCCGCTGCTCATCGTGCTGAGCCTCGCCACGTCATTGTCGCTGCTCTCGGCCACGTCCGAATTCATAGACCCTCAGCTGCGCGAGGTGTCGCAGAGCTCTTCGTCCAACGAGGACGTGAAGGTTCTGTCGTCGATAGCGTGGAAGCTGACGGAGCTGTCGGTGGCATGGTTTGGAAACTTTGACGGTAAGATCATCCTCACCTCTCCACGCCTCACTCACCTACCCACCCACCCAATGCCATCCATATCCAAGCCAGCCACGCAGACGCGTCACCCCCAAACCAGCCGCTAACATGCTGGGCCACCACCACCAAAAACAGACATCGACCTCGTCGCCCTCTCGGTCCTCACCCACGCGCCGTGGTACTACCTCCTAACCACCTTCTACGCCGTGGAACCCACCACCGCCCTCCTCTGCCTCGCCATCGACGCCCTCTCCCTCGCCGGCCCCACGCGGCTCCTCCGCCCGCGCTCCCCGCAACACAACCCGCGCGCGCCCCGCGCCGCAGTCCCAAACGCGGCCATCCTCGCCGACGCGCAGACGACTTTCGCCACCGCCCTGCTCGCCGCCGCCGTCCACGCCGTCGCCCTCTTCGCCGCCCTGCAGTCGTTCCTGCCCGCCTTCCTCGCCGTCCGCTTCGACGGCCTCGCCTCCCTCGAGGCCGCCCACGCCGCGACCGTCCCCGCGCTGCTCGCCGCCCTCGTCCCCGTCGGCTTCGCGGCGAGGGAGTTCGTCCTCGTGCCCGCGCTCGCGGCGCGCGAGTCGAGCGCGGATGCGGCGCGCAAGGCGGCCGCCGCGTTCGACCCCGCGACGAGCGGCCTGCGCGAGCATCTCGTGCATAATCTTTGGTGGTTCGGGAAGGGGGCGAGGGTGTTGGTCAAGCGCGCGGCGGTGGCGGCGGCGCTGACGGCGGCGCATGTGGGCGTGCATGCGAGCGCGATGCTGAGGGGGGGCGATGTCGTGGGCGCGTTGGGGTATGCGGGCGTTTGGGTGGGGGCGGGGGTCACGACGGGGGTGGTGTATGCGTGGGTGGAGAATGTGTGAGTGGGTGGAGTGAGTGGAGGCAGGGGAGGTAGAGGAGGGAGGGAGGGAAGAAAGGAAGAAAGGAGGAAAAGAAGAAGACAAGCCATGCCGACTTGGTCCTTCAGGCTTTTCCATTTCTTTTTTTTTCTTTCCGTGCAGGAAGAAGCTTTGCTCTCGATTTGGATGGCGGAAATGGGGGGAAAACCGGGCCGGGGGAAGTAGAGGCAGGCGGACTTGAGCTGCTTCTTCTTTTTTCTTTCTCTCTTCTTCTCCCAGTTGAAGGACAAGAGAAGCCTGATGGATTGATATAAGCAAGAGCGGAGATGGATGTTACTCTCAGGTATAGGAATGGATGGTGGGGACGAACACTTGGAAGTCGAAATGGGCGTCTGACTGAATAGCTTTTGGGGGGCGGCAGTTTGGGACTGACTGCAGCAGTAAGTGCCCACTGCGGTTTGTTTCTTGCATTGGCTGGCTGGCTGGCGAGAAATATTCGGTAAAACAGGAAGCGCAGTGGCAATGGCTTCATTTCTTTTTTTTCCCTTCCCCCTGGGCCTCCTCCTCCTCTTCGTTGGGTATTGATGTGACGACGATGATTGGGCGCTACTTGCGGTTTCTTGGCTTGCGGTATTTTCTTCGGCGCAATTGTTTCGATTTGCGACTGTGTGTGTCTGTGTCTGTGTCTGTGAACGGTGGGCGTGAGCGTGGGTGTGGGTGTAGAAGTCCTTATGTCTGTTCTCTGGAGTCTTTCGGGGGTAGGGGGAGGGTTTTTTAATCATCAACTTATCACCAGGCGGCGTGTATGGAGATTCTTCGCTGAGCGTTGATGCTGTTGCACAAATGGGTACCGTGTCCATGTCGTCGTTGTTCGTTCTTCCCGTTTGCTTTTCACTCTCCGGCTACTTGGGGTGGCAGTACCATTTGTCTGAACACAGAAAAAGTTGCGCACCTGTCTGTTGATGTATGGGGTGTACGCTTCATTCAGTAGTCGCTGCAATGCTACCCACGCATCGTTTGGCTTCGTTGCGATATCTAGTGTATGCATATGCAACTCTCATCGCTGTGTCTTCTCTCCAGAACACTAGCGCTCTACTCATTTCCAGCATGAGAGACCCTATATCGTGATATACCTACACTCCAATCCAATCGCGGGTTCGAGTTTGACTGTAGGCCAAACCTCCCCGGCCAGCAAGACGACGACGCCATCACCCTTCGTCGTCGTCGTCGTCGCTGCCTCCCTGCCTTTCTTCCAGCCCTTGTCCTTGCAAGAAAACCGGCTAAGAAGCTCTGGGCGGTGTCTCACTCACGTTTTTTATTTCTTTTTTTCCTTTCCTCCATAGTTTTCTTCTCTCCTTCTCTCCTTCCCTTTCCTCTACACACCCGCCCGCTTACCTTGAGAGAGAGTCGAGAGCTCGGTTGTGAGCAATACGAATGGGGAGGGGAGGGGAGCGAGCGATGAGTTGGCGCCGACGACTTCCGTCTCCGTCACTCTCGTCTATTGCCGTACCTAGGCAAGTAGTGTCGTCTCGGCTCATCTCGCTCCGCTCTCGTGTGGCTCCCCCACTCCACACCTCGTCTCCTGAGGATTGACTACGTAATAGAGAGCGAGAGAGAGAGAGAGAGAGACAGAAAGGGCACGCGCGCTCACGACACACAGACGATGAATCGGAAACAAAGGAGGCCGCCCTTGTTTTTGTTTTATTTCGCGATGCGACGCGACGATAGTCGAGCGAGCTTGTCTCGATTATCGAGACGTACGGACGGCGCACGCCCTTTCCATGTCGATTAGATTTATCTTGCTGTTGTTGTTGTTGTTGTTCTCGTTGTTGCTGCTTTGGTCCGATATGCGATAGCCGAAGTGGGCAGGGTTAGGGGTAGATGCTCGCTTGCGCCGAAGGGGCGGAAGGGGGAGGATATGCAGGCAGACAGACTCGACACTTCATTTTCCGTTCCCATCACCAGTCGATGGGAGGAATTAAGACGCTATCATTTTTCTTGTCCCCCCC